>NC_045797.1:59233950-59574578 GCF_009873245.2 Balaenoptera musculus | reverse complement strand
CATTGCTTTCACAGTCATTTATAGACATGCACAGAGCAGCAAAAAAATTCAGTCACTTGATTTGCACATTGACAGCGAGGTCGAACAAGGCAATGCTTTGCCTTCCTCATTTTTTGCATCCTCTAATACTGTGAACAAGTGTCCTTTCAGGGCCCATTTAGAGCATGTTTTCACATTGTTGTACTTTTTGTTGATGATTTCACTCTTTAAAATGGCCCCCAAGTGTAGCGCTGAAGCACTTGGTGTTCCTAAGAAAAATAAGTCTATGATGTCTTTTACAGAGAAAATACCTGTGTTACTTAAGCTTTGTTTGGGCATGAGTTATAGTGCTGTTGGTGTGAGTACAATGCTAATGAATGAATGATATATGTTAAATAAGGTGTCTTTTAACAGACACACACATAAGACAAGGTTATATTTTGATCAGTTGGCAAAAATGTTGTGACCAGAGGTTCACAGGAACCTAAGCTTGTATTTCTTTTAGAAGCAATCATTTAGGATTTGCTAATTCAGTATTTGTGGCAGCTTTATAGAGCATAGCTATCATGAATAATGAGTATCCACTGTACTGGGACTATTGTAAGCCCTGGAGATGCAATAGTGAACAAAATGGACAAAAATTCCTGCCCTCATGGAGTTTACATTCTAGAAGTGAGAAGAAAACATAAGCGACATTAAAAAGTCACTGATACAGTAATGTTAGAAGATGATAAGCACAATGGAAAAAATAAAGCAGGGAATGGGAGATGGAGAGTATCCTGGGTAGACCCAGCTTTTTGTTGTTGTTACTGTTGTTTTTCTGGGGTTTTTTTTCCAAAATGCAATGATCAATATAGTCCTAACTAAGAATCAAATGATACTTGAGAATGTTCATGAAGGAGGTGAGGGAGCAAGCTTAACAACTTCACGGGGAGGGCAGAAAGAATAGCAGTGCACAGGCCTACAGTGGAGGCATCCCTGACGTGTGGTAGAAACCAGGAGGGGCCCATGCACCTGCAGTGAGTCCGTAGGAGATGAGGTCAGAGAGGCTGGAAGGGTCATCTCGGTAAGGCCCAGTAGCCCGTTGTAATGAATGGAACTTTCACTCTCCCTGAGAGACTGTAAGCAGGCAAGGTGGAGACAGGAGAGCAATTAGAAGAATATTGCAGAAATCTAGACCTGGAGGGTGGTTACGGTCAGTTATGAGAAGTGGTCAGATTCCGGATATACAGATTCTGAAAACAGAGCCATTAGGATTTGCTGGTGTATTACATGTGAGGTTGTGAAAGACATAATGCAGTCAAACATGACTTCAAGGGTTTTGGCCTGAGCAGCTACAAGGATGAAGCTGCCATTAACTGAGATGGAAAAAAGCTGTAGATGAGGCAGGTTTTGGATGGAATCTCAGGGCTTCAATTGAACTGAGATGTCCATTTCAAATTGAGATGTCTATTAAATATCCAAGTAGAGATACAGTATAGGCAACTTGGTATGCAAGACTGTAATTCAGAGAAGTCCAAACTGGTAATAATATACATTTTGAAGTCCTCAGCACACAGATGGAGTTTAGAGACAGGAAACTGAACGAGACCACCAAAGAATGAGTGAAGGTAAGGAAGGGAAGAGAAGAGGTTCAGGACTGAAATCCCTGGGTCACTCACTGTTAAGAGATCAGAGAAAAGAGAAGGAATGAGCGAGGCAGATTGAGAAGTAGGGTCTCCTGGAAGCTGAGTGAAGACAGTGCTCTCAAAAAGAGAGAGTGATCAACTGTGTTGTCACGTCCAGATGTCAGGTAGGATAAGGACTGAGAACTGACCGTTGAATTTAGCAACATAACAGTGATGTGCTGGCTCTCTGGAGGCATTGGGGGGACGGGGGGAGCCCTGCTTTGTAGAGTTTGCCAATTTCCATATTGAAAATACTCATGACATAACTGATCTCAAGCTATTAATGTGATGCCACTGAATGCAGATTTTTTATTTATTTATTTATTTACTTAATTTATTTTTGGCTGCGTTGGGTGTTTGTTGCTGCATGCGGGGTTTCTCTAGTTGGAGCGAGCGGGGGCTACTCTTCGTTGTGGTGCGTGGGCTTCTCATTGCGGTGGCTTCTCTTGTTGTGGAGCATGGGCTCTACGTGCACGGGCTTCAGTACTTGTGGCACACGGGCTCAGTAGTTGTGGCTTGTGGGCTCTAGGCGTGAGGGCTTCAGTAGTTGTGGCATGCGGGCTCAGTAGTTGTGACACGGGCTCTAGAGCGCAGACTCAGTAGTTGTGGCACACAGGCTTTGTTGCTCCATGGCATGTGGGATCTTCCTGGACCAGGGCTTGAACCCGTTTCCTCTGCGTTGGCAGGCGGATTCTTAACCACTGCACCACCAGGGAAGCCCTCGACCAACATTATTGGGGGCAGCCCAGTCACCTTGCTGGAAGCACCTGGGACCAGAGGAGGATGTCATGGTCTCTGCAGCCCAGACTCATGCTAACTTTTAAAGAGAACACATCCCGACAATGAAAAGGCAAAAGGCACATACCCTATAACCACAAAAAGTGCAGATTGGAATTAATGCAGCTCTAAGCTAAGGAACACCAAGAACTGCCAACAACCTCCAGAAGCCAGGAGAGAGGTATGAAACGGATTCTTCCTCAGAGCCTCTGAAAGGAGCCAACCCTGCTGGCACCTGGATTGTGAACTTCTGGCCTCCAGAACTGTGAGAAAATAAATTTTTGCTGACTTAAGCCACTGGGTTGTGGTAATTTGTTATGGCAGCCCTAGGAGGCTAGTATAGACTCTTCAGATAAGAGCATTTTGCACAGACACATGAGGAAAGAAAAAGAAGATTGATAAGTATGGTCCCTGAAGCTGACTGAAGACAGCATTCCCAGGAAAAGGGGATAGTGCTCTCTCTGCTGCTTCTGGCAAGTCCTGGACTTCTGATCTTGGTCCAATCCTGACTGGCTCATTATTGACTCCGAAGTTTCCCTCAGAGCTGCTAACTTCTGTTCAGTTTCCTCAGCTTCCTGGTTTGACAGGTTTTTGTTGATGGGAGCAACTGTTTGGGCAGGTTTGATCTATGTAGACAGAGTTCCTGGAATACATGTCCTCAAATATCAGAGAGTATTGAGTCATCCAGTTGTATACAAGCTGAGGAGATAAGCTTCCAAGACATAATACTGATATTTTTGGTGATGACTACTGTTGGTCAAAAGGAACTTCCTCAGTGGCTCCTAGTGGTACCTAAACTTTCCCTGTTAGTTTTGTCTTTATATGCAGGCATCAGATAAAATGCAACTGCTTTAGTAGAATTAAACCATCACCAGCTATTAACATATCAGCTCTGAGGGAAGCACCTCTCTGGTGATGAATTGTGGAGTGAGAAAGGAGAGAAAATTCTAGAGTCTAAGGAAACTATTTGGGAATGCTGGGTCCTTGCAAAGAATTGAGGAGAGAACTATAATGGAGTTGATGAGGAATGAGAATAAATCATGCTATGTCTATTTCTTTTTGTGTTGGCCCTTCAGGGACAAAAAGGGACCATTTACTAAATTCCATAGAGCCACTTACTGAGGACCTACTAAGGACCTATGAGCTGTGTACCAAAGCTACAAGCATGAATGGATCCATCTGTCCATCAAAGAAGAAGGCTGACTCTCAGTGCTGGAAGGGAGCGTACATTGTTGTGAGTGACAGTAAAGGGAAGATAAATGAGACCGTGTCCCTCAGCTTCCGGTTGGTGACACTCCGAAGAGTGCAGCAGAGTTTTTAACATGGAGACCTCCAAGAAGTTCTACCAGAAGGAAGCCATGGACACCAATAACAGACTAAAGAAGATTCACAGGGATCTGGCTGCTCAGAGATCCAAACATAGGTCAGGGATTTGCCAAAAGGGGAAAACTGTGTCACCTTTACATAGACCATGACCCACCTACATAGGCTTTTGCCATTTCCTGGGGAAGGAAGCTTCTCTCTTTTAGAGAAATGACAGACGCTTGATGGACAGAGGATTGGTGGAATCTTTTGGTTTAAGTGGCAAGATGTTATAGGATCTTTATCAGGCAGAAAATCACACAGTGTCTTCATGAAACGTCTTGGGTTTCACTGCGGGGATGCCTACGGCCTCCCCTTGGCCTCCCCTCACATTCTGAACAAAAGTTGTGTGTAAAAGAGTTCATTTGGATGGAGAACCCATTGGAGGAAACTTTCTTTGAAGAAAAGGGCAACTGGAGACAGACCCCTTGGAGTCATATATTTTGCTCAGTTTTTCATTATTTGGGGATAAAACTGCTTTTAGGCCTAAGGAACTCAGCTAACTGGTCAATTTTTCAGGAGTGGGCACAGCTTTGAGAGAACAGCTTTTCCCCTCCCAGTCCTCTCATTCCATCTCAGACAAAAATGTATTCAGAAAATGAAGCCAAGTGAAGCAAAGTTCAGGAGGGGGAGAAAAGTTGACATAATAGCTTCAGCGACTGCAGCTGGCCCAGGAACCAGCGCCTGATAACGAGAACTTCGGGCAAAAGAACCTGAGATGAAGAGGATGTTAGTGAGTGAAGCTGAGCCAGCCAGCCACACAGTGAACTTTTGCAGGAAAATAAAAGAGGGAATGGGGAATTAATTATAATGAATTCCTCCTAAAACACTGAGAGTTGGAGAGAATGCATAGGTTATTCAGAGGGTAACTTCTAATTCTGAAAGGTTTCAGAGAGCTTCTTACTCAAAGGAAGCTACAGGAACCTCTGCCGAGTGTATGGAATTGCCACTTTGAAGTCAAGAGAATTCGCTTCCAAGCCTCCTGCAAAAGGATATGTGGACACAGATGGCAGGTTTGCTTTCTGGTTTAGTAAGGAGTAAATTATGTTTGTTTGATTCTCTCACTAGCCTCTGTCCCCTGCTGATATTTCCTTTGGCAGATAATGATTGCACTGACCAAGCCAAATGCAAGCTATAAATCCAGAGATGCTTTATATTGTATTAACTCCAGTGAGGGGTTAGAAACCCCAACACAAACATGCCTATCACGATATTGGAGGTTCATTGTTTGAAGGGCAGATCAAACCCCAGGGGGGCCTAGTGTGTGGAACAGAGGCTGAGAACAGGAACTGGGATTGGGGGGCAGGGTGTCACTCCAACTTTGCTTTTGGTCACTCTTCTCAGAGGATGGTGGGCAGACCAGAAAAATCACTGGGGTCGGGGGGAAGCCAAACAAATAAAGATTCAGTAAGGCTGAAAATGAAGGCCTTTTTAAATAAGCTAATAGGGCCAAGATGAGACTGCCAAATGCTGCTCACTCCAACCCCCTTTTATTGGCAGTGAAGCAAGTCAAATACCGGCTGTGAAGACTAGCCCTTTCTTAGACGTGACCCTTGTTGAAAAAACATCCTGTGTTTTGCTAAGTGGTCTGTCTCTGAAGAACATTGTAAAATAGAAACTCTAGCTGTGACTTTGGCCAAGGCAGGTGGTCTCAGAACTCATGATGGGGCTGAGTCCTAAGCATTCAGAGTGAAGCAGAAAATGAAACAGACTAGAGGAGAAAGTGTGGAATTTAATGCACAGCTTTTTGGGGAGATGATCTCTGGGCAGAAGAGATCTCACTCCCTAAACCTGACCTGGACTAGGCCGTCACCTCTAAGCTATTTATACTAAAACTGAATTGGCCTTGGGGATAAGGTGTAAGGTAAATTGGATCCCCCATTGGTCCCTGGTTTTGAACCCAAAGTATTCTCTTGTGGACACAAAGGGGGTATGATGGAGTTGAAGCGTTCATTGAATACTTTCCCTTTGTTTTAAATCCAAGCACAGATTTTTAAAGTAGGCCACACGTGCCAGAACAAACGATCTGAACCCACATTTGATGAGATAGCCAACAGGGCTTCCGGGGGCTCATCCTGGGACAGTTGAGGTGGTCTTGAGTGATACTTAGAGGAGGGGCATGGAAGTTACGGATGTGGGCTGAAATGTCCTTCCATTGATAAAGTTGATAAATTGAAAAACCAAGGTGGAGAATGACTCTTACATTGGGGGATAATTTCTCATCTGTGCCCAATAAGAGAAATGCAATTGGGTGGATTTCTGTTGAAAGTTTCATATGACGATTTAATATGAATTGCCTATATTCAACTTCCCCATGAGCCACTGAATTATACACACAGCTATGTAAACTGGAAATGCCCGGAGGCTTCTCATATTAGGAAGATGCTGTAGAGAAAGACCCCTTGCAGTTGGGAGTAGGGGTGAGAGGACTTGTTGGTAAAGCACAGCATTGTGTAATGCTCGTTCCTGGGCATGTTTCTGTTGCTCTCTCTGCCCTGCCCAAGCTTGAGACTCTGTCTCTTCTCAGTGATTGTAGGAGACACACCTCTGAGCTATCCTCCTAAAACTTTTGCTTCGAAACAGGATTTAAGTCATTTTAGTTTTCACTCATGGCATTCAGGATACAGAAAACGGAGTATATTTTTCACACTTCCTGTCCTTGTACTTGTAGGTCACAAGTCTTTCATGCGTGAGGTATTTGGTTATAATCTTTATGGTTTGGTATACCATACCTCACAATCCACTGAAGTCTATTCTTTAAAAATTCTAGGCAAGAACATTGCAGGACTTCCCTGGTGGCGCAGTGGTTAAGAATCCACCTGCCAACGCAGGGGACACGGGTTCAAGCCCTGGTCCGGGAAGATCCCACATGCCGCAGAGCAACTAAGCCCGTGTGCCACAACGACTGAGCCTGCGCTCTAGATCCCGTGAGCCACAACTATTGAGCCCGCGTGCCGCAACTACTGAAGCCCACGTGCCTGGAGCCCGTGCTCCGCAACAAGAGAAGCCACTGCAATGAGAAGCCTGTGCACCGCAACGAAGAGTAGCCCCGCTCGCCGCAACTAGAGGAAGCCCGTGCGCGCAGCAATGCAGACCCAACGCAGCCAAAAATAAATTAAATAAATAAATAAATTTATTAAAAAAAAAAAAAAAAAAGAACCCTGCAGCCCGTCTTCAGTTCTGAAGGGAAGGTGGGGTAGTTCATAAAACAATTCCGTCTACTTAGTTTCTCTGAGGATCTGGGTTGATACTTGGAGAGGAACATGCTTGTACTTAGTCTAAGGCCTCACAGCTTAAACTGAGATACAGCCACCCTGGGAGTCTTGCAGCCAGCGGGGACGCAAAGCTGCGGGATAAACCCGGTGCACGTTTCTGTAGGGAAGCCAGTGCAGATATGCTGTGAACACACAGCTTCACCTGGCGACGGCCTCGTGTTTGGCAAAGCTGCTCTTCTGAGGCTGTCTTCTTCAGGCAGCTTGAGCCACTTCTGTCTCCCTCGACCGTGAGGTCACCGTCAGCTTGACATGAGACAGACCCTTTAATAAGCCTAATGGCAAGCAGCATCAAGAAGCAGAAATTCCAGGTCTCAGCTATGGGGTGGGTAATTGCAAGAGGTTTAACCAAAGCCATGCAGCCACTGTGGAATATCCTTTCTGCGCAGGTATTCTTGTTTTTTTCTTTTTTAATAAATTTATTTATTTATTTATTTATGGCTGCATTGGGTCTTCGTTGCTGCGCGCAGGCTTTCTCTAGTTGCGGCGAGCGGGGGCTACTCTTCGTTGCAGTGCGCGGGCTTCTTTTTGTGGTGGCTTCTCTTGTTGCAGAGCTTGGGCTCTAGGCATGCAGGCTTCAGTAGCTGTGGCACTCGGGCTCAGTAGTCGTGGCTCATGGGCTCTGGCACTCAGGCTCAGTAGTTGTGGTGAACGGGCTTAGTTGCTCCGCGGCATGTGGGATCTTCCTGGACTAGGGATCGAACCCGTGTCCCCTGCATTGGCAGGCAGATTCTCAACCACTGAACCACCAGGGAAGTCCCAACTCGGGTATTCTTGTTTCATAAGGAAAACCATTTTTCTCCCATGCTAAGCACCATCCCACTGGATGCTAGGCAGACCCTAGTCTTTGAACTACCATGCCTGGGTTCTAGAGTTGACTCTTACTCTTTCTGAGCCTCAGCTGTAAAAAAGAAGCATAAATGAGGGGATCGCTCGGGTCCCTCACAGCTTTAACTTCTTAGAATTCTAAGTACATCATGAAGGAATTTCAGGAAATATTTTTTCTCTGCTTATTGTTAGTTTCCTTTCCACTTTCTCCATCTTGCCCTAGATCAGGGGTGAGGATGGCAAAGGTGCTGATCTATAGAGACAGCCTCTCCTTGATTCAGCATTCCGGAACAAAAGAGTTTGTGTGACATTTGGAATTCAACCACAAAGCTCTAGACAAACTAATTGGCATCACAATGTAAGGCAAACTTTCCCTTGTTGACTGCTACCTCGTTTTGGAGCCCCTTCCCAACTCTCCCCTTCCTTGCTTTCAGAAGACTCCCTGCCTCACTAAGGGATTTAGTCCCTTAAATCTACTGCAAAACACAACATTCCTCCTTTCTGCTCTCAAGCCCAGGCAAAATTTCTATTCCCAGAATTTTATCTCAATCAGTGGAGGATATTATGTTCCAATGTAAAGCAATTCATTTTAAACACAGAGCTCAACGCCAATAAATCTCTAAATGGTCTACCAAGAAGGTAGATATTTTTGAGGAAGAGAGTTCCTGTCTCTTCTTGCCCATCATTGTGTCATCAGTTCAAAGCCCATCAAGGCTCTCCTCACCTACCCAAATTTTGCAACTGGAAATCTATACCGTTACAGAGCCAAGCAGAAGAAAACCTTTCACTTACGGAAAATGGAGGACCTCTGCTGTTATTTAACATTCATGAACGACATCCCCCAAGATCAGAGAGCAGAGCATGTCAGCATAGGTCATAGAGGAGATGAGTTTGCATAGGGTGGAGGACTGAAGGAAAAATCTAGAACCAGAGTGCCATCTGGCACGGTCCTACCTAACAGCCTAAGTGAGGAGCCCTGGGAAGCCAGGGGATGGCATGAAAACAAAGGTAGAAAAATAGAGTTTGTCTAATTCTTGGGTTTGCCTCATGTCAGCTCTGCATGTCAAAATACCCCCTGTCCTCCAGGTTACAAACACTTGTCCTGTCTCCACCTGGACTCCAAGATTTCAGTTGTCACTCCTGCTTCCCTCTTGGGAGCTTTATTCAAGCTGAGGAAAAGTTTTTGCTCTCTTGTTGATTCGATTTCACACGTACTTATTACGTCCCTGCTGTTTGTCCAGCTTGATCTCTGACTTAAATGAACTCGAATGTAACTCATGGCACAATTTAGTTACCACCAAGGAAAGATTTCAGGGGCTCTGGGAAAACACACAACTCCCCAACTAGCCATCACACCTGTGCCAAACTGCCTGTCAGCCCAGTATGTGCCCCTTGCTTCTTCCCTGCAATCTTCGTCAACCTAGCTCTCAACGTCCATTTGGCCGAAATTATGGCAGCAGCATTAGCAGCTGGTAATGGTTGAAGCCCTCCTGACTCCAGAAATTCCCTAGGGTGGCCCACTGTGGTTTGGATCTGCTGAGGAGCATGTGGAAATGTAAAGGCAAGCTCTCTTACAGAGCACAGTTGGCTGTCAGCAAAACACCACCCACTGGCTGCAGAGCTGCAAACAAAGGAAGGCTTGTCTTTCCTGACATATTTAAAACTAGTCAAAAGCTTGGCTGGCCAATGGGTTAGTTACAAAGATAGATAGATAGATAGATAGATAGATAGATAGATAGATAGATAGATAGATAGATAGATAGATAGATAGATAGATAGATAGGTAGGTAGGTAGGTAGGTAGGTAGGTAGGTAGGTAGGTAGATAGATAGATAGATAGATAGATAGATAGATAGATAGATAGATAGATAGATAGATAGATAGATAGATAGATAGATATAGATGATAGATAGATAGATAGATGATGGTTTTGCTCGATACTGATGCTTTGTGTACCTTCCCTGGAACGTGCGCCCTGGCCCTGGGTGCAAAGGGGCCTCCCTTGCTGCTCCTGGGATAGTGCCTCCTCAGCACCCTACTCCTGTCTCCTCTCCAGCCCCTCACCCCTTGCCTGGGCTCAGGACTTCGCCTTCTCTTGCATGGATTTCCTGTTTCAACGTCCTTGGAACGTGTCTGCTACAATCCAGACTTTTCAGAGAGGTGTAGTGGACCTATTTACAATGTAAAGCTGAGCATGTTTGTCCCCTGCCTCCTGTTTCCTAGAAAAAAACATCTGAGAAGGCTTACAAAGCCTTGCCTGCCTCTTCAGTGTCACCTCTACCTGACCTCTGCCTTACGGTTGAGCAAGACATCCCTCACCCACCCCAAGCTATTTCTCTGTCTGTATTTCTGCTGTCACCGGTGCTACACCACCTCACCTTGGCCTTTACTTGGCCAACTCCTACTAATCCATGAAGACTCAGCCCAGGAGATTGTTCCTTGGCCTAGCGCCCTTTCTGCTCCCTAAATACCCTGCATACTTCATCACAACACCCCCTTGAGGTATCATACCTGTTCAATGGGTCTCTCCTCACTTCTGGACCATGAGATACTTGAGAGCAGGGAATGGATCTTAGTCATCACATCCCCAACATCTAGGACAGTGCTTCCCAACTGGGAGTGGCTTTTTTCCCCAGGGGATATTTGGCAACGTCTGTAGACATTTTTGGTTGACATGACTGGAGGGCAGTGCTACTAACTCCCAGTGACTAGAGGCCAGGGATACCGATAAACATCCTCCAATGCACGGGATAGCCCTCCCACAACAAAACGTTACCAGACCCCGAAATGTCAATAGAAACCTGGACCTAGGACAAAGAGTACATAATTAATGCTTAATGGAAAAAAAAAAGTGAATATACGTCACTGAATCAAACTCTGCTCTCAGATAAGGTCCATGTGATAGTTACTAGGTCCTGAGATGCAATTCAAGTTAATGTAATCCTTCTTTCAGGACAATTTAGTTTAAGCCTTATCTCTCATTGTGGATTCAAAATTTGGCTCCAGTAACAGTATTTCAGGTATCAACTGAACAGATAGGAATGATATTTTGAGACAGTTCTCTACTGAGACCAAGACTTCCTCCTAACCTGGAATAGAACCATTAAATGCTGGAAATAAATGGGGCTGTAGAAACCACACAGCTCAACCTACTGATTTTGCAGATGGAGAACACAAGCCCTGCTTGATTATGTGAATCACCCAAGGTCACCTGGCTAGGAAGACAGTCTGGGGGCGAGTGGAAGTACCGCCTGTGTTGTGACTTCACCAAAAATGAGCAGAGGACTGTGGGTCCATATGTGAGTCCCTAATAGAGAGTCCCTAATAGAGACTGGGGCCAGGATTAGGGTGAAGGAGTTAGAATTGCCTCCTTGGAGAGACAAGGAGAAGAGAGAAATGTAGATATCTGGGAAAGATGCTTTTTCACATATCTTGGCTTCCTGAACTTTGAGACCTTTCCTCAAATCTAATGACCACTGACCTTGATGCCTACCTGGTGCTAAAATCTCTACCTTGATACTTCAGGTCACACACAATCCAAACCATTTCACCTTCTAGTGTCTCTCACTGGAAGCACTATTGATATTTGGCCAGGACAATTCTTTTTGTAGGAGAGGCTGTTTGGCATCCATGGCCTTCATTCACTAAATATCTGCTGCAGCTTCAACCATGATCGTTAGAAGATAAGCCTAGATACTTCCAAATGCCCCCAGGAAGGTGGTACTGCTTCCCCTCCCAACCCCTTCAATCAAGAACCACCAAAGACCAGGTGGCAGAGTTGCATTTTTGTTGAGCAAAGCACATCTTGGTCAGCATGAGAAAGCAATAAGAACAATGGACAAGAGTGGTCTTAATGATCACCTTCCTCAAAATCACCTGCGGGGTCTGTTATAGGCCCACCCTCTGGGGATAGAATGAAACAATATATATTTTTAATAGTCTCACTGGGTGATTTCTAGGTATGCTAAAAGTTTGAGAACCATGCCTTAGTAGTTCTTGATCGTGGCTCAAAGGAGAATCAATATTTTATAACGCTACTGCTCATATCCAACTGCTAGAGACCCTGAATTAATTTGGCTGCAGTGGGATCCTGGCATTGGATGTTTTAAAGCTGCCTAGATGATTCTGATATTCAGCCAGGGTTAAGAAACACTACCATTAAGGAGTCTTGCCAGTTATGAGGTGATCACAAATTCATTTCCTGATTCTCTCTTCTGAGTTACATTAAAACAATGGTTTTCAACCTTGGGGAGCTTTATAAAATCCTGATGCCTAGGTCATACCCTATACCATTGAAATCAGAATCTTTGGGGACAGGATTCAGGCATCAGTATCTTTAAGCCTCCCCAGGTGACTCCAATGTGCAGCCAGCTTTAAGAATCACTGATTCAGAATATTTGCCTGTCTTCTCCCATAATTCTCTGCTCTTGATTTTTATTTCTCCTCTAACCTCCTAGTTCAAAAGAGCTTGTGGGGTGGGGTTTAGGGTAAGACTAATTAAGGGATAAAGGGCAAGATTCAACCTGGTTCTCTTTGCCACTTAATTCCTGGCCATCACTTAACCAGCACTCTGGGAGTAGTTAAAGGGCAATGGAGAAACCTCTTGACCTATTGTTATATATTTCCAAGAGGAAGATTCTTGGACCAGCATCAAGCTCTTTTTTTTTCTTTGAATCTTGACCTTCCCTGAGGTTTCTAAATATTATTCCAGGTTAGGGATTTCAACTTTTATTCTTTTCCGACATTTCATTTATGTGGCATGTGGGGTCAAAGAAGCAATGGAAAGTTGGCAGCCATTCTCTTCTAATTAGCAGACATATCAGTGGTTGAAATTATTTACCAGTAACAGCCCGGCACAGCTCCAGGAATGTTAATGACTGTCATTGGTCCTCAAGTCCGATTTCATAACTGATAAGGATTGTTAATATGTCATCACTGCAGTTAAAGGCTCATAAAAGACTTTTGTCCTATTCAGTGTCATTGGGTAATGACCCCCAAATTTGCCTTTGGGTGGGTTAGAAGGTCAGATGCGCCCCCCCTTTTGAAGAAATGTTAAATCTAATCTCAGCTGCTGAAGGCAGAAGGGGAAGATGAAATTCCAGACAGAGCTGCTGCTTCTTTGACGTGTTTCACAGTCACATCAAAGCGGGGGCTGCCTGTACCCCCAATTCCAACAGCTCCAGCCCAATCTTGCTGGAAGGGAAGGTTGTTCTTTCTGTGCCAGGCTAGGTCCCAGGTGTTCAGAGTAAAACTGTGGACGTCTGGAGTGCTCTGACTCCAAGTGTTAGATTCCTTCAGTATATGCATGTGCACGCGCACGTGCGCGCGCACACACACACACACACACACACACACACACTTGTCTAAGACACATCATTTGCATTGGGCTGGTGGACCCTGGTGTTAGTTGGGAGTCATTAGTCCACAGTACCCTCCCCTCTTGATCAGTAGTCCTTCCCTGCTGTGTGCCCTCCCTTAGGTCCAGCTCTGATCATCAGATAGTTTAATAAATTTGAACCGCAAATCCTTCTTCCTCCGAAGGATCCCTTCTTCTTTAAACTTATGTCAGCAAATAGATATGGGGGTAGAGAGGAAACAGCACAGCCTGACGATGTATGACGACAGCATCTAAACCCCAAATCAAAAATTCCTCCAGGAGGTAGATAATTGCCTTAAAACTGCAAACCCCAAAGGGACCACTCAAATAATTCTTCCCAGAATTCCAGACATTATTCACCCAAAATGGCCTCTGAGAACTTAGAATGACAACTTCAAAAATTTTAACATCTAGTTCCCACCAGCTACTATTTACTGAATGTTGTGCACTTTTACATCTGAGATATTATTCAGTCCTCACACAACTCAAAGAGGGAGGCACGATATCATTATTCCCACTTAGAGGAGGAAATGTGCCCAGGTTTACATAGTCAGGAAGTGTGAGGATATGAGTCAAGGTGTGTCTGGGTCCAGAACTACTTGCCATTAACTGCTGTACTTTATGCATTGGCTGCTGCTGCTGTACTGGCTGACCTTGCTGTAACACTGGAACCTGGTCTTACCATTTTTCTGTGCTTTCATTAATTCTATCCTCATATCTGTTGACCTTATCACTCTTATAGCCTTGGTTCAGCTCTCTCTGAGATAAGAGAGGTCTTTGCCAACCAGTTTCATGGTTCTCTAACTAGGTTCCTAACATGGTGTCTTTGTGCTCTAGTCTTTTTATGGCGCCCTGGTATTCTGTACATGTAGAAGCTAAGCTTCCAGATCTCTTACAGGTGCCCCTTTTGCTCCCCGTCTCTGCTTCTCTGAACTTGTTTCTCCAACCACAAACTTAGAACAAATTCTCTAGAGGTTGGGTCAGAAGAATTTTTTTTTTTTGGTACCAAGAACATTAAAAAATGATAGGTCTGCCATACACCTGGATTCTCTCCCACCTCAAGGTGAGTTACTTGTCTGTCCACACTGTTCTTAGACTGGCCATCTAAATGTTTTCATTACCAATTGAAGTGGACAATTGTTTTGTGCCTTCCTGTCACCCTGCTTTAGGGGACCATTCTTACTCCACTTTTAGTTCATACTCAATCAATCTATGACTCCAGGGGTGGATATGTTACCCAGACTTTACCACTCAGAACATTCCCTCTCCTGGGCCAAAGGACTGGCTCAAAGATGTAGACAGGAACCAAATAGAGCCAATCAGAATTAATTCTAGACTTGTCTTTAAAGAACTGGATAAGATTCCAACTCTTTACTTCTGGACTTGTAGCCACAAGGATGTAATTGTGAAGTTGCTGATGGCCACTGGTCCATCAGGAAGGGAGAGTCTGTGTGAAAAGAGAGTCCACAGAGGATAAAGTAGAACCAAGAGTTGGAAAGAGACTGGGCCCTTATGATATTGTCTGAGACTGTGGATCCAGGCATAACTGAAACATACCCATGGACTTTTCAGTTACATGAGAAAATACATTATCTTTTTGTTTAAGCTAGTTGAGTTGAATTTCTGTCACTTGGATGAAAAGGTTCACAACGAGTACAGCAGTCTTCCCATGGATCATTGGTTAGTTCCTCATGCAAAAGATAGCCCGGATGCTCTTCTGGGACAGATCAACACAAAAACACTTCTTCACTAGAAATTACCCCTACACCCAGAAGCCTGTGAGAAACAGTTTTGTAAATAGTAAAATGAGCACCATTAAGAGGTAATATTCATATACCTCAGTGTGAATTGACTTTCTCAATTAACTCTGAGAGTTAATGGCGAGAGGATAGAAAATATGTAAGGCTCTGGGTACAGGGTCCTGAGGTACACTAGAATGATTAAGGGAAGAGGCCAGAATAGGAGAAGATAGAGGAATTGATATGTATTGAAAATGAACATCTTGGCCAACAGGCACATGAAAAGATGCTGAACATCACTAATCATCAGGGAAATGCAAATCAAAATCACAACGAGATATCACCTCACACCTGTCAGAAGGGCTATGATCAAAAAGGACACAACTAACAAATGTTGGCAAGGATGTGGAGAAAAGGGAACCCTCGTACACTGTTGATGGGAATGTAAATTGGTGCAGCCACTGTGGAAAACAGTATGGAAGTTTCTCAAAAAACTAAAAATAGAACTACCATATAACCCAGCAATTCCACTTCTGGGTATATATCAAAAAAACCAAAAACACTAATTCAAAAAGATACATGCACCCCAATGTTCCTAGCAGCATTATTTACAATTGCCAAGACATGGAAGCAACCTAAGTGTCCATCTACAGATGAATGGATAAAGAAGATGGAATACTGCTCATCCATAAAAAAGAATGAAATTTTGCCATCTGCAGCAACATGGATGGACCTGGAGAGCATTATGCTAAGTGAAATAAGTCAGACAGAGAAAGACAAATATACTGTATGATATCACTTATACGTGGAATCTAAAAATTACAACAAACTAGTGAATATAACAAAAAAGAGGCAGACTCACAGATATAGAGAACAAACTAGTGGTTACGGGGCAGGGGGGCACAGTATAAGGACAGGGGAGTGGAAGGTACAAACTATGGGGGGTAAGATAGGCTCAAGGTTGGGGAATATAGCCAATATTTTGTAATAACTGTAAATGGAAAGTAACCTTTCAAAATTGGACAAAAATAAATTTAAAAATTAAGAAAAAATTTTAATTAATAAAATGAACAGCTTAATTTTGCCTGAGGCCACGTTTCCATTAATTGGCCTTTCGACCCAAATCAAGAGCAGAACTGAAAAACCTAATAAAAACAAAACCCACGGAGAAAAGAAAAATGTTCACAATAGCCCAAGTGAAAGTAATGACATGAGCTAATCCAATTTGAAGTATAAACAAAGAAATTACTCCATGCAATGGGACTGACTCATTTTGTGTCAGAACTAAATACCAGGAAGTAGGCGGTAGATAAGGAACCTGGCCTAAATATACAGAGGTGGGGGAGATGGAGACTAATTACTCCACTGGAGGAGAGAAAGAAAAGAAACAAAAAGTTTTTCCATGGCAACTGACCATAAAGTGTTCAAAAAGAAACATTCAAATAACACTTCAACCCACAATGTATGTTCCAAGAGGCTCACTGGGGAAAATACTGTAGATTTTAAAAATTCACTGATAAGTAGTCAATTAAATTTTATTTTCTAGTTCTGATTGATGGACCTGACTCTTTTGGGCTAGGCATACAAATTGGCTGTCAGATATAAAATTCAGTGGAAAGAGGGAACATTTAAATTTTCCTTTAAGATAATGGTTTACAACATTTTCCATGTCATTGTGCACACAGACAATGACAACAATTTTATGGTACTAAGGTAAAAAGATTAGGTCATTTGAGGCAGAGGTTACTGACCTGTGTCACCCCAGGTCCACTCAAGTTCCCAAAGACTGAGAAAGACCTCTCTTTGGCACAAGTGAACTGGGTCCACCAGTTAGGAAACTCAGTCAAAGACTGGGCCAAGCCTAGACTGAGCCCACATGGGGAGGAGGACAAGGCACTGGAATGAAGGCCAAAGACCAATACTTTGGTTCTAGCTCTGCCACGTGTAGGACTTGGACACTGTCCTTAACCTCAGTGTGCCTCAGTTGGCTTATGCATAAAACAAAGTTAAAGATGCTCTTACATTCTCTACCTTACACAGTCACTATGAGGATCAAGAGTACCATGTTCATGAACATAATTTGCAACCATAGAGTACTATAGAAACATATGGCATGATAATGACAGTGGGTATGATGGTGTTTTCTCCCCAACCCTGCCCCATCTAGACCACTCTCACTTTCAAGAGTTACCCTGCTATGGACAGCAGTTGACACTGAGGAGAACAATACAGCTGCTGAACGAGAGTGACTGGGGCCTAGAGTGTGGGAGGCTATTCTGCAGCTGGGCTTTTGATTTGGGCCAAAGAGCTAATGGGGTTTTGGCTTCCTGAGCACCTCTGTTGAAACTCCCTGGGGAATTTTGCTTTATGAAATTCCCAGCAACTTGGGATCCCACTGGGTTGGTGATTAGGAGGCTGGAGGGCTCCCTGTTGGATGAAAAATAAGTGTTTGAAGTCTGCTGGGAAGAGCTGTAGGAGTTGAGAGTTCTTCCCTGACTGCCACTCTGCATTGACAGAAGCTGCCCCTACCACTGTTTATTGCCAATTACTTTTGTCTTCAGAGCCAAAGAAAATATATTTGAAGTGAACCCTTTGAATTAGACCTATTTTTCACTAGGATCCACAGCTGGTGAAATATTAACGAACAGGTGGGTTGCACAATACTCCCAGATTGCATTAGAATTGATTTTTATAGGCTAAACTATTAACACTAGAGGTGCTGACATATATACTGCTATGGTTAGCAGACTCAGAAGCCATTAAAATCAACACAGAGCATGTTCAGACTTATCAAACACAACGTCTATTTTACCGAGAATGGAGTAGTAGGTAAAGAGATTGAGATTACACATAATATGTCTCAGAAACAGAAATAACTAATTTTGTAATGGATGGCTAGCAATGCCTACTCTGGAAGACTCTAAATATTTTTTCTGTCTGGGAAGGGAATTCTATGATATTAACTGGAATAAGATGGGATGGAGGAGGTAGACTAGTTCTTCTGGAAGTCATGTCCGTGAACAGAACAAATCCTGGATTCCCTCAAATTTCAGTCTCTGCAGGGAGTTACATTTAAAGTAATGTAACTACTATCTAGCAGCTGAATAGTTTCAACCTTTACTTGTGCCTCTTGAAGATCATGATTCAAAAGTCTTTACCCCAGTTCACAGTTCTCTCCTACCCTTCACCTGCCCTCCCTTACCAAACCCTAAAACTCTTCTCCAGTCCCGAACAACGCAATAAAATGCATGGACCTTGCTTAGATCCTGATATGAGCAAACCAAGTGTAATGCAACACATTAAAGACAATAAGGGAAATTTGATTTCAGACTGTGTGCTAGACGATACCAATAAACTCTTGTTGGTTTTGATAGGTGTGATAATAGTATGGTGGTATGTAAGAAACCACCGATATTTTTGCAACACACATATAAATACATAGGGGTGAAATGACATGATTTGGGGATTTGCTTTAACATACTTCAGCCAAAAGAAAGGGAGAAGAAATATAAAGGTACAGATGAAGGAAAAGTGGGGAAATACTGATAATTCTAGAATATGAGTGATTGATATTTGAAGTTCATTATTCTGTTTTCTCTACTTTTATGTATGCTTGAAATTTTTCCTAAGAAAATTATTTTTAAAAAAGAGATAGAGGAAAGCAAATACAAATATACTCAGAACGTCATAAGCAAAGGCAAAAATAAATCAGAGAAATGAATTTCAAAACAATAATAAAGGAAGTATTGGGACTTTCCTGGTGGCACAGTGGTTAAGAATCCACCTGCCAATGCAGGGGACACAGATTCGATCCCGTGTCCGACATGTCATGGAACAACTAAGCCCATGCGTCACAGCTACTGAGCCTGCACTCTAGAGCCCACGAGCCACAACTACTGAGCCCACATACCACAATTACTGAAGCCCGCGTGCCTAGAGCCCGTGCTCCGCAACAAGAAAAGCCACCGCAACGAGACGCCCGTGCACCACAACAAAGATTAGCCCCTGCTTGCCGCAACTAGAGAAAGCCCGCGCGCAGCAACGAAGACCCAACGCAGCCAAAAATAAATAAATAAATAAATAAATAAATTAATTAATTATTTTTAAAAAGTATTTTGTAGACAGATAAGTCCATCAAGCAAACCTGACATGTCTGAGTGCCATTCGTGGAACCGTGGGTCAACAGTGCAGTGTGGTATATTTCAATGCAAAAAATTAAAATTATAAAAGCAGGATCACACACACAAACATTTTAAGCTTTTATAATTCTTTTAAGCCTGAATGGTCTAGCCTCATTCATAAAATATTTCCTAAATTTATATTCCTCTTAAAACTGACAATATCTTCTTGATTTCTTTGTTTAAATTTTTTAAACAGATTTTTAAAAAACACTCTTGAATTGAGCAAAAAATAGTATGAAGTGAGGTAGGGCTCTGGGGGCAAGGGAATTTGTGTTAAAACTTTTCAAAATGAAATTTAACCTCATATTTTTAAAGCATTGCTTTCTGGCAGGATTCATACTTTTCCTCCCACACCCTCCCGTCTGTGGCCAGTGTCTGGAAGAAAGTAGTGCTACTCATAATTTTAAGGATTTTATTTTAAATTTAAGAGTTTTAAAGAAACTAGCATGGATTCTGAAAGAAGCAACCACTGGAAAAACAAATATTTTCTGAGAGTCCTAAAAGAGTTTAAAGAGAACTGACATTTATATCCATTGTTGCTAAAAGCATGAGTTTCATTTGAAAAACATTCAAGAAATAGGAATTGACCTACCCCATCCTGCATGGAATCTTGCATGCCTAATCACTAAAGCAGAGAGCTTAGAAGCAGGGGAATAACAGGGAATGAGATGGGGTGAACAGAACTTTGCTTAAGCTAGAACAATCGGATCATTTCCCTTTCTCATAGTCTCAATTATTTTCCCAGCCTTGGCTCTTATTTGAGCAAGACCTTGTTCATCAAACATTTATCTAGCCAACTGATGTGGTGGAGAATTTGTTCAAATTGGTTATTTTGCATCTTGTTGGCAGAAGGGGGAAATGAATGCTTGAATGTTCCAGTTTTCACCCTGACATGTAGAGACTTGAGGTCGGGGGAATGGAGGTTCCTCCAGCTGGAGAAGTTAAGATGAACACACAGGCAACTACAGGACCAGGAAGAAAGTGAACCATCCTGTAGAAAGGTGTGATTATATGCTGAGACTTTAAAAGGAGAGGAAAAGACATTCAAATATAAGAAAGAAGCTATTTTGTGTTAGACCTTGAAGGATAAGGAAGGAATAAAATAGAAGATATAGCACAAGCAAATACACACAGGCTGTAGTATAGAGATGGTGTGGGGAAGGGCAAGGAGGTCCATTTGACTGGAATACAGGGAAAACAGAAGGGACTAAGAGGTCAGAAGATGGAACAAGTACTTTATGGAAAATTCTGGAATGTCAGGATGGGAATGTTAGGTATTAGGTAGATAATGAATGTGGGCATTGAGAGTTTTTTAAAAATGATCAGCACTGCCTTGTTGAGGGTAAATCTAACAGTGGTGAGTAAAATGAATTGGAGTACTGAGAGAACAGATAGCAATAATCACTACTGTTACTGAGTACTTTGCTGGTACCACTTTATATACATATATACTCCAATTGAGTACTCATAGCAAGAGGTATTATTATCCCATTTTATAGATGCAGAAATTGAGGCTTAGGGTATTTAAGCAACTTGCCTGAGCCTTGCAGTTACTAAGCAGTAGAGGCAGTATTCTTACCTACTCTTAATCACTATGTGTGACTGTTTCTTACGGAGGCTAGAATGGATGGGAGGTAAGGAGGACCTGAATTAAGAAGGTGGTGATAGTAACCAAAAGGAGGAATCAAACTCTTGAGAAGCAGGATTGGCAAGACTTAGTAAACAATAGCCTTCAGAAGTGCTTGATACTGAGTCTGGGTGAAGGGGAGGGCAATACCGTCACTGACCTAAATAAAGAAACCAGAAGAAAAATCTGCCATGGGATAAAAGATGATTAATTTGCTTTTAGCTATGTTGAATCTGAGATGCCATTAGTAAATGCCAGTGAAAATGCCTATGGGGCTGTTGAAAACATAGTTTGGTAGCTAAAGGGAGAAGATGGAGCTAGAAAGAGAAATTGAGATGCCATGAGGAAGCAGTGGAGAGGTCAACAGGTAAAGGAGGGTGGTGGAAGGAAATCATCCCAGGGTTTTGCTCTTAGTTTTGTTTTTTTCTACTCTCTCAGCTGAGAATAGAGATGCCTTTTGAATTTTGTCAGCCATTCCCTCCCAAACTATCTACCCATCCACACCCACCCCACTCAGGAATGAAATGGAGAAACGTAGGACAAAATATGGAATAATTCGCTGGCCTTCCATTTTGGGGAAGAATAGAGGCATCTTAGTAGAAGTGTGAGGATTCTAAATAAGAGTATAAGGGGCAATCCATTCTCTCTTTAATTTGTTTTCCAGCAGGATAAGACAAGGGCATCCATCTTCAGACCTGAAGTCCTGGTCAGTGTCCCAGGGAGCCACTGTGCATTGCTGCACAGGGCAGGCTTGGAGGGGTTAACACAGGTCAGGCAGCACATGTGCCTTGTTTTGGGAGGCAAGATGAGGCTTAAAGCTGGTAGTATATGCCCTGCATCCCCTGAGATTCTTCATCTAAAGAGTCAGTTCTTTCCGAAAACATCCTAAACAATAGAAAGTGCAGAGGAAGGGCAAGATTCCACTGGTGAATTCCCCAGAAGGCCCAAAAAATGAATGACTTGGTGTCAATGGGGTGAAAGTGAAACAGTAAACATAGGAGTTTGTGCAGTCCCACATAAGTGAAGGAAGTCACCTCATCACTCTCCTGCTGATGGACAGCTTCTCATCTCTTAGTTTACCATCTTCCTCACAACTTGCCTCAGCAATTTTTGGGTCAAACTGCATGTTTAGAAGGATATTGCATGTTTCTGCTGGGGGTAAGTAGGGGTCACAGTGACATGACTCCCCTGCTACTAACTTGGAACTACGGGAAATAAGATTGCCTGATGAGACTAAATCTTTCAACTCAATGCTGATGAATCAGAGAAGAAATATGAGAAACCACTTTAAAGAGCAAATGTCTCCCTCAAACAGCAAGACTTGACTGGACCTTGATTGATGAGATTAATGTATCTAAAGAAAAAACATGCATCCATGAGAAGGGGAGCTCTGCTCAGTTATCAACAAGAGAACTGCATTCAATAAATATTTGCTGAGTACCTATTATGTGGCAGCAATCAACTCACATTCTAGTTGGGGAGACAGAAGATAAATGCATGTATAATCAAATGTCAGGCAGTGGTACATACATGTCCTACAGAGAGGGTCCTCAGAGCAAACAACAGCGTCTAGTGTTCAGCCCCAGCAGCAGAGATGTGCTCCTTCAAGTTCTGTGCCAGATTTAGGAAGTATGCTTGGACCTACAGGCCCAGACCTGTGTCTCCAACATTTACTAGTGACATTTTAACCTGCTAATAGCCCTTCTTTTGATTTTCTCCTGTGCAACTTTCATGAAAACATACATAGAGAAAAGAGTACACATCAAAAGTATACAGCTCAATGAATTTTCCAAACTGTGCACACCTGTGTAACGAGCACCCTGAATCCCTCCTCATGTCCCTGTTCAGCCTCTCTACTGTTACTGAACCAAACTTGGCTCTGCTCCCCCCAGCTCCACCAGCATGCAGTAAAGCCAGTCTACTGACATGCAGCTGTTGTGAAGGAAAGTGCAGCATTTATTTCAGGGCACCAAGCAAGGAGTACAGGTGGCTAATGCTTAAAAGACCCGAACTTCCCGGTGGCTTTCAGGGAAAGGTTTTTGAAGACAGGGTGAGGGAAAGGATTGCAGGATGCGTTATCAGCTTGTGGACATTCTTCTGATTGGTCGGTGGTGAGGTAATCCGAAGTCAACATCATCAACTTTCTGGTTCTACTAATTGGTCTAGGTAGGGTCTATGTGCTTGTGGTCAACAAGCAGTTGACTTCTTCTCCTGGTGGGGTTTCAGTATCTGCAAAACAGCTCAAGGATATGGCTCAGAATATTATCTATAGCCCCTGAGGAGGAACTAAAGGTTCTTGACTTTTGTTTAATGCTTAAACTATAATATTTGTCTTGCTTTACTGTTTTCCTTTGTTTCTGCATTCTCACTTTTCTAATTAAATTTGCTCTTTGGAACCCAGGAAAGGTCTAGGAGGCTAAAGATTTTCTACAAATAAGAGGCACACAGAGGACATGGGGGGAGTCTGTTCCAGGAAGGTCCCATAGGGTCCTGTTCAGTTACACCACAACAAAAGATTAACCACTGTCATGACACTAACACCATAGATTTATTTTGCCTGTTTCTGGACTTTATATAAATGAAAATATATGGTACATACTCAGTACATAATATCTGGCTTCTTTTTCTCAATATTATGTCTGTGAGATACAGTCATACTGTTCTGTGTATTGATGGTCTGTTCTTTTTTCATTGTATATTTCATTGTACGACTATATCACTATTCATTTATCCATTCTATTTAAATGGACATCAGGGTAATTTCCACTACTCTTTTAATAAGTTATTTTTCTGTTTAAATTTGTTAGCTAGTTTCCGATGAATGCTGCCTAATACCCTTTTGTTTTAATTCTAAATTTTTATTGAGTGTAAAGTAAACAGAGAGTTGTGTTCTTTTGTAGAAATTCTTCCTTTTTAACAGTGCTCTGGAAGATACGGACATTTTCTTCATCAGCTATTTGGCAAGGAACATCAACTCACTCTGTTTCAACAGTGAGCCCACATGATCAAAAACAACATTCCGTGTAGATAAAGCTCTGAATTCCTGGCTTAAATACAGCACTTTCTGGAATAACAGCTATAACTTGGGGTCTCTTGGGTTGCTACAAAAGTTGGTTAGGTTTTCTCTGCAGGAGCCAATGAATGAACGCTTCTGGGTATGTGTCTCAGCAATTAGGATGGTTTACATCTTGATTGCACAAGAACAGAGGCTTTGAGGCTGTGGTTTTTCCCACATTTCCCATTGCCCTGGTTATCGCTCTCAGGAACTCAAGAATATCGTTACTCGGCAAACACCATCCAGTGAAAAAGAAAATGACAGACTAAATTAAAAGACAGTCATATCAGTTATTCAACTCTTCAATTACTAGGATCTTTCCGTTTTGCAAGCATACATGAACACCCCTCTTGTGGGAGTCCACCCTGTCTGAGCAGGGCTGTAGAAGAGAAGAACGGGCCACTCCATCTTTTCATCCTTTTCCTCTTTGGCCAGACTATACAGACTGCTGATGCAATTATTCGCTGCCTAAATTTTGAGCTATAAGTTGGACCAGCCAACTGTTGTTTCCCTTCATTATTCAAGGAGACAGACACTTGTAATAACAGTGGCAAGTACTTACTGAGCTCTTGCTACATGTGCCAGGTACTGTGCCAAGGACTCTGTGTGTGTGCCCACTTCATTAAAGGCCAATCTCTCCACTTCTGCTCAGGATTCCATATCCTTCTCCTTCCCAAGGACTTTCCTCCTGCATTAACCTCTCTCCCCTTCACGATTAATTTCTCTCTCCCTCCTGAATCATTTCCTCAGGCAGTCAGACATGTTCTAGTGCTTCCTTTAAAAAATAAAAATCCCTTGATCTCATATCGCCCTCCAGGCACAATCCCATTTCTTAGCTCTTTTATAGCACAACTTCCTGAAAAGTTGTCTGTAGTCAGTGCCCACTTCCTCATCTCCTAGTCTTAGCTCAGCAGACTCCAGCCAGGCCTTCCTCCTCTCTATGCTAGTGAATCTGCTCATTTCAAGGTCATGAACAACCTCCTTTGCCAATCCAAAGGTCCCTTCAGTGTCTTCATCTTACTCAACTTCCCAATAGAATTTGACACAGTTGACTACTCCTTCCTTCTTAAAATCCTCTTCTATCCCAGCCTCCAGGATGCTACATTCTTCCCTTTTCCTCCTGCCTAACTGGCTGCATTGCCTCAGGGCTTTTTTTGCTGGTTTCCCCTTCTGTGTCTTGTTTCTAAATGTTGCAATGACTGGAGGCTCTGTCTTAGATCTTCTTATACTATCATCCATCTATACCCTATACCTAATCTCATGTTTTAAATACCATCTACATCCTGATGACTCTCGAATTTAAAATTTCTAGTCTTGATATTGCTGACCTCTCCCCTGAGCTCAAGTCCCTACAGGACACTGTATCACCACATGGACATCTAAGAGGCATCTCTAATTTAGTATAGACAAACAAAGCTCTTGGTTTCCCAGGCCCCCACTTTGCCTCCCCCATCTCAATAAACAGCCCCAATATTCACCCTATTGTTGAAGGCAAACATTTAGAACTCATCTTTAAGTCCTGTGTCCCTCTCTTTACCAAATGAATCATTGTCGAGTCCTGTTGGCAACAGCTGCATGTCAGTAGTTAATTAGAAGAGTCTTTTATTCTTTTTAACTTGACGAATTAAAAGAAAGTTTGGAAAATCGGAGGGAAAACACCCATATTTTCTCATAATCTTCCTGATTACCATTTATAGCTGTACCTTGTCTTATGGAGTAGAAACATCCTAATTTACTTTACAAGCTGCCTGATGTTGCATCTTCAGATTCTTTTCATATTTGACTTCTATAAACAAATGTGCAATGAATATCTGCAGGCACATTGAGGTATTTTATTTTTATTTTTAAAATAGAAAAACTGACATTTTTTGTTCAATAAAAGATCACTGAGTGGTTGCCTTAGTTGTGCAATAATGGGGAAACACATACCCATTATTCTGGTGTTCAGGTATCATAGAACTCTTTTAAAACAGTTACTCTCTGAGAGCTATCAGAGCACAAAGCTGATCACTGAAGATGTAACATGGTGGATGCTTGGACTCAGCGTTCAGCTGAGGCTAGAAACTCCTCTGGACCCAGCTGCCCTGTTGCAGTGTCTTGTTCTGGGAAGGATGACTGAACTTGGCAATGAAGGCCTCCGAGCTGGAACCTTGGGAGCCAAACTGTGGAGACGATTAATAAACTCAGCCCTGAGGCATGAGATTATCATGCTTCAAAGAACTTCTGTGGTCTGTGCCGGAGCTAACAGGGACTCCAGTACAACACTGAACATGGATGCCCTAGTCTGTTTCCAATAGTGAAGCAGATGGTAGTGACAGAACCAACAGTAACTGACACTGGAGGATCTGCTGTGGACCAGTCCAATTTTCTTCTTCTCTGTTCCTCTTGGGACTGAATAAGCTCCCAGTATTCTTGACCAATAAAGATGAGGGGTAGGAGGACTCTCAAAAAATCAACACTTAACTTCCTGCTAATAGAGCATCAGAAGTTCAAGCAACAACTAGGAAATGTGTAGTTGTACCCCACAGTGTGGAGCAGACTTGCAGGTTACATATGGGACCCTTTCCTTAGGCTATATTCCCAGAAAAGGAATTACTAATTAAAGGGAATGAACATTTTTATGACTCTTGACCAAAAGTACAATTTTTTTCTAAAGGATGCACTAATTTCTACCATCTATTTTGCCACACCCTCTCCAGTGATGAATAATAAACTTGATTTTTTTTTTTTTTTTTTTTTTGGTCACAACCAAGAATTCTTGGGAAGAATGATCAGTGTGAGAAGTGGTGGCCCACCCTCAGTGCCAAGGTGAAGTCAGCAACATTTTTAAACCCACCCATTGCCACTCGTTCTGAAGTGAACATTCCCAGGCTCCCTGCTATGTCCCTCATCCATTCTCTCAGGGCCATCCCTTTGGCACCAGCCCCCTCAGATATTCATGACCTTGCCCTCCCTTCTCTGTGCTCATTAAAACCGGCATAAGAGCAGATATGACATGAGTCAGTCAATTCTTCATGTGGCTGTAAATCAAAGTATCACCTCTCTCCCATGCCTGCATCTCAGCTAGGCTTTAGGAATGAAAAGCTTTGTTCTCTGTTAAAGGAACTTTGAGCTTAAATATCGCAGACGGAGAATCCACCAAAAGCTGGACCTCTGACTTGAGAGGCAAAGGACCCTCATGATCAGATTGAGATTTGAAGAGCATCAAGAGGTCAGAGCTTCAAAGTGGGGACCTAGAAGGTGGAGTTGGCAGGCGGAGGATAACCCACCAGAGAAGTGAGGTAGTAGGAACTGAACATGAGATAGGAACTAAAAGTGGAAGCTACAGAGGTTGAAAACATGCTTCATTGATGTCGGAACTTTGCCTAGAGTCACTCCAAGGTGAGCATAACTCACTTAAAATCAAAACCTGAACGCTGTTTTTTATGCCAACAAAATGCAATTTAATAAATAATTGTCAACCACTCTTATATAAAACGCATGGGAAGCATGAATGGTTTTGATCTTTTATAGTCATGACACAAGAGTTTTTAGTCCTGCTCCTGGTTGTATCATTGCATGAGCCTGGGCAAGCCTTAAAATTTTGCTGGCCTTGACTTTTATTTATGAGCTATAGATAATCATGCCCTGCCTAGTGGCCTGGAGGGCTGAGGAGGATGAGAGCTGTGAACTGGGTGTTCAAGTTAAAGGTCAGATGTGGTCTTCCAAGCATTACCTACGGTCAGGGTCTAATCGTGAGGAGTCCAAGATTAAATAACAGGTAGAATTGAATCCTTTCAGTTTATTGTCTAGTAATATGAATGTATAATTAATAACCTGCAGCCCAGATTTGTAAGATACTAATTGGAATATAACATAAAACCCATAGAGAGTAAAGGATAAAGGAAACTTAAAAATAAGAGGCAGGAAATAAATGATATTTAATTTGGACATGTGCCTCCAATGCATCTGGAGAAGAATCAACAAAACATAGATATCAATGGAAAACCTAGAGAAATGAGCCGTAATTACTCCAAAAAGATATATGGACAGGAAATTGGATAGGAGCTTACAATGTTGTTTTGGGCTGCACAGAGGGCCTATTGTGCCTGCAAAGGGAAATGAGAGTTTATCTCTGAATAATCAGATGGAATTGTACATAAAATCAGGCTAAATTTTTTCATAAGCCATCTCACAATTGCAGGGGTTTCTATATACTGCAGGTCAATCCATGATCCTTGGAGAGACATGGGTACAAGGTAAAAGGGTCAGGTTTACAGTCAGACATCTTTGTGGGATCTTTGTCTCTTACTAGCTGTGCAACGTTCAATGTGTTTTAACTTGTCTGTTCCATGGGTTTAGCTCAAGAAAATGGAGAGGAAAAAAAACCCTCCCATTCAAGGTTGTTGTAAGGACTACAGATGAAGTATATGAAGTTCCTGGCGCACAGGAGATATCGAACAAATGTCAGTCAGTAGCAGCAGCAGGAGTAGAAATGAAAGCTGACTCCCAAGTTCTCAGACTCTGCTCATCACAGAGTCCTTCTCTGCCCTAAGTGTCCCACAGTCCTGGTCCACACACCTGTGCTCCTCGCCCGCAGCCAGTGGAAGCTCTAGCATTGTTGAAGCTTGTGTGACAGGAAAAGCAAAATGGAGTCGGTATTGCTAAGAGCACTCTAAAATGGAGCCAGGGGGCCATTAAGGAAATGTGACTTATGCACATCTCAGCCTGGATGGAATCTGACCTTTGGACCTGATGAAGTTATCCAGAACATCTGCCAGAAACTCATGACAGCCTATCTATTTATCAGACTCTTACCCTAAAATAACTCATGACAGTTTATCTACTAATTGGACCTTATCCTAAAAAAAACTCATGATTCCTTAAGGACAAATATTTTCTGACTTGCGTCAGAGTTGTTCACAATTCTTACCAGGCAACTTTTTAAAACCTGTGGCTTCTTGTCTTAATAAGCCCCTGACTCTTTCTCTTCCCTGGAACACCCTTTCGGGATTACCCGAATCTGTGTCTCCCAAATTGCAATTCTTAGGACCCCAAATAAATTATTTTCTTACTTGCAGCCTCCTGCATTACTTTTTTGGTGGACACTTGGGGAGGCAATGAGACTGGCGTGGGGGAGGTGTAGGCAACTGCTGAGAGAATCAAGGTACAGCTGAACTTACCCGGTGGATGTGATCACTAGCTGGCCCACTTGCCAGCCAACACCACCAGCTACAAATCCACCTAGAGGGTTTCTTAAATGCACTTGATAGGATCAAAATCTAGGATATTCCCCCCTTTTAAACAATCAATGTTTCCAACAGCAAAGTACAGCACTTTCTTAGTGTCTTCCTTCTACAAATTACAGTGGGATGCGTCTTAGTCACATGCTTAGCCAATTATTTTATGTGGTTGTTCATATGATGATTTGGACCACATGCTTTGCTACATGCTTGCTGTGAGTGGTTTTTTAAAAGCTGTTAAAGACTGGGACCCTACCATCTGCCCACCAAATCATCCGTTGGTATCAGCACAACCTCCCAGCTTCAAAGAGGTAGTTCCTAGGAAGATAGGGGCCATTGGGGCAATATTATTGATCCTAATACCAAAGTTAACAAGGGAATCTGCTGCTCGTGTTGCATTCTCAACAACAGAAATGACAGGTGTGCCCCTCAGAATCCTCAGAGACGCTGAAAAGCGGGAGAAGGGGAGCAATGAGGAGGTCTAGGAAGGCATGACCGGAAGATCTTACCTCCCTGACTTTCCCTATCCATGAATCCTTTATGCTGAAAGCTATTTATGCCAGCTGGAAATTCTCTGAATTTGGGCTTGGTATGTCGACTGAAAAAAATGCACAACGTGAGAGTAGCGAGTTAAGTTTTATTTGGGGCAAAATGAGGACTATAGCCCAAGAGACAGCTTCTCACATAATTCTGAGGAACTATCCCAAAGAGATAAGGGGGGAGGTCAGTATGTATATGATTTGGGTGAAGGCGGATACGTGCAGTCAAGCACAAATTTTTGGCAGAAGGTTACTGCTAGTCATAAGGGGCAGATGTCTCTGTTAATGATTTTAGTGCTTTTCTAGGTATGAGAAGATGCAAGAATTTGGGCTCATAAAATCTTCTGAAAATAACTATCTATAGCCCCATTCTTCCAGTTTTTCACAGAGCACAGAGTGCCTCTTTCCTGATCTCCGCCCTGAAGTCCTTTCAGAGTGTGTTGAAGATCAGTGACTGCAGTGCCTAGTGACTTCATCCTTATAGAGGCAAGATGGCGTGTGACAATTTTTCGTCCACAGGTATAGTGTTGATGTTCTGTGGATGAGTCAGGATCTCTTGTCCTCACCCAAAATGTCACCATGTTGAATGGTGCTTTGCTCTCTGCTGGCTCTCTTCATTGGTTTCAGGTGAGCGTAGTGTAGCCTTTGGGTCAGAGGACTTATTAAAGAGGAAAAATAAAAAATAAAGCCTCTGTGTATACAGAATGGGTCAGAGCAGTAGACCAAAATTTGAACTATGAGAAAGAGAAATTGGGGAGATAGGGAAAATGGAGTTCAGAATTTTTATTATGACCAATTTCTCAAAAGCTGGCAAAAAAATTGAAGCTGGAGTAGAGAATGTAAAGAAATTCACAAGTAGTTGCTATTTTAGCTAAGCTGAGGAAAAAACATTGAACTTCAAATGAAAATAATGTTCAAAGATGAACATAGGGCCCATTCAAGATGTGGAGGAGTGATGAGCAGGGAAATACCTGCAAAAAGAGACTAGATGTTATTTGAAAAAGAAGTGGGACTCAAAGGTACACACACACTCACACACAGATAAAACAAAATATTTTAATGATTTCCCTTTCCTGTGGTCTACTTTAGAATTCACCCACAAGCCATTTGCTTTTGTGGTTATTCAGATTTTGTTTCTCTTCTTACTACCTCCTACTGTGTATTCCTGATTCCCAGAGTTTGGGCTGAATAAGGGAGAGGAAGTGAAATTCAAATCACTATATTTTATCCATTGGCCTTTTGGCTAAGAGATATGAGGGGTGAAGAGGTGCTTGTGGCTAAATTGTGGTTTGTAGAATGTGTGGGTGTTGTTTATTTTTGTTTTTAACTACTGTACCCATATTAGCCCAATTTACCACATAAGTCCTGTTGGGGCAGGAAAGAGAAAGACTCCACAAACATTTGTTGAATGCCTTGACTCTGCTTTGCTCCTTCTCTTAATCATTCCTCAGCAGAGTCTTAGCAACTTCCCAAAACAATATCCATGCTAAAGGCTAATTAATCCAGTCCTCAATAATGTGCTAACCATTAGTTGGATAAAAAGTGGTCTAAAGTTTATACCATCAAAAGATTTTATAACATGTTCTTTAATGTCAGCAACAATGTAAAAAAGAGGAATTCTAAACTACTCAGGAGGATAAGCTATTTTCAAATAGTTCAGCAGTAAATATTTGATACCAACAAGAAACATGCTAAATGCAAATGGGATTTCTCAGTGCATTAAAGCAAATCAGCAAAGACCTTAACCTGGGAATGCTGAGGACACTTTCTTAGCCACTAATTCATGTCATTACATATACATATTAGTTATAACAATGCATCCTTTTTGTAATTTTCAATATTTCAGGTCACTCACTAACGTGGTCTGCCCTTCAATCATTTTAAGTCTGAATAAGTGAGGTTTTATTATCATTTACAAAACTGTATAACAAGGCAGGAAGAAGTATGTTTATCTAATATTGGGTGTTTCTTTCTCCTTGTTTAATCTGGAAAGGAGGGGGAAAAAAGCAAAAATCTGTCCAGCAAAATGAGTTAGGGCTGGATAAAAAGACAAGTGTCTCTGAGGTCCGTAAGGATTGCAAATGCGATTTGAAAAAAGAGAAGAGATCCAAGAAGTCAGAAAGCCCAGCTCAGTGTAGAAAGTGTCTTCTATTAGAACTCAGATTCCAATTTCATCCTACCAAGCTGGGGATAATCATCAGGGAAGCTAAAGTCCCTTCCAGGCCAAGCATTCCCCATGACCTGGGGAGAAACTCAACCCACCAACATGTATTTGGAAAGGCACCAGTCACATCAGGCTCCCAAAGAGCCCTACACTTTAGGGTTTGGGGGAGAACCCCAAGTTATCAAGGAGAGATAGACCTCTTGTCTCTACCCTTGGTGGTAAGCATTGTTTCAGAGTCATCAAAAGAAAGATACGCTTTTTTTTTCTTCTCTGCTTTGCAAACCGGACAGCTGAAAGAGAAGGCAAAGATAAAAAGAAAGACATATAGTATATTCCAGGGGTCTCACATTTTTAGAGCCTCTTCACCTGTGACTCTACATTCCACTGAGGTCACGTCTGCCTTCTGAAAGGCTTATCACTCTATATCCTAAATTCAACTCAGTAACTTGTTCAACTTTGACTGAGAGACATTTTTAAGAGATGTCCCATAAAAGCATAAAATTTTAGTTACGGCAAAGGCAATTAATATCTACATAAAACTGATACACGTGCCTGATTCAGAGGAGGAAATTGGCCTCTGTGTATTTTCTACTATTAAAAGTAATGTGGCTTAATAAACAGGCTGCAGGCTGTGTTGAGTGTGTCAGCCTGTTCTTGGCTCTTGGAGAGTGGAGAGGTTATGAGAACCTACTAGATTATCTTATGTTCATTCCTATCCCTGCGCCTCTGTTCATGCTGATTTCTTTGCCTGGAATTTCCACCCTGTTTCTCATTTAAGGTCCCACTACAAGTTCAATTCCTTCGTGAATCCTTCCCACAAACTCTTGCCCACAAGCCTCTCCCCTTTTTCTCTTTCTTAGTATCACTAATTACTATAACGCCTTCTTTAATACTAGATCATACAGTAAGTTTTGTTTTAGTACATATGGCTCTCCTTTTCCCCCCAATTATTTTTTAAGTGTTCCTAAGGCCAGAATTTTTTTTCCCTCTCTCTAAATCTCTCTCTCCTCCTGACCTCTCATTCCTGTCTCTCTCTTAATTTTCTGTGCTAGGAAACTAATGATAACAAATATTTCCTGCATATGTACTATGTGCCAGTAGATGTACTAAGTGATTTACATGCTTTTTCACAGAATACATGTAGAATAGTCACCAAATTAAATTGAATTTAGTTGAAAAAAATTAATATGGTTTATACGTCCTTGGTCATTGAATCACTTGCTCCGACCTTTAACCATCCTCTTCCTTTCCTTTTCACTACTCTTGGAAGTAAGTGTCACCTCCAGGGATACTTCACAATCCCACCATCAATATCTCAGGGATTGCAGTTAGGGCAGCTCAAAAGAAAATCAAATTCAGTTATTTGAGTACCAAGTACATGACAACAAGATGACCTTCTGACTGGGATGGTCATTAGTTTCTGGACTAAACACCCCTCAGAGAAAACAATAGCAGAGAATGCCAAGTAGGTGCTGATATCCAGTCTATGACATGACAAAGCAGTTAAGTTCCATTTTCACCCACTCACAATTCAGCTCCCCATCCTCCCTTCCCAAGCCATTCTTGTCTTCTTCATACACCCTCACCTGGTTTCCCCTGACCCTAAGTCCTAAAAGAAGCCTAATTCACTTCCAGATCCTGCTTCCCTCCATGAAAATAAAGGACGAGACAATAACTGTATCTAGTTCTTCTTTAAGATGTTCAAACTGACTTGATTTCCAGCTGAAATTAAAACTGGCCAGATGAGGTGGTTTTAAGGAAATGGTAATTCTTATTTTGACCACCAAATCAGCACAACAGGCCATTGTATATATAAATCCACCCAAAGTCAGTCAGCTAAATAGACAATGCCTAGAGCTATAGATACACTATCTACATGACTCCTTCAAATGAACCTTTATTCATTTGTTTAGTCTATAGCAGAAAGCCAACTGCCTCACTTCAGTTCAGAGGGGGAATGCTGAGATATTGTACAAACTACATGCAGTTTTCCAAGCTTCAGGAAATTTGAACTGAAACATGGACTAAAAAAGCCCATAGTACATTTACATGTTGAGCTGTTGTTTAAAACCTTTTCATATGTGATGAGCTCATATTCAAAATGTTTTGACTCAACATTCATAAGGGCTTGGCAAGGACTCGTGGGGAGGAGTGCCCTGTCACGGGAAATAGGAGAAAAACAAGGCCACCTCAGCACATTCCCAGGCCTTCATGGGCCAGTGTTTCTGTTATTAAAAAAAGAAAAAAGTCAAATAGAGACTCTCTTCTCTCAATCCGGCACTAATTCCAAGGTTACAATAAGTCAACAGTCACTTTTCCCATGGCTTCCTACTACAGAGTGTCTCAACAAAGTACATACTTAGTATATTAATATATTAATATATGTTTTAAAGAGTAGAGCAGTTAGACATTAACTAATATCTGTTTTGGTTATGCTAAAGTCACACATGTTTTAAAAAGCCACCATTTCAGAGTGGACCACATGCAAGATACATATTGCCTTAATAAATACATTTAACAGCTGAAAGGGATTCACATTTTCCTTGGACACACAGTTCTGAGCGAGTTTATAAAGGCCCGGAGTTGTTAGCTCTAAGGGTGATAGGTCTGGTAGTCACCAGCATATACGCCCCACAGCTTGGGTCCAGCCACAGATTTACTCTCAGTTGCCAACACTTCTTGAAAAAGTCCTTGGAAGGGACTATCAACACAGTTCATGCATAAAGTTTTCACCCTCAAAAAGACTTTCTATTCTTGTGTTTCAATTGAACCTGTAGGTAATCCAAGTTAAAGAGCTAAAATGGCTGCAGTGAATGGACCACATGGAACGCCATGCTGAGCGATATAGACTTCATATTTCCATTAATGGGGCATCCAGTAAATTTCTAAAAGTCTGTTTGAGGCTATTAATCCAGCAAGAGTAGGAAGATGGATTCAAGGGAGTACACGCTCTGGGGAGATGCAGGGAGCAGATCAAGGCAGAAGGGATGCTCAGGAAGAAGAATTGAGAAGCACTGATAACTGAGCAGATATAGAGGATAAAGAAGAGAGGTGGAAGGACTTCCCTGGTGGCTCAGTGGTTAAGACTTTGCGCTCCCAATGCAGGGGGCCCAGGTTCGATCCCTGGCCGGGGAACTAGATCCCACATGCATGCCACAACTAAGAGTTCGCATGTCACAACTAAGGAGCCCATGTGCCACAACTAAGGAGCCCTCAAGCCACAACCAAGGAGCCCACGTGCTGCAAATAAGGAACCCTCCTGCCGCAACTAAAACCCAGTGCAACCAAATAAATAAATAAATATTTTTTAAAAAATAAAAAAGAAGAGAGGTGGATGGGATACAGGGATGACGTCAAGGTTTCTATCCAGAGAGCTGGGAGTGTGATGCAATCATTGACAGAAACAGCAAACCAGGAGTAGGAGCCAGTTGGCAATGAATTAAGAAGAGGGTTGAACTCAAAGAATCTTAAAGCTGGGACAGATCTTAAAGAAGACACCAAGCCCAACTTTCTACTTCCTCTATGTACTAATATTTCAGAGACAAAACTGAGGCCCAGAGTGGAGAGCATAAAGACTCACTGAAGGTTTCACAGCCAGTTGGCATGAAATACACACTAATACCGACTCTTTGGTCTCTTGGTTCTTTCTGCCCTGTGATCGTTCAATTGTCCTGTGCAAAAGCTAGAAATCTTTCAGTTGCAAGTGATAGAAAACCCAATCCAATTTGACTTGCACAAATAAAGAAATCTATAGGCTCATATAGCTTTAAAGTCCAAAAGCTTCATGTGATGCTTGGTTCAGCAACTCAACAATGTCACTAAGTACCTAGTTTCCTTTTGTCTGGTCTCTGCTCAACATCCTAGGTGGTTCCAAGATGGGTGTGAACAGGTCCCTGGGCTGTGGGCTTACTCATTCATATCCAGCAGGAAGGAGAGAAGATATTTGTTCTGGAATTCCAAGTAAAAGTCTTGAGACTTACTCCGATTGGATCTGCTTACTCACATGTCCACCCAGAACCAATCACAATGACCAGGGAGTCAACTATGCTGATCTGGGTCACATGCTTCACCCCTGGAATCAGCTTTCATAGAGCCAAATGGATCCCCAAACTGAAATGAGGGCTATAAAGAAGAAAATGATAGAAGATATAGGACCAACCAAAAATGTCTATTACACATTGGTTGTCTAAATCGCTCTCTTTTTCTCCATATCAAGTTTATAGCTTTTGTGTTAGATACAATGATTAAGTGGTTTGCTCAAAGTTTCAAAAATATATTATACAGAAATCAGAATCTCCATACTCACCATAGTATTGAGAAAAGGGAGCAGGGGTTTAACAAATATGTTAAAGGGAAAGAAAAGCAATCAGAGTGATTAGGCTCAAACTCTAGGCAAATGCAACCAAGTCTTTCCCCTGAGATATATTTTAGGCAGCATTCTCTAAAGCCAAGTAAAGTCTGAGGCTGCTGTGTGCCGGGGCCTTTTCCCCTCACTTCAGTTGTGGGCTGGCTTGTTGATTGGTGACCCTACAATACGAAGCCTCTTGTCACTCTGACATCAATGATGAGTGGTATGGCAAGGCTTGGTATAGCTTTGATAATTACTTAAAAATGACTCTAAACTACCCAGTTGTTGTTTTTTTTCCTACACCATTGCCTAAGGAAGTCTTTAGCAACCACTGGTACATGCTTCTGAGAAACATTTGACCACAAGTGTCTTAGATTCAAAACACATTAATATGTATGTATTTATGTATTACGTTTGGTTCCCAAGCCCAGTATCATAGAGGTAGGAGGTGCTCTGGTCCCAGGCTTAGACTCCTGATAATGACCCCACGTGGGGAAGAGCATCTTGCAGCCTCTGACACGGGCAGTTCTTACTTGGTGAAGGGTTTCTTTTTCGGGAAGCCAGAGCCACTATTCCGTGGCCTCTGAGGCACCATTCAAGAATGGGAGGTTGATTTTATGGTTGGTTTGCTTTCATTTATTTTCATCTGGTACCTGGCACCATGGCCATCATTCCATGTTTGTCTTGGCTCCTGACTCCAACCAGTTCTTCGGGCACCAGTGGTTTCTGAAGTCTTTCTCATGTCATTTCCCAGTATGGCTCAAACTGCCTTGTGAATTAGCAGAATGAAGAAATGGCCCCGAGGGACACGGTCTTGAAACCCCATGAGGAGAGGCACAGTCATATGATTCCCTGTAAATGAAGTGTGAATGAGGCCATATGTTCAGAAAAGGGAAAGCTAGCATGGGTCTAGCATGATCAACTGCTTTGTATTCCAAGGCGAACACGCAGCTCTTGCAAGAAGGGAATCCTACCATGTTACTCTCTGAGTGAATAAAGTTCACTTTTGCAGGAAAGAAGTTCAGTGTGTATTTAGGAATGAACGTGTGTGCATGGATGTGTGGGCACATGCATATTTGCTTTATTTATTTTTTTATTGAAGTATAGTTGATTTGCAATGCTGTGTTAGTTTCTGGTGTACAGCAAAGTGATTCAGATATATATGTATATACACATATATTGAATATCTAAAATAATATATATTATTCTTTTCCATTATGGTTTATTACAGGGTATTTAATGTAGCTCCCTGTGCTGTACAGTAGGACCTTGTTGTTTATCTATTTTATATATAGTAGTTGGTAACTGCTAATTCCAAACTCCTAATTTATCCCTCCCCTGCCTTCCCCTTTGTTAACCATAAGTTTATTTGCTTTAAAATATTAAATATTTAAATTATTAATATTAAATTATTTTAAAATTAAAATAAATTATTAATATTAAATTAAAATATTTTCTGTTAACTGCTGACAACAGCAATCCCAAAAAACCAGACCCCCTGTTTCTCCCCACTTGGAAATGGCCTGTTTGCCTCCTGGAGCAGCGGCTGAGGTGTTGCATAGGTTCATCACTGTCCTCACTGGCCTGGCCTCCCCAGTCTCTGAAGTCTGCGTGTCCTGAGCCTTCCTTCCCAGCCTCCCTGCTCCTGTCATGCAAAGTTGCTCAACGCCCAATAGTGGCTGTTCCCACCATGTTCCCTTTGTGCGTATGGGTCCCTCTGCACTGCCGTTACGCGGCAAAGAAGGGGAAAGGGCTCCACATTTACATCCCCAGCCTTGGGAAGCAGACCTTCCCCCCTCCCCTGCCTCGCACCAACCCTTGCTGGCCGGCTCTCTGTAGTCCAGCATGTGCCATTTCTCCTCTTGGCCAAATTTCACGACACAGACTCTACACAGTTTAGAAATATCAAGAGTAGTGCTTCATCTTTTTCAATCCACTTCAAGCTTAGGTTTAAATCTATCAAACCAGCTCTTCTTTTATCTTTTATCTGCTTTATCGTTAAGATCCTTTTCTCTTTGGGGCCTTTGTTAATACTGCTTGATATGGTATAAGAGACCAGCCTTGTTTATGACAGTCTGATTTACCGAATCTTCTTCTATTTTCTCCTCTGTGAAATAGTGATAATACTGACTCACTGTCTGCTTCCTGGAGCTGTTGTGAGGAGTAAGAGAAATTACATGTGAAATTCCTCACTTGGAAACTGATTCATAACCGGGGTTCAATAAATGTTAATAACACTCCCCCGCCACCACTAACCACATTTACTGTGACTAAGGTAGATTCAGATTGGCAAGTCACACTCTACAACAGTGCTTCTCAAGCCCTGGTGCACAATGCAATCACCTGGGGAGCTTTAAAAGTACTTGTGTCTGGGAGCCACTCTCCTGTCCCACCTTTAAAAATCCGAAGCGTTGGACCTTCTTATTTCTTGTTAGGTAATATTTCTGCTGCCACACCAGACATGTGGTTTTCTCCCTCCAGCTCCTCTCATTCTTCCCTTTCCACTAAGCTTTGGGGAAGTTTGTTACACAGCAATAGAAGCATACCTCGGAGATATTGTGGGTTCGGTTCCAGACAATCGCAATCAAATGAATCTCACGGGGTTTTTGGTTTCCCAGTGCATAGAAAAGTTACGTTTACTTTATACTGTAGTCTATTAAGTATGCAATAGCATTATGTCTAAAACAACATTGTGCACGCCTTGATTTATTGCTAAAAAATGCTGACCACTGTCTGAGCCTTCAATGGGTCATAATCCTTTTGCTGGTGAAGGGTTTGAAATATTACAAGAATTACCAAAATGTGACACAGAGACACGAAGTGAGCAAATGCTGTTAGAAAAATAGCGCCCATAGACTTGCTCAATGCCGGTTGCCAGAAACTTTCAATTCATTAAAAAATGCAACATTTGCAAAGTGCAGAGCAAAGTGCAATAAAACGAGGTGTGCCTGTAGATAACTATCATACTCCTCTTATCACAACATGGCACTGTTATGACCCTCACTTTCAGATAGATTTTCATTTTTGTGTGACTTGTTTCTCAGGAATAAGGTAGTCATTAAATTTGCAAGACTGGATATATTAGTGGGTCCCTCTATGACTTTGATATATCGCCCTTGTCTGTTAGCTTTATTAAAAATGAATGTCTTCTTTATTAGTAGTTTATTCTCATTGGTGGGCCCATCTTGAGATTCCATCTCTGAAAAAAATGAAAGATCACCTCCCCTCTCTAGGATATTGGATAATTCATCAGTGTGGAACACATCCTGGAGCCCTCCTTCTGTTCACAAACCCCTTCCCACCTCATCATTAAACATGATCACAGAGGCTGATGAGTCCTTTCTCTTCTTGGAACAGGTTCTACTTTTTCAGGGACACCTTGCTGACTCCCAGGTCCCTGTGTTTATTCTCTCCTGCTTGGGCAGACAGGAACAAATACAAGTCAATACTTTAAAACAGACATGTATTTAATATTTTTAAAAAGAATACCTACATATTCTAATATACTCTTCTATTCACCTTTCTTTTATAACTATATTTTTATGCATGTATTATTTTGGAGTATTATTATGAACTCATAGCCTTTCACAGACACACCCTGTACCAATTTGCCATAACTGGTTTTATTAGTTGATGTTCACATCTGCACATCTGGGCTAATAGACACTCCTCAAGCATTGCTCTGATAGTCTTGAAAGATCCTTGATTTTAGACCACAGCAATGAGATGTTTCAAGCCTGACTGTTTTTCCTGTCCCAAAACTGGAATCAACTAACTTCCAAGAAATTCTGATTGCTTTGAGCAGTCAGAAAAGAATAGTATTAGAAATGACAATCCAAGCTTCTCGCTGGTGCATTGTGGAGGGGAGAAGTACTAGGCCCTTGGCCATTGCTGCTCGGGGCCTGTTTTGTGACAGAGCCAAATAAGATGTTTGTTAGGGTAGGAATTCAAACTGATTTTCCTGATACAATGTGTTATGTTGCTATTCCTTGTTCTAGAAAAATAGAGTGAATATTCCTGGAAAGCCTAAAGGTAGGTCGTTTCCCAGCCGGGCAGTGAGACGGAGGCCCCCCCAGAGACACTGGCTCCTCAGGACAAGGTTACACAGCTTTGTCCTCAGGAGAGGAGAGCCGTGGGGCTCACAGCTTCCTGATGGCACCGCCTGGCCACCTGGTTCCTTCCCAGAGCTGCGTTTCTTTCTATCAGGATTAACGCTTCATCTCCAATTTGCTTCTTTACTCCTCCAAGTTCTTTCTTTGACTCCAAGCAGCCCCACTGCACCACTATACGGTGCCAACTGCCCGGTTTGCTCAAGACTGAGAGGGTTTCCAGGAGGCAGGACTTTCCGTTTTCAAACCAGGATAGTCCGGGGCCAACCAGGATGAGTTGGTCTTCCCATCGCCCGTGGGCAAAGGACCTCATTACTTCTGTACAGAGTGAGAAAAAGATGCTTCAAACTCTGCTCAGTAGAATCTTAAAGGATGGAATAAAAACATGCTTAGGATTTACATGTAAGGCAATAGTCATGCGAATTTAAGAGTCAGGCTGCAGTATTCTTCAGCACATACAGCCAAAATAATTACATGAAAAACTGGAAGAAGCTGAGCTGGTTAAGCTAGTAAACACACAGCTGTGAACAATCTTCTTATTCAAAGAGCCCCAGTCTTCGGGCTGCAGAGCCTGGTTTTCCTTCCCTATCTCAGAGGGCCCTATAGAAGGTAGGCGTGAAAAACCAGTGGGACAGAGCAGATTCTCAAGGGGGGAAAGGTGTAGAGAGTAAAGCCTTTGTAAGTCCATACTCTGAAATTGGGCCCCATATCAGTAGTCAAGAGTTTAAGTGAAGGTATATTCCACTGTACTCTCATGAATATTGGTCTTACAAACAACACTGCACTCAGAGCCTTGGCCTGTCTAAGAGCTGAGTGTGTTAATTAACTCTGAGCAACTCCTAAGAGGGCCAGAGGACAGCTCCTGGGGCCTTGTATGAAGCACAGGTAGCTTGAGTTGGAAGAGCCCCACCCTCTCCCACCCCTGGGATAACCTGGTCCAACCTCCCCTTACAGATGAGTAAACTGAAGCCTAGAGAGGTAAAGAGACTTACCCAAAAGACATAGTTGGCCACTGTTAAAGCTGGAATTTAGAATCCAAATTTCCTGACTCTTTCCACTAAATAAATCCCACTGCCTTCCTGCTGCTCCAAATGTGTGTCTCGTCTGTCAGAGAATTCCGATAAAGGAACCAAGGAGAGTTTGAATACTGAGAGAGAGCTACTCTTCTGGACTTCTAATCTCCGAAGAACACATTTTACCAAAGGAAGAGAATTGTGAAATCATTTGGTCTATTACATGGGGCCTCAATAAGATTCAAATAATTTCATCTGAATTCTTGCTAATCAACGGTACAGCCTTGACCTTAGCAAACACGTCAGGCAAATTGAGTGGATTCAGTTACACAATTATCTCCTCTTTGGGCTCTTTAGGCGTAAATGAAAGGAAATTGCTTTACCACCATTCCTAGTGAGGAAATTCACATCACAGAGAAACAAAAGCTGCCATTCTTTCTAAACACTGCACGTATTCTCATCTTAGGGTCTTTGCTCCTGCTGTCCCTTCTGCGTGTTCATCCCAGAGCTTCACATGGCTTCCTCATCTTTGGGTCTCAACTCAAATACTCTTTCTCCAATAAGCCTTCTCTTGTTGCCTCAATTAAAGCAGTTCTAGGGCTTCCCTGGTGGCGCAGTGGTTGAGAATCCGCCTGCCAATGCAGGGGACACGGGTTCGAGCCCTGGTCTGGGAAGATCCCACATGCCACGGAGCAACTGGGCCCGTGAGCCACAACTACTGAGCCTGCGCGTCTGGAGCCTGTGCTCCGCAACAAGAGAGGCCACGATAGTGAGAGGCCCGCGTACCGCGATGAAGAGTGGGCCCCGCTTGCCGCAACTAGAGTAAGCCCTCGCACAGAAACAAAGACCCAACACAGCCAAAAATAAATTAATTAATTAATTAATTAAAAAAAAAAAAAGCAGTTCTATGCTCAGCCCCAGTCACGCATCATCTGTAGTAGGTTGGAAGTGTCCCCACAGAATTCATGTCTAACCAGAATCTCAGAATGTGACCTTGTTTGGAACAGATGTAATTACGGTAACTATTGAGATAAGATCATACTGACTAGGATGAGCCTTAAATCCAATGAGCGTATCCTTGTAGGAGACAGAAAAGTACACACAGAGACACAGAGAGAAGGCCATGTAAAGATGGAGGCAGAGACTGGAGTGATGGTCTCCCTGGTTTGTTTGTTTTTTTTATTTTATTGACATATAGTTGATTTACAATGTCATGTTAGTTTCAGGTGTACAGCACAGTGATTCAGTCATATATGCGTGTGTATATATACATATATATATATATATATATATTCTTTTTCAGATTCTTTTCCCTTATAGGTTATTACGAAATCAAAGTTGTTGTTTTGTTTGTCTCTTTGTTTTAGTTTTGTTGTTAGTGTCGTTTTCCGATTTATCCTTCCAGGGCCTTGAATGATGTATAGAATAAGTGACAATATGTGAAATAAGTGACAGATTGCCTGTGTTACACAAACAGATACACAGCATGATTCTCTGCTGGCTCTGACCCTAAAGCCTCCCCAAGTCTCCCTAGGAGTCTCCCCTGGAACTCAGGTGTGTTCTTACACAAGTCCTCTCAGCCACCACCCACTGGAATGCAGTCTTCATGTGGCTTCTTGGGCAACATTACCAAATGGATTCAGAGGTAGAGAAAAGGGCAGAAGGTGGGTCCAGGTAGGACTGAGATAATTTGAGAAGACTCGGGAAATACCTCTTTGGGACTCCCAGAAACAACTGGGGGAACATTTGGATTGTCCCACACAATCAAGTGAGGAGAGTCAGAAGAATATGCTGCCTTACTTTGGGGTCCCCACTACTGCCACCGTCACTCCAGGACTTGCTTCCTGCTGTTGGCTGCCTGGAGTCACAGGGAACCCAAACCACATGTCACTGACCTACCTCTGCAGACAGAGAGCATACACCTTCTACACACACACAAACACCTAGATCATTCTCTGAACCAATAATCTTAAGCAGGGCTGCGCTGTCCTCCCAAAGTCTCAGAGATTTTGCAGAACCACGAATTCAGTTCTGTGAGCTGCACCTCTGCCCCAGGACTCAGACGAAGCCAACAAGTGCTGACTCAGAAAGAAATCTAGCCCAGACGCCTTAGTGTCCTGCATTCCTCTGCCCGTCCCTTAGAAGTTATCTTCTTTACCCCCAAACAACCTCCCTCCTTGCCCCAAACACCCTCCTTTCTCTCACCTTTGCATGCGCACAGGCCCTTTAGATTCCACAATCAGTCATTTCAATACAAGGCTTATTTTTCACTTTGAAACTTTAAAACTTGAAACCCAGGGATCAAATGTTTACCCACTGTCAGGTTGAATCTGTTCACTGTGAGATGCTGCACCACTGAATTTTGCCCATGCAACCATCTGGTTGAAATACAAGTGAATGTGAACGTTCTATCTAAAATACTTCTTCAGGGCTTCCCTGGTGGCGCAGTGGTTAAGAATCCGCCTGCCAATGCAGGCAACAGGGGTTCGAGCCCTTGTCCGGGAAGATCCCACATGCCGCGGAGCAACTAAGCCCGTGCGCCACAACTAGTGAGCCTGCACTCTAGTGCCCGCGTGCCACAACTACTGAAGCCTGGGCACCTAGAGCCCGTGCTCTGTAACAAGAGAAGCCACCGCAATGAGAAGCCCGCGCACCGCAGCTAGAGAAAAGCCACGCACAGCAACAAAGACCCAATGCAGCCAAATAAATAAATAAATTTTTTTAAGTGGGTAGGTTTAAAAAAAATAAAAAGTAAAATAAAATAAAATACTTCTTCATGAAATACTCAAGTCATCAAATAATTGAAAGCCTAGACCGCTGAACAGGTTGTAAAACTGTGAAATTCTCTCAGTTGTCAGTAGTAGTTTGAAATTAAACTGAAAAACGTCTTATGGTCTCTAAGGAACAGATGTTAATTGTGGGAAGAGCTACAGAGAAAATGATGTCCTCCTGTAAGGTGCCAGCATTCTTCCTTAGAGTTCTTCCAAGATCAGAGGGCTGATCACCTCTTTGCTGCCATCCATGGTCCCCGTGTGGCTGGGAAGAGCTCATTCACCACTGAGTTTATTTCCAAATAGTAGTTTACCATAACATACATAATTTTATTTTCTGAAAAAATACTTCAACCTTGTATATTGACCCAAGCTAACTATAAACATACCAAAGAAAAAGTCCCATATAATCTGGCCATTTATGGACATAGTACCTGGGGGGAAACTTTAAATTCTCTACGTCATAAATTAAGAAATTTCTCTATAAGAGCTCTTGTTGAATTATAGCTGACAGCAGTATGAGTAGCACAGTCACGCCACTGAATTCTTCCCAGCTCCAGCTCCGTAATTCACCCACTCCCACATGTCCTCTCTTCTTGAACTTAGAAAACTTTTCTTAATAAGTGTCACTTATGGGATCCTAATGGGAGATATAAGAGGGGAAAATTTCAATAGCTATTCCAAGACTTACAACATTGTAGAGAACAAATGCTGGATTTAAAACTAAAAATATAGGATTGAGTGCAGCTTCCACCAGATACTGGGTGTGTTACCCTGGGAAAGTCACTTGCCTTCTTTGAGCTTCAGTTTTCTCATCTGTTAATTGTTCAATAGGTTCAGTCATTCACAATCATTTTTATTATCTTCTCAAGTCCCCTTTAGCTATTGTGATAGAGAGAGAGATGACTGTATAGATAGATAGAGAGATAGATAGAGAGAGAGATAGATAGATAGATAGATAGATAGGTAGGTAGATAATCTGGACCAGATAGAACGATCGTAATTAAGGTTCTGGTGTTCAAAGTGAGCAAACCCAAGTAAGGAGCATCCCTTTTTGTAATGCTGTTCTGACAGAGTCAATAGTCTCTCTGTGGATGTGTGATAAATTACAAAGACTTGGGTTGCATTTTCAAAATGTAAAGAGCTAGAGAGTCAGAGGAGAACTCCAAATCCCCATTTTTTTCAATCCATCAACTGCTTCCAAAGGCTCATGGGGGAATTATGAAAACAGGTGGCTCCAAAATGATGTAAATTCCTTGTTGCCAACTGGACCTAGGGCCTGAGCCCTAGCCGTGCTGATGTGGGCCAGACATGTAAACAGGGAGGACTTCTGTTGCCCAGAAGGCTTGAACAGCCCAGACCAACAGCAGCATAGTAGCCAACTTGGCCTCTTCCCTATGGCCCACACTCTCACCTTGGCGGGGGTGGGGCAGTGTGCTATGGTCTTAACAACTTAGAAAAGGAAGGAAGGATGAACCCAGGAGACGAGAGGAACGAGAGCTCTTCTCCCTGAGGCTGACGGCAGCTGCTCCAAATCATCATTCCCTGTGCCCTATCCTATTCCTGCCTGGCCTTCCCAGAACAAGACGCTCCCCCATGTGAGGCAGCTCCATGCCCTTTGTACTGCTCCAGAGGCCTGGGGAGTAGGATTCCAAGTGGGAGGGAAACGATGCAAGAAAGAAAAACCAAACAGTCAACAACATAAATATATAAGCGCCTTTAAACTCCCCTAAAATCTCCCCAATTGTATCCTGTCCCTGGATGTGGGTCACACGCCAATTTCCCAACAATGGAGTTGTGATGGGGGGATGGGGAACAGAGAAAGTAGTCTGGAAAAAGCACTTTATGAATGCAAATAAGAAGGCATAGGCTTCAGGGACTTCCCTGGCGGTCCAGTGGTCAGGACTTCACCTTCCAGCGCAGGGAGTGCGGGTTTAATCCCTGGTCTGGGAGCTAGGAAGCCAAGCATGCCTCGCAGCCAAGGAACCAAAGCATAAAACAGAAGCAATATTGTAACAAATTCAATAAAGACTTTAAAAATGGGCAATAAAAGAAGTCATAGGCTTCAGTACCAAGATGTCAATGGTTTTTCATTAACAAATATTGCGAGCTTCTCTGTGCCAGGCACTATTCTAGGCGCTCCTTCTGTTGGAGTTGCATTCTAGCTCTGGTAAAGGGTGTGATAATAAGGTAGGTCCCAGGACCTCAGAGCCTGGCAATAACTCGTACTCTTACCTCTCTTCTGGTATCTTATTGTCCTGTCCATTCTTTGTATCATCCTTTCTGTGTTGCCTTAGGTTGGCACCCTCTGTCCATCTTTCCCATTTGAAGCCCTCTGGGAATAAGGCTATGCTTCATTCACTAGTGATTGTCAACAGCTCCCAGCCCAACACCTACTCATAGAACAAGCAGGTTACATGTTTGTGGAAGGAAAGAAGGAAGAAAGGAAAAGAAGAGGAAGAGAGCTTCTTCTGGCTTTCTTCTGGAGACTTCTTATTATACTTATTCAAGGAAGAATTAAGTTTCAGTTATTATTGGTCATACATTTTGAACTCTTCACCTCACAACTGCCATAGGTTTATACTGTGGACCAATCCAAATGAAACAAACTTACATTTTAAATGTGTCATTTTTCAGAGCAAAGAATAAATCAGCAAGGGGCTCTCAGAAACAGACCATACTGCTGCATCACCAAGAGTGATTATTTCAGCAGCAGGCCCTAGGGTCTCTGACATTGCATGGCCTTAATTTATTGGAGGGGCTTTCCCAAGTGTTATTTTCGTAAACAGTCAGATTAATATAGGGGCTTTTTCTTGCATTCATTTGGAAAAATCTTATCCTGATGTAGAACATTCAAGCTCCACTGCCTACAAAGAAGCTAAAATCTTTCTTCTGAGTTGTTGCCCCTGAGACTTCAGTCTCATCTTGTCTGAAGCATAAAATGCAGGCTTAATTTTGTTTTGTTGTCCTTAAAATGTAGAAAGCACTTCAGGTCAAAGAACTGGAGAGAATGTGAATGCTGACTCTATATTATGTCTTTAGTTATTTTTGGTTTCCTTCTGTCCTTACTTTACTGTGGACTTTTTCCCCATTCATCCCCTTACCCCCTGGGTATCGTTCTGACCTTGAAGGAACAGCTTCTTAACCTACCTACAGCCATGAGAGGCCCACCAGATTCTCACTACCATGGAATTCTATCAGGAGTCAAGATTTTCCAATCACAAGTCCGCGGGGCCTTCCTGGGTAACTTGGGCTCCATGCTGCCTCCTCAGAGGCCCCATGAACCACCCAAGATGGCTGGTTGTCAGTGTCACCCTTTTCCTTTTCCAGCCAACTATCTTTGAAAGAAAGGAAAAAAAAAACCAGACCTCTTTGAACACACCCATTTCTTTCCCAAATAATTCTGTTTAATGAATTCCCTATTAGACCAAATCTAATGCGCTGAAATTTCTGCCAAGCATGTCATTCTGCACAAAAGGGGTTTGAAAATAGCCAGAAGCTAGTTCGAGGAGAGAACATGTGAAGGGACTCGATGAGGAGTTTCCCATCCATGGCCGGAGGTCCACCACTGCCTCGCTGTGTGCAGATTTGGGCTGAGCTATGCATCACATTGTTCACGTAAAGAAAAAGCAACTGTTCTCCCCGAGTGCCCATTCCCTGCTCCGAATGGCTGCGATCAACAGCCCCAAGACCCTAATTGCCACAGCCTATTAGAAATAATGAGACTTACATGGCAGAAGCCAAGGGTAAAAGCGACATCTCACAACACAAAAGGTTAATATCAACATATACTGCTAGTGAGTGCAAAGGGCACATCAATTGGTGACTCATTACTGGGGTTTGACCCATGGGGAAAGTGTCATTCAGCAGAGAGGCTTTCTCAGGATGTGACAGCAAAAGTTACAAAAGATAAGGACTTGCCTGTGGAACACGCTCAACTAATGAGAGCTGAAAATTGTTTGAAATATCCCAATGACCTCACAGATGGGGGATGCTGATTAAGGTGGCTACATGAGGCTCCTTTCTTGTCTGACAGCCCATTGAGGAGCTTTGGTGAGATGTGACTAACAGGCCGTGAAGGTGTCTCCATCTTCTCCGACATGGTCCATGCTTTGGGCAAAACAAACACGAAAAATAAGTCCAAATTGACACGCATGTTTGAGTTTAGTTTCCAGAGACATGTTTTGGGAAAAGAGCACTGGTGGGGCCGTCAGCTAGGATTTCTTTATGGCCAAGGGGTTTTGTGACTCCTTGCGTGACTAATCGCATGACTGCGCTGGGGGTGAGCCAACGGCAAATTTAGGTCTTGAACACTCGACAAAACAACCCCACTGTTCTGTGGGTGAAATTCTATGGAGCTTCATGTGTAATTAAATGAAAGTCTCACAAGGGTCTACACCTTAATCATTCTCAATGCTTACATGTGGCACAAAGGAAGGATTTTTTGCCACATCAGAACGCCTCCATGGAACAATGGAGAAATGGAATCAGATTTTTGTTTGCTTTGTCCAACAAAGCATTTCACAGAAGAAACATTCACAGAGACATTTCACAGAAGAAACCCTGAAGTTCTCTGGGTCTTCATTTAATGCCTGGGACTTTGAAAAGAGACCACTTTTATGGATGCCCTGCCCCTATCTCCTACTAGAGATGAGGATGAGGACGCATCTCAGACTGTTCATCTCAACTGTTTCTCCAGCAAAACCAGAAGTAATACCTGCTCATTTGCCACCTCATTTAAAATGACAAGAATCACTCATGTCTTGCAAAAATAGTCACATCGCCTCATAAAAAGAACTTATCACTGGGTTAAATAAAATTATACAAGAGTTTTTATAATAACATTTAGGAAAAAATTTCTCAAGCTTTCCTAACTAGTTGTACTAGTTATCAATTGCCTCATAACAAATTATCACAAAGCACAGTGGCTCAAACAACAATTAACTTTTATTATCCCACATGGTGGGCAACCTCATAAGGTTGCAGTCAAGATGACGACCAGGGCTGTGATATCATGTGAAGGCTTCTCTGGGGCTGGAGGATTCACTTTCAAGCTGGCTCACTCACATGTCTGGCAAATTAGTGCCTGCTGTATTACAGAGGCCACATTTCCTTGCCACTCAGCCTCTCCGTAGAGCTGAGTGAGTGCCTTTAGGACATGGCAGCTAGCTTCCCCCAGAGCAATAATCCAAGAGAGAGAAAGATGGAACTTTCATGTCATAGCCTCAGAAGTCATGTACCATTATATCCACAATATCCTAGTGATTACACAGGCCAGCCCAATTCAATGTGGGAGGGGACTACCTATGGGTATGACTCTCAGGAGGCAAGAATCTTTGGGTACCATCTTGCCTCGATATTTAAAATATTAAAAGTACACCAGCCTGGGGCTTCCCTGGTGGCACAGTGGTTGAGAATCTGCTTGCCAATGCAGGGAACAAGGGTTCGAGCCCTGGTCCGGGAAGATCCCACATGCCACGGAGCAACTAAACCCGTGCACCACAACTACTGAGCCTGCGCTCTAGAGCCCGTGAGCCACAACTACTGAGCCTGCACACCTAAAGCCCACACTCCGCAACAAGAGAAGCCACCGCAATGAGAAGCCCGCGCACCGCAACGAAGAGTAGCCCCCGCTCGCCACAACTAGAGAAAGCCTGCTCACAGCAATGAAGACCCAACACAGCCAAAAATAAATAAATAAATTTATAAAATAAAAAATAAAAGTTTACCAGCCTGATTAAAAGATACGAAGAATATGGTTGTTGATCTAATCAATTGGAATTCTACAAAAGAGACAAAAGCAAAGAAACCCACAGTAAATTTTCTGAGGAAAATATACTCCATTTGACAAAAAACATTTTTTTCTTATACTAAATAATATATGTTTATATATTATGCCTGTAAGGCCAAAATGAAGAGATGAATTAAGAGATTATTCAAAAGAGGCTGATCTTGGTAGATTCTTAAAAAACAAGGTTTTTTTGTAAAACAACTTACTATCTTTTGACTCAAGAGCAGGATTTTTGACCTAAAGCATCTAGAAACTTTCAGAGTTGCCCTTTTTCAGTAGATATCTATGGACTAGTCTACAATCATTCACCAATGCGCCAGGTATGGAGAATTCAAGAGTAACAAGATGGAGAAAATCTAAAGTGGCTAATTCTAGAATCCATTTTAGGGAGAAACCCACCTCTTTAGGAAAATAGACTTGATAAACCTTTTTAGGAAAAGTGAGTCCCTGTGAGTACGAATGTGGCCAAGGTTTATATATGTTCTATATTTATTAGAACTAAACTGATTTATAAAATTTATCAATATTTTATTTCATAAAATAAATTCTTATTCAAACACTTGATGAACCAGTTTAAAAGAATCAACTTTTCTTATCTCTCTCTAAAAAAAAAAATATGTGGTAGACTTGTTCATCTGGTTTGGTATTATCACAAAATTAGATGTTCCATCCTTTCATTTATATTTAATTCCATTTTCTGAATAAGAATCAGAATTTTCTTAGACTGCTTTTGTTTCATTTCACTTCCAGCATCAACACTAGAAGTTGGTTTTCTTTTCTAGGTGATTTTTCATCAAAAAATTAGAATTTTCTATAACACAGATGAACTTACCTACGAAACAGAAACAGACTCACAGACGTAGAGAACAGTCTTGTGGTTGTCAAGGGTGAGGGGAGGTGGGGGAGGGATGGATTGGGAGTTTGGGATTAACAAATGCAAACTATTATGTTGATATATAGAATGAATATACAAGGTCCTACAGTATAGCCCAGGGAACTATATATAATATCCTGTAATCAACAATAATGGAAAAGAACATGGAAAAGAATATACATATGTATGTATAACTGAATCACTTTGCTGTATACCAGAAACTAACACAACACTGTAAATCAACCATACTTCAATAAAATAAATTTTTTTAAAAAGAAGGAAAAAAATAGAATTTTCATTACCTCATAGGAGTTATTAAATGCACATTAATGAGTAGAGAACCCTAGGACAGATTTAATAGGTGAATTCTAGGTAGTTAGCTGGCCTCACCCACAACTTCAAGACTCAAATTCCTGGAAAACTACTCTATGTTGTGTGTCTTCAGGATCACACGTGAAGAATCAAAGTCACAAATGTTAAATTCACACATACCAAGAGTCTACTGTATATCTTTTAAAGTAATAGAAGAGCTATTTATTTATAAGTAACAATTCAAACACTATTAACATTGTTCATTTAATAGATCCACATATATTATACAGAGCTAAAACTTAGGTCCAAACAACCATCAACACATATTAGTCTCTCCTTTCATTGAAATATTTGAAGTAAAGATTATCTAATTAGTGATGTAGTTGTAATAGTAATAGAATGTTCTCAGCACAATTAATGGAAATCATGAAGTCAAGAAAAAGGCACATTTAGGTAAGGTAATAAGGTTAGTATTGGTCATTTAGGTTTGAGGTACTTGTACATGAAAATGTAAAGAGGTCCAACAAGAAGGTATCAATATGGACCTGGACTAGCTCAGCTGATGGGCTGAGAATGAAAATAATCCTATGCTGGGAGGGAGGATAGTAGAAAGACTAGAATAAAAGTCACTGGTAAATCCAGCAAGAATTTTGAAGAGCCAGAATCCAAGCCCAGATCTATTAAATACAAAAGTGTGTATTTTTTCACTCTTTGGAATAAAATCCAAGAAAGTTTGTATAGCTCACAGGAATGAGTCAGTTTCAAGGTCATAGGCCAAGCATTTAAATTTTAGGCTATTTCTCTTTGCTTATGAGGTAAACAAGCCTAAGCTATTACTGTTTCTTTGGCTCTAAGGCCTTATCATAAAAAACAAAAAATGGTTATTTATGAAAATACACTACCTGCTATAACAAAGAGCTCCAAAATCTCAGTGATTTACATATTAAAATTTAATTCTGCTCACACAAAGTTCAATGTGAACACCCCTGGTGGAGTAGCTCTCCTATTCTCCAAGTGGTGACTTGGAGATCCAAGCTCCTTTCGTTCTTGGGTTGTCACCTTTCGACATGAGACTTTCAAGGTCACCATAGAAGGTAATAAAGCATGGGGAAGGCACATGCATACTCAGCCACCTCAGCCTGGACGCTCACGTTCTACTGACCGGAACTAGTTGCACAGCCCCACCTGGATGAACGGAGATGAGTAAATGTCATTTCTAGCTGGGCAGCCACCTCCCAATAGTATTCTGCCCTGTGGAAAGGAAGCATGAATTATTATCAGCTAGCTGTCTCTGCCACAGTTTGTTTGATTTTTCGTTTGCTTTTTACATCAAAGAATGATTTGCCTTAATTAAATAAAACAAAAAGGTTATTTGAGCACTGTTTTTTTTTAATTTATTTTTTTAATTTTCTTGGCCGTGTTGCGCGGCTTGTGAGATCTTAGTTCCCTGACCAGGGATTGAACCTGGGGTCACAGCAGTGAAAGTACCAAGTCCTAAACACTGGACCACCAGGGAACTCCCCTTGGGCACCTCTTTTAAATAAAACTATTAGTTACAGCACTTTGCAGTCATAGAATGGCTTCTCACATTCTTTAGCTCATGTGGTTCTCATGGCAATCCAATGAAAAAGGTGTTATATCAGACCCCCAAAATGGCTATTGTCCACTATGCTAGTTCCAGTTTTATGTTCCTGTATTGGACAATGTGTTATCATGCTTCATTTGTCAACATGTTTCTAAATATAATGGATATTTAGAAACTACAACAACGTAAAAAATTGAACAATTGAGGAGGACAAAGATAGGATATGAATTAAAACCTGAGCATGTGATAAATTTGCTTTCAGTGAAAAAGATGTAGAAGAAGAAAAGGAAGAAGGAGGAGGAGGAGAAAGAGAAAGAAGAGAATTTTTTCCAACTTTTCACACCAACAGTTCAACAATAACTGTGAGATTCATGATGGTTTAATGTTAATGGCAAAATATTTTGTCTCCTACCCCAACTTCTCTGACTTAAATAAATGGAGAAACATAACATGTTCGTGGATTAGAAAACTCTATAGTATTAGAATGACAATGCTGCCCAAATTCTCCCCAAGATTCAACATAATCCCCATCAAAATTCCTATAGAAATTTTTGCCAAAATTGACAACCCCATGAGCCACAAATATTGAGCCCATGCACCGCAACTACTGAGCCTGCGCGCCTACAGCCCACGCTCTGCAACAAGAGAAGCCACCGCAATGAGAAGCCTGCGCACCGCAACAAAGAGTAGCCCCCCCTCGCCGCAACTAGAGAAAGCCTGCGCGCAGCAACGAAGACCCAATGCGGCCAAAGATAAATAAATAAATAAATTTATTTTTAAAAAAATGATATGAACTGACTCCTCACCAAAGAATAGATGTAAATAGCCAATAAATACATGAAAAGATGTTCAACATCATTAGTCATCAGTTGTGACATATGTATAACAATGCAAATTAAAACCACAGTGTGATACCACTACACACCCATTAGTTTGACTAAGATTAAAAAGACTGAATGTATCACCAAATGAATGAATATGAAATGAGTGGATATGTTGAGGAATTGAAACTCTTATACCCTGATGATAGGAATATAAAATGATACAAGCACTGCCAAAACAATTTGGCAGTTTCTTAAAAGATTAATATACACCTATCATGTGACAAAGCCATTTCACTCCTAGGTATTTAACCAAAAGAAATAAAAACATATTTACACAAAGATTATGCATGAATGTTCTTAACAGGTTTATTTGTAAAAGCGAAAAATTGGAAACAATCCAAATATCTATCAACAGGTGAACGGGTTAGTAAATTATAGTCTATCCATACAGTGGAGTACTACTCATCAATTAAAGGGATGAATTATCAATACATACAACAACATGGCTGAACCTCAAAATCACTATGCTGAATAAAACAAACTAGGCAAAAATAGACACCTGGGCTCAAGTCCCAACTCCACTTGGCTATGCAACATTGAGCAAGTGACTTAATATCTACCTGCTTTAGTTTTCTCACCCATTAAATAGGAATAAGAATAATAATAATTGCTACCACTTACTGAGCTCTTACTATGTTTCAAGGTCTTTACTTTCAATATCTCATTTAATCCTGTAAACTCCATCATATTTGAGATAATGCACGTTTAGTACTTACCATTATATGCAATAAATTGTAGTCATTATTATTACTTTCTTACTAATTTCTTATTAAAATAAATAAATGAATCAATATATGTTGATATATGTTTAACACAATAGATTAGTTTTTTCTGTTTTTGAACGTAAATGGAATCATATTTATGTATTTTGTGACTGCCTTTTTTCATTCATTATGTGAAAGACCCAGTGGAATGCCCTGTAGAGAGATAAAAAGATGAATAAGACAGAGGCCCTATCCTCCAGATTCTTATAATCTAGAATTGGAAACAAAACATATACACAGATAACTATAGCACAAGATAGCAATAACTAGAAGCAAATGTGTATTATAAGAGAGGGTCGTGGAAAAACCTCAGAGAGAAAATAGTGCTTAAGCTGAGCCTAGAAGGATGGTGGCACCTCACCAGGAAAAGCTGCTGCGGATAAAGAAACTCTGGACGTAATAGCACAGAGAAAGAAAGCAGGATCATTGAGAACAACAGCAAATAGTGCATCATTAGTGGAGCACAGGTTGTGTGAAAGCATGTGTGAGCAAGGAATGTCAGATCCTGGAAGGTCTTGGATAGCAGGCAAGGAGTTTGGACTTCATTCTGAATACATTAGGGTACTTTGGTGTGTCTTGAGCCAAGGAGTGGTATCGTGTTGTGTGTAAGCAGGATTACTATGGCAGCGATATGGCCAAAGGAGAGCTGAGAGGTGGGAAGAGTGACTTAGAAACTTTTGTGATGAGCTAAGTGGGGCCTGAACAGAGATGGTGGTTGAAAGAATGACAGGTATGTAAGAATTGATTTTAAGGTAGCATCAAATTGAATAGTGACTAATTAAATTGGACCAGAAGAGAGAAACAAATCAAAGGGACTCCAAAGTGGCAAACTTGCTTGACTGGAAAAATGGAAAGACCATTATTAGAAATACAGAAGTCAAGAATAAAAGGACATTTGAACAGGATAAAAGGAGTGCTAACAAGAAAGGGGGAAAATGAATATTTAGATTACATTAAAATTAACAGTTCTTTTCATCCAAAAAACACCATTAAGAGAATGGAAAGCAAACCACAGAGTGGTTGAAATATCTAACAAAGGAATCATCTCCAGGATATATAAAGAACTGGTACAAATCAATATGAAAAAAACAAACAACCCAATAGAAAAATGGACAGAAAGACATGAATAGGTACTTCACAGGATGCTCTGCAAATGGGCAATAAGCATATGAAAAGTTGCTTAACTTCATTAGTCACTGGGGAGATATAAATTAAAGCCTTAATGAGATAACATTGCACACCTACCAGAAATAACTAAAATTTAAAAAAAAAAAACAGGCAATACCAAATATTGGCAAAAGTGTGGACCAATTGGATTTTCATACATTGCTGGTAGAAAGGTCAGTTGGTATTGGTATAGCCACTTTGGAAAACTGTTCAGCAATATCTACTAAAAATGAACACGTATCCAGAGACCCAGCAATTCCATTCCTAAGCAGAACAGAAGAGAAAAGCATATGTCCACCAAAAAAACTTACAAGAATGTTTAAAGCAGCATTATTCATATAACAGCCTGAAACTGGAAACTACCCAAATGCCTTTTAACAACAGAATGGATTTTAAGAAATATGGTATATTTGCATAATGGAATATTATTTATTAATGAGAATGAATCAACTATCTCTACATGTAACAACTTGGAATGATATTATAAACATGATGCTGAATGAAAAAAGACAGTCACAAAATACATAAATATGATTCCATTTAAGTTCAAAAACAGAAAAAAACTAATCTATTGTGTTAAAAATCAGGATAGTGGTTATTTGGGGGTGTTTATTTGGGGTAGTGACTAGAAGGGGGGCAGGAGGGGCATATCTGGGGGTGCTGGTAATGTTCTGTTTCCTGATCTTGGTGCTGGTTACAATGGTGTGTTCCCTCTGTGAAAATTCCTTGAATGTGAATAAACTTCTGTTATACATTAATAAAAAATGTATTCCTAAAAAAAGCAAGTTTGGGGGTTAGATGATGCAGTCAGAATTAGAAATTATAAGTTTTGTGGAAATACAGATATTAAACAAGGAGGAAATGTGGGTCTATGTTAGGAGTTAACAGGATGTTACTGGAGATAAATGCATTTGTCATTCATTACAATAGTCATAGGTAAAGATAAAGAGAAAGGAGAGAGAAAACTAAAGAAAGAATCTTGGGGAATGTTTACCCATAGGTGTTGGAAAAAGAAAAATAGAGAAGAAAACAGATAGAAAAGGATCAAGAAATGAATGCACATAAGCCAACCCAGAAGAATGCTTCATAGAGAGAAGAGGGGCAGCTGATCAGCAACTGCAGATGCAGGACAGGGAATTCCCTGGTGGTCCAGGGGTTAGGACTTGGTGCTTTCACTGCTGTGGGCCCAGGTTCGATCCCTGGTCAGGGAACTAAGATCCCACAAGCCATGTGGCACGGCCAAAAAAATTTTTTTAATAAAATAAAATTTAAAAAAAACAAATGCATCACAGTGGTTAAGAGCATGGGCTTTGGGGCTTCCCTGGTGCTGCAGTGGTTGGGAGTCCACCTGCCAATGCAGGGGACACGGGTTCAAGCCCTGGTCTGGGAGGATCCCACATGCCGCAGAGCGACTGGGCCCGTGAGCCACAACTGCTGAGCCTGCGCGTCTGGAGCCTGTGCTCCGCAACAAGGGAGGCCGCGATAGTGAGAGGCCCGCGCACCGCAATGAAGAGTGGTCCCCGCTTGCCGCAACTAGAGAAAGCCCTCGCACAGAAACGAAGACCCAACACAGCCAAAAATAAATAAATAAATAATAAAATAAAATACATTATTAAAAAAAAAAAGAACATGGGCTTTGGAGCCAGAGTTTCTGGGTTCGAATCCTCCATTTCCTTGTCTGTAAAATGGGGCTACAAATGGACATTACCTCATTGGGTTAATGCATCTGAACAGTGGCTAACAGCCAGTGATCTGGAGAGTTCCAGGAGGATGAGAAAAGTGTGAGAAAAGGCTGCTTGATTTAATAGTTAGGACTTGAGATGTTAGCAGAGTAATGGCAGGGGGAGGGCAGAAGCAAGATTCCAAAGTATGGTGAGAAAATAGATTTCAGAAAGAGTGAACCAGTGATGAGCAAGCAATGCCCAAAAGGCCACAAGTGGATCCTCCAGCTTTCTAGCGCGACACTACTGTCAACCTCTCCAGTTCCCAAGTATTCATTCACTCACATTCCAGCCAGGCGGGTGGAGGCCAGAGGTTGGCCAGGTTCCGCATTAGGCAGAGACCTCCAGGCATGTGGCCCAGAAAGAATCACTGGTTTTCTCAGTTGCCTAGAAGTTTGAAAGCAGCCATAACTATCCTACAGAAATAATGCTTGGGAGGAGTTCCTGTTTCTCAGATTAAGAAGCCTCCCCAACAAAGCCCACCCAGGAAGGAGAGGAGAGCCCTAGACGATTGTCCACAAAGCACCAACTCAACGGTTCCATCTCAAGTTTCTTTTCCAGTGGGCCACTGATTGGCTGCCCAAGGGATAAAATGCATATGATTTGGCAAAAGACACAAACCCACTTCTGAAAAATAAAGACAAAAAAAAACAACCTTAAAAGCAGCCAGAGAAAACTGACACTTTATCTATAGGGAGGAAATAATTAGGATGACAGCACACATTTCTCTCTTCAAAAATCATGGAGGCCAGAAGAAAGTGTTACAATATATTTCAAGTGTAGAAAGAAAAGAATTGTCGACACAGAATCCTATATCCAATGAAGATGTCTTTCAGGAATGAAGGGAAAAGTAAGACACTCTCAGATGAAGGAAAACAGAATTTGTTGCTCAAAGACCTATACTAATGGATAGATAAAGGAAGTCTTCTAAACAAAAGGGAAATGGGGAAAAAAAGGAAACTTGGAACATCAGGAAGGCAGGAAGAACTCAGTAAGTAAAAATGTGGGTAAATATAATAGATTTTCCTTCTTTTGAGTTTTCTAAATTGTTTGATATTTGGAGAAAAATTATAACACTGTCTGATGAGGTTCTAGATGTACATACAGAAAATATTTAAGACAATTATATTATAAGAAGGTAAAGGGACATAAATGGAAGTAAAGTTTCAATACTTCACTCAAACTGGTAAGATGACACTAGTAGCCTGTGATGCGTTATATATACATAATGGAACACCTAGAACAAGCCACTTTAAAAGAGATATACTTTAAAATACTACATATAAATCAATATAGAATTCTTTAGAATATTCAAGCATTTCATAATAAGGCAGGAAAATGAAAACAAAGACATGAAAAACAGAGAGAATAAGCAGAAAACAAAATGGCACATTTAAGCCCTAAAACATCAATAATTCCATGAAATGTAAATGGTTTAAATACACCGATTAAAAGAGATTGGCAGAGTAGATTAAAAAACATGACCCAACTGTAATCTGTCTACAAGACACTCACTTCAAACATCCTATAGGCAGGTTGAAAGTAAATCACACATGGGGTGTCACTACACGCCTATCAGAATGGCTAACATAAAAAACAGTAATGATGCCAAACGCTGGCAAGCACGTGGAGAAACTAGATGACTCAGACACTCGTGGTGGGAACGTAAAATGGTACAGCGACTCTGGAAAACAACTGGACAGTTTCTAAGAAACTAAACACTTAGTTTTCTTGTAAAACTAATCTATCATACACCTCAGCAATCGCACTCTTGGGCATTTATCCCAAAGAAAGGAAGGCTTATGTTCACACAAAGGCCTGTATACAAGTGTTTATAGTAGCTTTATTCATAATAGCCCCAAACTGGAAACAACTCAGATATCCTTCAATGGATGACTGCTTTAAAAAAAACAACAACTGTGGTACATTCATATGATGGAATACTACTCAACGATAAAAAATTATACACTACTGATACCCACAACAACCCGGATGAATCCCCAGAGAATCATGTTGAGTGGGAAAAGCCAATCCCTAAAAGTTACATACTGTGTGATTCCATTTATACACCATTCTGAAACTACAAAATTATAGAAATGGTGAACAAATTAGTGGTTGCCTGGGACTAAGGAGGGGGTGAGGGTGAGAGGGAAGTGTGTGTGGCTATAAAGGGGCAACATGAGGGATCCTCGTGGTGATGGAAATGTTCTGCATCTTGACTGTATCACTGTCAGTGTCCTGGTAATAGGATTGCATTATAGTTTTCAAGATGTTACCTTTGGGAGAAACTGAGGAAAGGGCACATGGGATCTCTCAGTATTATTTCTTACAAGAGCATGTGAATCAATAATTGTCTTAAAAAGCGTTTCTTATGTCACACTCTTTTTTGTAACAAACACTTGATACTGAGAATAACATATCCAAACCTTCAAGAATCCCCAAATATCAGAAAATGGATGTGCGCCTACAGGCCTCCTCCCACATCACACTTCCTCTGGAATCACAGCTCCACTGGAACATCTTCAGTTCACCTCACTACATTTTCAACTTTTGCTGGAGTTTTACCCTTCCCTTTATGTTTATTTCCACAGAGCCATCCTTATTTCCCAGAGTCACTGCACCCAAGGACGAATCAAGAGCCGTGGATCTGCTTCAGGGGGCAGCAGATGCCAGGTCTTGGGATGCTCAAATCTTGGCAGAAAAATGCCAGGTTGCTGCAAGCATTAGTGAGGACCATAGTGCCAAATCTGGAGATGTCTAGGGCGTGCCACGCCACTTTCTCTTTTCTGCATGAAAAAGAGGGGTCATTAATATCTATTCAGAAGTGCCAAAAACATATATGATGGCAGAGAGCAATTATTCAAAAGTGAAGATAATGAAGGCCTTCTGTTTATGGCATGATTCTCTCAATCTGAAGTTTGAATATTTCAGGGTAGAGCTACATCCTAGACCTTCATCTCACACCATTCAACCTGCAAGTTAAACATTAATCACACCCCGCTGAAAGCTCCTTACATTTATGTAAGGTGTTGTCTTAGTCAGCTCGGGTTGCTAGAACAAAAATACCATAGACTTGCAATCTTATCCACAAGAGAAATTTATTTCTCACAGTTGTAGAGACAGGAATTCCAAGATCACGGTGCCAGCATGGTTTGGTTCTGGTGAGAGCCCATTTCCTGGGTTATAAACAGCTGTCTTCTCACTGTAGCTTCACGTGGTAGAAGCGGCTAGAGAGCTCTCTGGGGTCTCTTTTATAAGGGCACTAATCTCAGCTGCTTTCTAGATATTTATTTTTATACGAGAAAAACCAGGATCTGCGCCTTGCTGCTGTCAGAACCTCACCATAGCATCCAGAGGGGTGATACTTGCTGGTGGCAATAGGGAAAAAAATGAATGATTCTCCCTCCTGACTCACACTGACTGGGGGTGGGGTTCTCAGCAGGAGCAGCTCAGAAAGACTGCTTAGCGGGCACACAGGGCAGCTGTTCATAGGGCCCCATGGCTGTTTCTGAAGGCCCTCTGAGCACCTCCCCAGCTGAAGTCCCAGCTGGACGCCAGAGCTGTTTTTTTAACCCTAACAAGATCTGTCATTAAACGTTACCGGAGCCTGACTTCGCCTCTTTCCCTCCGGGCCTTGCTAGTGGAGGTCAAAGGTCACATCATCCTTCCACACAGGCTCCTGAGCCTCCGGCTTTTGTTTGCCAGACCTCATAGTGATGATAAGCAAGCATCTTGGTCCTTGGAAGACACACAAGAAACCAGCGAACCATGGTCTTTAACGAACGGGGCCCCTCCAAAGCCAGCCGGTAACAACCACTTACGATATTTACAGCTTTCTGTCCGTGCAGATTAAACATAGGGAACGAAAAATGGAACTCTTTTGTCTGGTAAACTTACGTCATTCCTTGTTAAGACAAATTGCGAACAAACCTAGATTTTGTTGGGAAACAACTTTTGCTTCTAAAGGCAGTCTTGGATGATGATGGGAGTGTTTCTGGGGACAAGGACATCCTGTACAATATTATTCTTAAGTGACAGTGTTCTATGATAATTTCATAAACGCTTTAGCTGTATTGTTTTCTAGCAACAGACTATATTTTGGCCAAGAGCAATATTTCTCACTCGTTCATTGGCAATTATTGTTGAAACAGATACCTTGTGGGTGCATTCCTCAGCAGAGAAACAACACCAAAGCAACAAGAGCTTGGCAGCCTGAGTTATCACTTTTTGTTTGAATTATGGACATTTTTCTAAAGATAAATCAGCACTTTGGGTGCTGAGGTCGAGGAAAGTGTTCAGTTTACTGTCTTTGCAATCTGAGAACCATGGCGTTAAGGGCAATGGATTTTGGCAGAGAAACTTTTTTTTTTTCAAAGAAGGCATGTGTGCAAGCCCAATATGTCGACTTAAACCCAGAAGTGCTTTGATTCAAACCAAGTAGGAGACTCGAGCTCACCTGACCAGCAACCCTACTCCTCATGCCCACCCTAACCCACTGCCCCCACCAATGGGGTCCCCCGAAGAGGCTCTGTAGAGTATGGCTTGAAAACCACAGGTCTGTCAAATGTGCCTGCACTGGTTGCTAGAAGACCTTGATGCTAATAGACCTGCAAAGCCGTGTGAGCTTGGGGAGGCTCCATGGTCTCACTGTGTCTGGCTTTCTCATCTGGTAAATATGGATCCCTTATTCCACCTGCCCAGTGGGGCTGGAATGGATTCGGAATAGTGAGGAAAATCTGCCCATAAGCCCATGGCATCCCACCACTGCCCATAGGGTTGTTTCTTTTTTTTCTTTTATTTTTTTTTTGGCCACAGCAATCGAACCCATGCCCCCTGCAGTGAAAGCACGGAGTCCCAACCACTGGACCGCCAGTGAAGTCCCCTAATGGTTGTTTCTTAAAATAACTTTATATACGTCACCCATTGAAAGAATACAGCTCAATGGTTTTAATATATTCACAGAGGTTTACGACTATCACCACAGTCAATATTAAAACATTTTCATCTTTGCTGTGCAAAAGCTTTTAAGTTTCATTAGGTCCCATTTGTTTATTTTTGGTTTTATTTCCATTTCTCTAGGACATGGGTCAAAAAGGATCTTGCTGTGATTTATGTCATAGAGTGTTCTGCCTATGTTTTCCCCTAAGAGATTTATAGTGTCTGGCCTTACATTTAGGTCTCTAATCCATTTTGAGTTTATTTTTGTGTATGGTGTTAGGGAGTGTTCTAATTTCATTCTTTTACATGTAGCTGTCTAGTTTTCCCAACACCACTTACTGAAGAGGCTGTCTTTTCTCCATTGTATATTCTTGCCTCCTTGGAATCTAAAAAAAAATAAACGGTTCTGAAGAATCTAGGGGCAGGACAGGAATAAAGACGCAGACATAGAGAATGGACTTGAGGACACGGGGAGGGGGAAGGGTAAGCTGGGACGAAGTGAGAGAGTAGCATTGACATATATACACTACCAAATGTAAAATAGATAGCTAGTGGAAAGCAGCTGCATAGCACAGGGATATCAGCTCGGTGCTTTGTGACCACCTACAGGGGTGGGATAGGGAGGGTGGGAGGGAGATACAAGAGGCAGGGGATATAGGGATATATGTATACATATAGCTGATTCACTGTGTTATACAGCAGAAACTAACACAACATTGTAAACCAATTATACTCCAATAAAGACGTTAAAAAAAAGAAAATATTTTTAAAGGAAAAAATAAATAAATTTAAAAAAATAAGACATTTTATCACCCCGAAAAGAAACCCTGTTCTCATTAGCAGTCACTCACCATTTCTCCCCACCTCACATGCAGCCTCAGGCAACCACCAATCTAATTTCTGTCTGCACAGATTTACCTATTCTGGACATTTCATATAAATGGAATCACATAATATAGAATCCTTTGTGACTAGCTTTTTCCACTTAACATGTTTTCGGGGTTCATCATTAGTTCATTTCTTTTTATTGCAGAATAATATTCCATTGTATAGATATACCATGTTTTGTTTAGCCATTCATCAGTTGAAGGACACTTAGATTGTGCCCATGTTTCAGCTATTTTGAATAATGCTGCTCCGAACATAATTGAACATTAAAAACATGTACAAGTTTTTTGTTTTTTGTTTTTTGTTTTTTTTGTGGACATGTATTTTCATTTCTTCTGGATATGTACCTGGGAGTAGTTCTATGTTTAACCTATGGTAACTCTATATTTAACCTTTTGAGGAGCTGCCAGACTTTTCCAAAACAGCTACACCATTTCACATTCCCACCAGCAGTATATGAGGGTTCCGATCTCTCCACATTTTTGCCAACACTTGTTATTATTTGTCTTTTTGATCATAGCAGTCCTAATGGATACAAAGTAGTACCTCATTGTGATTTTGATCTGCCTTTCCCTGATGGCTAGTAATGTTGAACATCTTTTCATGTGCTCACAATTAGTCTTTATTTTTTAAGATAGTGGCAGGAAATTTAATAGTGTAAGATGTCAAGATAGATGAAACTCTGTAAGCATCAATTGTTTGCTATGTCTGTCAAGTATACTTCTCAGAGTTTTGAAGACCTGAAAATATTTTTACTTAAGTTATGGGAACTATCTATCTCCCCCAGCGCTCCCCGCAATTCACCTAACTTCATTACTATGCCCTGAACTGAACCAAACTCTATTGCAAAACATGTATTTCTACAAAACTCTGAAAAACAGATGAACTCCAAAATCGTGCCAATAATTCACTTTCTCAATAAATCCTAGCATGCCAGGTGACCTGAATTTCACAAGGCTGACACTCTGCAAAGCCCTAGAGTGCCATTCACAATGTCAGCTATGTGCCTGGAGCCCCCTGGAGCTGGGCAGTGCCCACCTTGTGAGGCAGCCTTTCCCAACACACCTCTAACAGGAAGTGTCCTTGAGAGTTGCTCTTTAGTCAAACATGGGAGTGATTTGCACTGACCTAAGGGGCATCTGCAAAATGGCCAAGTCGGGTGAAGGGCGGAGTGAGATCTGTTTTGTTCATCTAACTGTTGATTTCACAGCCTTGCTTGGAGCAATGGCCACCCCAGCATCCTCAGAAAGCTCTTTCTCAGCCACAGCCAGTTACTAAAGGCAGCTCTGTACAGAGGTTAGGAGAGAGCACTGGCTCTGGTACCCAACGAGTCTTGATGAAAACACCTACCACCACCCGTCTGCTCTGCGATCTTACAAAGATTCCTTCATCATTCTGAGTCTCAGTTTCTTTATCTGTACAACTAATAATACATTGCTCAAAGAGCTGTGAGAATGAATAACACAGTGTATATACAGAATTTTGCAGCGTGCTTAGGACACAGTAGGTCCACAACAAATGTTGCTATTATTGTTATTTTTATTACCAACCATCCATTAATGCATAAGGATTTCTCACTTCCAGGTACTTACTTACACTTACGGTTTCCTCTGTCCAATATACTGTCCCATACGCTTTGCCCAAGTAATTCGTGTTAATCCTCTGACCTAGGTTTATAGGTACCTTCCCTGTACCACCAAGAGTAGGTGCCCCTTCCATGACCTCACAAGCACCCAATCTTACTCACAGTATGGTCACTATTACCCTGTCTCTAATTGCCTGTGTGCTTGTCTGCACCCTCCACCAGAGCCTGGGCTCCTGTACTTGCTGGGAATTTCATAAATATTTGTCCAGTTCTGCCTGTGCCTGGCTCTGAGTTACGGTCTCTTTGCCATCCTCAGTACCTCCATGAAAGGAAAAGAAAATAACAGTGATTGAGTTCACCACGTGCCAGTACTGTCCCTATGTTAGTTCATATAATCCTAACAGAAGACTAGGTGAGGCAGGTATTCCTTGCTCTAAGGATAAGAAACGGTTGGCATGGGAGTTTAATTAACTTGATTAACTCACCTTAACTTGTCTAAGGTCCCAAAGGCACCGGGCTGGGGTTGGCATCCAGAGTAGGTGCTTCCTGCACTATCCCCACAAAGATTCTCCCTGTCTTCTTTAAGATCTAGTTCCCAGTACTCCACAGGGCTCAACTCAGCTACTGCTGGTTTGGTGATGAGGAACCAGGAACCATGTTGTGGGGTGGGTGGAAGAACATATTTTTTCCCTTTATCCTTTCTTACAAAAACACTCAGTTATTTATTAATATCTGTTCCATTTGCTTAACTGATTTTGAATGTTTAGAAGGAGGTGGAGCAAATCCTTTCTGGGGCCCTTTCTCAGGGAGGAGAGTTCGGGTAGGGTTAGAAACGGGGCTGAAGTCTGGAGATCAGGGATGGGTGCCTGGAGGCCAAAGATGGGGTGGACTGGCCAGAGGAAGGCAAAGGTTTGGTGGGAGACTGAAGACAAAAGCTCTGGTTGTGCATCTGACCAACCCTGCAAACCCCACACCCATTTTCTGAGAGGCTTCGTGGTTTGAGACGATCGCACATCTGTGGGTCTGCATGCCACAGCATCCTGGGACCTTCTCTGTGCTGTCCCAGCCCTGCTCAGCAGACAGGACTGTGCATGCAAAATTGCATGGAATTGTAAAAGCCTGGGGTTCAGGGGCAACCTCCGCTCCTTATCTGGAGACGCTTGTAGAGGTGGCTCCTCCCAGGGAAAGACTGTGGATATAAACAAGGACTCTTTTTTTTTTTTTTTTTGGTCAAAATGAAGGACTCCAGAAGCAGCACATCAGCACATCTGTATTGGCAGCGCATCTGCTATGAGCCAGCATCTGCTTTGTGCAATGTGATTGTTAACGAACTGAAAAGGATCCCGCTGCTCTTATTTCCAGGGCACAGGAAGCAAAGTGAGGAATTTATTTGTTCCTTAGTTATTTTTTCAACAAATCCATATTGAGCACCTCCTCTGTGCAAAGTAGAGTAGAAAAGTGGAATTAAGTTATGGTCTGTACTCTCTAGACAACGTGGGAGAAAAGGCAATGTGGTTGAGGAATTATACTGTTGATGTGTCTCATGCATGTTGAGCACTCGGCAGGGGAACTTATATTCTGCAAACTATAAGACATTGTTGAGAGAATTTATAAGATCTAAATCAATGAGAAAACATCCATGTTTATGGACTGGAAGACTGAATATGGTTAAGACAGCAATACTCCCCAAAATGATCTACAGATTCAATGCAATCTCTATCAGAATCCCAGCTGAATGCTAAAAATTCACATGGAAACAAAGGAAACCAGAACAGCCAAGACAAACTTAAAAGAGAACAAATTTGGAGGACTTACACATCCTGATTTTTTACACATCCAGAATTAAACCCATGTATCTACACAAAAACTTGTACATAAATGTTTATAGTGGCATTATTTACAATAGCCAAAAGGTGGAAACAACCCAAATGTCCACCAAGTGATGAATGGATAAACAAAATGAGTTATATCCATACAATGGAATTTTATTTGGCCACACAGAAGAATGAAGTACTGATACATACTATAACATAGATGAACCTTGAAAACAATATGCTAAGTGAAAGAGAGCAGTCACACATAACAAAACACATAATATTCCATTTATATGAATTGTCCAGAATAAGCAAATACAGAGAGACAAAAGTAAATTAGCTTAGTGTCAAGAGAAATGGAGAAACTGAAGTATGACAGCTAGTGGGTATGGAATTTAGTTTTGAGTTGATGAAATGCTCAAAAATTGATTGTGGTGATGCACAACTCTGTGAATATACTAAAACCATTGAATTGTACACTTTAATCGAGTCTGTGAATTATATCTCAATAAAGCTGTAACAAAAAAAGCCAGAAATGAACATTGCCTTAGAGCACTTTATGCTCTTTTTAAAAATGTCTTCTAATCGCATCTAGCTAAATTGTACATTAGACCCCTTACATCCCACAGAAGGACAGAAGCGCACAACTGACTTCTCCTGGCTTCTGTACCTGTAAAAGGGGTGAGAAGAATGTCTGCACTATCTCTGACTTCAATACTCAGAGTCTTACACAGGGTTTATCCATCATATGCAGTGGACTCCTGAGAGTTCCTGTTGTCTTGGGTGAAAAATGTAACAGGGTATTTTTGTGGTGTAACAAGGACTGCTGTTTCCAAAACACACTGCTTGGTACAGAACTCTGGGGGAAGGAGATGGAAAATGTTAATGGGCTCAAGATACTTCTAAGGAGGAAACTGACCAAGACTTACACCTTTTCCCTCGAGAAGATCAATGATATTAGACCTGTGTAACACAATGGGTTTTAACAGAGGTTCTCAGGCAAGAAAGGACACCAAAAAGAATCTCAACAAGAAGGAAGGAGAGTCTAGAACAGAGACTGCCTCAAGGGCAGGCTCTTGGTTAGGGTAGGGGTAGGGGTGCTTATAGAGCCCATCCAGGTATCCCTCATGGCCCCAAGACAGGAGCAGGCAGAATGATAAAGAACACCCAGGGTCATGGGCCTATAAGGTAGAGGGAGAGTCTGAAATTCCTTGAGAGGGGGAGTCTGGAATTCCTGCCCAGAATACACATAAGTATATTGTACAAAATGGTATGACTGGTTTAGGATATGGTAAATGGTATGACTGGCTTAGGATATGGTATTGCTGGTTTAGGATACTGAGATCTCACACTTAAGGAAAACTCTGTCAGCAGGCAATTCTCCAATGCTGATTTTAATAAGGTGTTACCTCCTAATTATGTAAAGATGATTATCTTCCATTGAAGACAAATTAGCATTGTGATATTACTGGAAGCAGCATGAAATGGATATCAACTTCATTATTTCTGGGACAGAAATTAGAAATGGAATTAAAAGGGTTTTTTAATGTGGTCATTGCCATGACCACTACAGTTGTCATTATTAAGCTGCAGCAAGTCAGCACATACACAGACACACACATGGGCCCACAACATGAATCCGGTTCTGCCTACTTCAGGGCAGGTTCTTTTGCACGTTGCATGATTTGTTCTCAAATTTCTCATGTGCTTACTCAATTCACTCTCCACTTTTTTACTTTCAAATTCCCAAAAAACCTAATTTGAAATCTTCATTTGACCTCATGAGCGTAGACACAAACACTGATGCTGATATCACGTGATCATAATCAACTAAAGATCTTCTAGAGCAAAGATAGTGAACTCTTTCTGTAAAGTACCAGATGGTAAATATTTTAGGCATCGTGGGCCATACACTTTCTCCACTATTTTCAGCTCCACCATTGTAGCATGAAAACAGCCATAAACATTACATAAACAAATCAGCATAGCTGTGCTTCAATAAAATTTGCTATACAGGGACTTCCCTGGTGGCACAGTGGATAAGACTCTGCGCTCCCAATGCAGGGGGCCTGGGTTCGATCCCTAGTCAGGGAACTAGATCCCACATGCGTGCCTCAACTAATAGTTCGCATGCCACAACTAAGGAACCCGCCTGCCGCAACTAAGGAGCCCACATGCTGCAACTAAGACCTGGTGCAACCAAATAAATAAATATTTTTAAAAATAAGTAAAAATAAAACTTGTTATACAAATAAACAGGTAGTGGGCTGGATTTAGTCCATGAGCCATAATTTGCTAACCCCTGTTCTAGAATATCCTTAAACTACCCTAAATTTTATGTTGTAATTAAAATGGTAACATGAAATTTTAAAGTGTTCTTGGAGAACTGTTGAACTCTTGAGAATGTGGACCTATGGACTTGTTTGAGAAAAACTTGCCCGAGGAAGCCAGAATATAAACACACAGACCAGGAATGGGGAACCTTGGCCCAGTTTGAGAGACAAAGTATACACCATGAAAATAACCTCAGGGACTTCTCTGGTGGCGCAGTGGTTAAGAATCTGTCTGCCAGTGCAGGGGACGTGGGTTCGACCCCTGGTCTGGGAAGATCCCACGTGCCGAGGAGCAGCTAAGCCCCTGCACCACAACTACTGAGCCTGCGCTCTAGAGCCCACAAGCCACAACTACTGAAGCCCACGTGCCTAGAGCCCATGCTCCGCAACAAGAGGAGCCACCGCAATGAGAAGCCCATGCACCACAACGAAGAGTAGCCCCCGCTCGCCGCAACTAGAGAAAGCCCGCGCATGGCAACAAAGACCCAATGCAGCCAATAAAATAAAATAATAAATAAATAAATTTATTTTAAAAAAAAAAGAAAGAAAATAACCTCAGATGGTCCCTGAGGATAGAGGCTTGGACTGGCTATGCCTGTGTCCCACGCTAGATTAAGTATAATGTCCTAGCAACAGATAGTGCTCAATAAATGACCATTAAGTGAATCAAGTGAAAATCTATAGAGGACCTTCTGGTTCAAACGCTGACATTTAAAGAGGTTGGAAGTCATCAGTCCTGTACTCACAACAAGAAAAAAAACTAAGCAAATTGAAAACCAACAACCTTTCTTAGGAACATCAGAAAATTTAAATCACAGGACAAACCATCATCTTGAAATCTGGAGAGACAGGTGCATATGCAAAATGAAAGCTGAGATCAGTTTACCTGAAGCAGAAGCCACTAGAAGCAGTGACCAGTAGGAACACTTTAATGGTAATTTTGAGGAATTAATGGAGGCTGAGTGTGGACAATTTGAGATTTAAAGACCTTGGTGGGAGTTGGGGGCAGATTTTGGGGGAAGGAGGTTAGGCTACCTTTTCATGGTTTTTACTTCAAAGATTCCTACCAGGTTCTCACAGTGAAGATTGGAGGACAATTCCCTCCTGTTTCCAGGAGAGGGAGGAGGGAAGTAAACGATTTTTAATTATACCAGGGGAAAAGTAACACTTGTGACGTAAGTCCAGAGCATTCTCCATAAGTAAGACCTGTACTCTAACAGAAATTGACCTAAGAGGGCTTCCCTCATGATGCAGTAGTTAAGAATCTGCCTGCCAATGCAGGGGACACGGGTTCGAGCCCTGGTCCGGGAAGATCCCACATGCCGTGGAGCAACTAAGCCCGTGCGCCACAACTACTGAGCCTGAGCTCTAGAGCCCGTGAGCCACAACTACTGAGCCCACGTGCCACACTACTGAAGCCCACATCCCTAGAGCCCGTGCTCCACAACAAGAGAAGCCACCGCAATGAGAAGCCCACGTACTGCAACAAAGAGTAGCCCCACTCACCACAACTAGAGAAAGCCCACACGCAGTAACGAAGACCCAATGCAGCCAAAAATAAATAAAAATTAAAAAGAAATTAATTTTAAAAAAAGAAGAAATCGACCTAAGAAAAGGGAAATTAGCCACCTCTAACCCCCTCTAGTCTTCTTGTCTCATATAAGGGGAGGGAGAAGGCTAAGGAACATTTCTGAAGGCCACAGCCCAGGGACTCAGGCCCACTAAAAACCTGACATTTAATCACAAAATTATAAAACACCTCCTCCCACCCACATCCAATCACTACACCAGCAGGGGTTCACTACAATTACCGTGGCATACAACCGAGAGCTGCAAGACACAGATTCTATTTAAGAAGTGTTTAGGGAGACATAAAAACAACACAAGAAAGAAAAAAAAAACAAGGAAACCAGAAGAAAATGGAGCCTCTGGCACCTACAGCGGCAGAAGACATTAAACATAGCACAGCTCATGCTAAAAGCCTAATTATCTCAGTTTCTTTACCCAATATATCATGTCCAGCTTTCAGCAAAAAAAGGAGATGACATTCTAGAAAGCAAGGAAAAACACAGCCTGAAGAGACAAAAGAAGCATAAGAGACTCAGGCATAACATAGCTTTTGGAATTATCAGATAGGGAGTTTAAAACAACTATGATTAATATGTTAAGGGCTCTCAAGGAAAATGAGACAACATGCAAGAACAGATGGGTAATGTAAACAGAGCAATGGAAACTCTAAAAGGAATCAGTGAGCTTGAAGATATGTCATCTCTAAAAAGAAATGCAAAGAGAAAGAATGATTTTTTTAAATGGAACAGAATATCAAGGAACTGTGGAACAAGTACAAAAGGTAGAACAAATGTGAAGTGGAAATACTAGAAGAAGAAGAAAGAGAGAAAGGAACAGAAGATATATTTGAAGTAATAATGGCTGAAAAAGTCTCAAAATTAATGACAGACACCAAACCACAGATGCAGAGAAGCTCAGAGAATACCAAGGAGAATAAATACCCAAAAAATCTATATCAAACCACAGAAAGCCAAAGACAAAGAGAAAAAAAATTTTTAAGAAAAATAGAAACCTGATCTGTAGAAGATCAAAGATAAAAATTACATTGGACTTCTCTTCAGAATACATGCAAGCAAAAAGAGAATGGAGTGAAATATTTAAAGTATTGAAGGAAAAGCCATCAACCTAGAGTTCTGTATCCAGTGAAATTATCACTGGATATACAAAGAACACAAAAAACTCAACAATAAGAAATGAACAACCCAATTAAAAAATAGGCAAAATATCTGAACACACCCCTCACTAAATAAAAATACAGACTTTAAATAAGTACATGAAAAGATGACATCATATATCATTAGGGAATTGCAAATTAAAACAACAGTGAGCTACTAATACACATCTATTAGAATGGTTAAAAACAAAACAAAACAAAAAAGAACTGACAGTACCAAACGTTCCACACTAATGCAAGATGTTAATAATAGGCAATCTGTTTTGGTGGGGAGGGACTGCATATGGGGACTCTCTGTATTATCTGCCCAATTTTTGTGTAAATTGAAAACTGTTCTAAAAACTGAAGTCTCCTAATTTTTAAAAAACCAGTACAGGGTAAATTGAGGATGCATGGAAGATTCACAGAGTAAAAGAATGACAAAGATCAAATGGGTTCAGAGCTAGAAGAGACCTTAGGATTGGTCATTTGTTCATCACATATTTATTGGACACTTACAGAGTGTCACTCTCTGTGTGAGGCACGGCAAGTACAATGAGAACAAGACAGCCCCATCGCAGTAGAGTACGAAGTGAACAAGGTCAAATTATCCCACTTTTGATACGTGTGTGTGTGTGTATGTGTCAGGGGTGGAGGAGAACTTTGAGAGGATTGTCACTAAGACATTAACAGTAGTTATTTCTGGATGGGCTTTATTTCCTTTTACTGGTTCATATCATTTCATAGTGTTTCTATGATACGCATGCTTTGCCATTGTAATAAGAAAATAAAATAATAAAAGTAATTTTTCTTTTATTCTAAAGATGCCACTTTACAGAATACTCCCAGGCAAAGGTGAATTTGGAGGCAGGATTGTGAAAACATACGAATTGGAGTGGGGTGAGTGGGTGGGTGGAGAAAGGTCATTTCTTGCAGGGAAAGTACACAGAGAGAGCCCTGGGTACTGCACAGAATTGTCTTTGGTGGCCCCAGAGGACACGCCCAGTGGCTTCTGCAGTGGATTTCACTCAGTGGCAGCAACCCTTGACCACCACTAACCACGGCCAGTGTGATCCTGAGAGTTTTTAACACTTGCTAATTTCCACTGAGTTTCCTCTACCCGTGTTTTCCAAAGGGTGTTTCACAGAAGACTAGTCCCCCAGGTATCAGTAGGTGGATTTCCATGGTTAGATGCTTTTGATAAATGCTAGATCGAACAAAGAAGAGCACAATTATTGAGAGCAGAACGTATCAAAGCCCTTTTTATTCTATGATACAATATGTAACTCCAAAACAGAGTATACAGTATTTCCCAAATTTATTTGAGAAAAAAATCGCCCTCTCTACTTTGTTTGTTTGGGTGGGGGCAAGAGAATTTTACAGAATGGGTGTCATCATTTGTTACACACTTTGAGAAGTGTTACTCTGCCATACATCATAGCAGTGATTCATACGCCATGATTTATCTCCTTTGTCACTATAACCCCTAGTACCTTCAGCACCAAGCACAGCAGCTAGTACACAGAAGACTCTCAAATATTTGTTAAGTAAGTGAATGAATGAACTTCATTAAGAAAAATTGACTTAACGACACTCTACACCTTCTGTTTCCCTTCCAGATTTTACTTACACTTCCCTACAGAGACCATCCCAACTTGAGCAATCCACATAGGCGTGGAAGAATTAAAAATCTAGACCCTTTCACCAGGACTGTCTTTCCCAAGGGTTTCTGTCACTGACAAATGAAATTCTCTTCCCAGCTGAGAGTCAGGGACAAATCAAGGAAGATGGGTCTGTGGTTCATCTTACTGCTCCCCCTTCAACAAATTCAACTTGCTTCACAACAGTCAGCTGGGAATGGCCTCCAAAGAAAACAACCAGTTGGATTATATGAATGCGTGACTGTCAGAGCAATAAAGCCTTGCTCTTTCCCCTTCCCCTTCAAAAGTTTAGCAAGGACACGCTTTCCCCACATAGCCTGCATAGCCTGATAACAGCTGTCCCAGAGGATGGATTGCATATGGATTACAACTAATTGGGGTCAAGAAGAGATTGCCTACAGTTTTGCCCAGAGCTCTTCTTGGGCTGAGAAAGTGTGTGCTCCCTCAGATATTTTCCTACCCCCTATGGTACTAGTTCCTACCTTCTACGGATTTCTGTCATTGAACAACTAAGAAGCTATTAATTTCATTTCTTCTAAGGACTGAAGGAGCTCCTTAGTCCCTCAAAATACAACAGAGGAAAAATCTGTTCAGCCAAAATTCAAGCCTAAATTTAAAATCCAAATATTTGAAGTGATCATGATGTCCACATGCTACAAAATACAACTTTCTTTTAAAAAGAAAATCCTGGTGATTGTACTATTTTATGTAGAATGCTGTTCAGTCTAGAGCCATTTCAAACCCTCAAAACTTTATACATGCAAGGAAAGCATACAAAGTGAAAGTCACTCAGTTTACTCTTATTTCTAAGGTTAGTTTCAACCTCCCTGGTTTTCAACACTCTTGCCAGTGTCCAGACTACTAGATGCAGCCACAGCAAGGGATTTCCTCAGTCACATAGAGAACCTGGAATAAATTACTCTGGAGGAATGGGTGCCATTTCTGTTTGTGGTCGGCTTCACTGTATTTAAAGCAAAGGTTATTAGACACTAATGCTGCACAGATTTCCTAAATATTCTGTATTGCCAATGGCAAAGCCAGATGTGAACCATATCAGGAGAGACATGCATGACAGCGTTTTCCTAAATGCCCGTGATGAATTATAATTTGCAAAGGGGAAAATTGCAGCTGTGTGGTGCCAGGGTAATTTCCTCCAAATACCACTCCCATCAGGTCATTTTCTCATCAGGGAGAGCTAGGGCTCTCTTTTGTGTGAAATCCAAAGGCTGGTATTAAAGACCTCAGTCGTCTGCCTGCCCTACCTTGAGACCAGCCAAAAGGATCCCTACACCCCAGGACGACCTCTTTATTCTCCTCCTATATACTTTGCTTGGGTGGCTCCCTCTGGCATCCAGAGCTCCAATGTCCATCAAAACCTGGCTCAAACCTCATTAATGTCAAGGCGCCTTCCCTATCCAGCCCCTCTCCGTGCTGATCCTTCTCCTGTATTTGGCATTCCCCGTAGTTATCCGTTAAGTCGTCACTATGACTATTGGTGGGGCCGCTGGAAAGCTTAGCATGGAATATGTGCCCCCTTAAGGCAAGCGTGTGGAATGGACTCCCTGGTGTGCACTTTCTGCACTTCCTCCTTACCACCTTCACTGTAAGCCTCACCCTTGATTTTGCTTTGCTTTTTCATCACTTCTAAGTTGTTACTTTGCTTTCATTTATCTTTTTTATGTGGTATCTTCAATCTTTTCTGGATCAAAGCAGAGTGTCAACGTGATTTTTTGGACCTTATTAGCATGTGCTTTTCCCTTAGTACGTGTCCTCTTGGAGGGTCTTACCTCCCACTACTTCATATGCTCCTCTGAGGAAAAAATTATCTCAGAAGCAAGTTATCATCTTCTGTTCTAGATTTTTTGTTTTTTTGGTTTTTTTCTAAGCATGTTAAACACGAGGTTTATTTTAAGTACGAGTCCACTATGTGCTATACTGACAAAAGATACAGGGCCGGAATAAGTTTGTAAATATTCATACACGTGTAAAAAAGACTACAACTTACACATACTTTATTTACTTGATTGAAAGCCTTATGGTACATAAAATGCTTTCTATAGTTGATCTCAGCTTTGTTCACACCGAAGTGAGTTGTGCCTGGGTTTTCTGTGCTCAAGACTGCTCAATTGCTGCTCTGCCGCTGTTGGTTTGTTTTCTTTCAGGATCAAGGTGGGTACTTTCATATAAAATCTTGTTTTTAATTCCTTCTCTGACAAGTCTTTCCTGGACTCTTAGGTTTGCATAATTATACCTACAATGGAACCAGCGTCCTAAAGTCACCAAGATAAATCCTCCTACTCCAACGTCACATGACCTAACTCTACCTTCCCCGTCCGGGGCTCCCCGGGCTCCGGCGCAGCCTCCATGGGGATAGTCGGCGCCTCCGCCCCACCCTGGCACCGCAGCTCTGTTCTAGTTTTTTGAAACTAACATTTTTTTTTTGTTCTTCCATTGATTAAAATATTATATGTACAAGATCCTTTAAATATATTATCTGAACCCAGAATTATCATCTTTTGTTATACCCGAAGAACCACGTAATCAGGAAAATTAAATGGTTGGCCCAAGGTCACCCAGCTAATAAAGACCCAAGACTCAAACCCAGGTCTGCCTGACCCCATATCCCTTGGCTCTGCATGCCCTGAAACTGCCTAGCCCCACAATAGGCACTCGGTGCTCTGTACTAATTGATTTTTTTTTAAATTTATTTATGTATTTATTTATTTTTGGCTGTGTTGGGTCTTCGTTTCTGTGCTAGGGTTTTCTCTAGTTGCAGCAAGCGGGGGCCACTCTTCATCGCGGTGCGCAGGCCTCTCACTATCGCGGCCTCTCTTGCTGCGGAGCACAGGCTCCAGACGCGCAGGCTCAGTAATTGTGGCTCATGGGCCTAGTTGCTCCGCGGCATGTGGGATCCTCCCAGACCAGGGCTCGAACCCGTGTCCCCCTGCATTGGCAGGCAGATTCTCAACCACTGCGCCACCAGGGAAGCCCACTAATTGATTTTTGAAGTACCACCAGGAAAACATGGTCTAGAAGGCAAAGCTATGGAAAGTTGAACTTGTAAAACTGAGTTGTAAAACAAATTGGCTTCATAAAAAGACTGAAGAGACCCTAAGCAGGTCTCTCTGGGAAAGACAAGTCAGACCTATGAAGGTAACCAACATATAGGCTGTGGGGTGAACATAATACTGAAAGAGATACCATGTGCTGATGTCCAGGTTTGGATACAGAGAAAAGAATGGATGGGGCATACTCGTTTGGGTTTAGTTCCAGGGCAAACTGATCCCGCTGTGCAACCATCACAAAATTTCTAGGGTTTCAATGAGGGTAACCTTGGTGGTTATCTCCTGAGGGGGTCTGACAAAATGGGATAGACAGACTTTTTACATCTGAAGCCAGAATACAGAATCTTTGTTCACTGAGAGCCTTCACATATGTTATCTTCTCTATAACTCTTTCCCTAGCTCCTCCTCTGTTTCATGTTTGTATAATATTTACCACATGGTATTATACCAATGTGTCTGTATCTGTCTTCCCCACTAGACCATCAGCTATTCAAGGACCATAATATAATCTTTTGGAAACCTCATACATATGCACTTCTCCCCAAACTGATCTAATGATTGGATACAATTCCTATAAAAAAGTCAAATAGAATTGTTGAGGAATTTGACCAATAATTCTCAAATTTATGTGGAGAAGCCAAGATCTAAGAGTAAACAAGGCACTCCTGAAGAGGAATATCAAGACTTATTACAAAGCTGAAGTAATGAAGACAGTGTTTGCTGGCACAGATATAGACAAACTGCTCACTGGAATAGACTAGAGAACCCAGAAACAGCGACAGAAAGAGGAGATGGGGGTGGGTGCTTGAGTTATGATGGAGAAGGCACTGCAGATCACTAAGGAAACAACGAATTCTTCAGTAAATGGTACAGGATCCACTGGTTACTATATGGAAAAAAAAACCCAAAAAAACTGTAATCAGATCCTGCTTCATACTATACAGAAAAATCAAATCCTGGTGGGTCTTCAGACTCAGATGTAAAAGGCAAAACTCTAAAATATTTGAAGAAAATGTAGGAGAGTATCTTTAGGACCTAACGGTGGCAAAGATTTCTTAAACAAAACATGAAAGTACAAACTACAAAAGAAAAAATATTATAAATTTGGCCTCTTTCAAATTAAGAACTTCTGTTTCACAATAGATCCCGTGATGAAAGTGATCAGAAAAGCCACAAACCAGGAGAAGATATTTGCAATATGTATAACCAATAAAACATATGTAAAGAGGATTTCTTTTAATCTTCAAAAAGTCCAATAATTAAATGAATAAATACAAAGCCAACAGCCCAGTAGAAAAATGGGCAAAAGACAGGAACAGGCAGTTTACAGAGTAGTAAACTTGAGTGGTCCATAAATACATCAAAGAACACTCAATCTCATTAGTAATCAGGGAGACAAATTAAGACACCAGTGAGATACCACTTTTCGCCCACTGGATTGGCAAAAATTAAGAAGTCGGACACTGTCAAAATCTTGGAGAGGGTGTGAGTCAATCGGAATTTTTTTTTTTTTTTTATAATTAATTCTAGGGCTTTCTTTTTTTTTTTTTTTTAATGCTATTCTTGTCTGCTTACATTCTTTTTTTTAATGTATGTATGTATGGCTGTGTTGGGTCTTCGTTTCTGTGCGAGGGCTCTCTCCAGCTGCGGCAAGCGGGGGCCACTCTTCACAGCGGTGCGGGGGCCACTCTTCATCGCTGTGCGCGGGCCTCTCATTGCCAAGCACAGGCTCCAGACACGCAGGCTCAGCAATTGTGGCTCACGGGCCGAGCCGCTCCACGGCACGTGGGATCCTCCCAGACCAGGGCTCGAACCCGCATCCCCCGCATTGGCAGGCAGACTCCCAACCACCGCGCCACCAGGGAAGCCCTCAATTGGAATTTTTATACACTGTTGACAGGAGTCTAAACTAGACCAACTCCCTTGGAAAACATAAATTGAACGTTCACATACTTTATAGCCTAGTAATTCTACCCTAGAGAAACCCTTGCACATGTGCCTAAGGGTCATTTGATTCTACTTCTTTCTCAGTATAAACTCTAGAGAAGCTTTTGCACAGCATTTATGTATAGGAACATTCACAGCAACATTGTAATAACAACCAGACAACCCTTGTCCAAAGTAGCTGGAGAATGAGAACAATTATTTATTCATAGTTGTGCAATAAAATGTTACATACCATAGCAAAAATAATGAACTCCTTGCCACATGGATGAACCTTAGAAACATTAATACTGAGTGAAAAAAAGCAAATGAAAAGAAGACTGGGTATGGTATAGTATAATACCATTTTTATAAAGCAAGCAAAATTAAATAGTATATTATTTGATGTTGTATACATATGGGCTTATTTACTTTTTAAAACCAGGGGTTTATAGAAATAAAATTCAGAATGCTGGTCACTTCTTGGGGTAGGCAGGACGTGGTACAGGAAAGGAGCCCACAAGCTGAAGCAATGGTATTGGCTGTGATCTCTAAGGCCCACAGATCTTCCTGTTGCTATTCTTGTTCATCATTACCTGTGTGATAGTTACATTCTTTTGCCAATATCAACTATGACAAAATAATTATAAAAGGAAACATCAGGTGGCCAGGCTTTTCTGAGAACAGGGAAACAAGACTCTTCCAGTAACTGATGATTTTGCCGGTGCCCACAGGCTTGCCAACATCTAACGTTAGAGGTGCACAGGGCAGCGAGGTCATCTAGGCCCATCACTAACTTTACAGATGAGGAAACTGAGGCTCAGCAACCATAGGCGACTGTTCGTGATCACCTGGCAGAGGCGGGAGCCACATCCAGGTCTTCTGACACTTCCTGCCTTGCACCTAGTCCCCAGGCCATTCCTTTGGTCTGGTGGATAATAAAAAGAAAAGGAAGCTCTAATCTTCTTTATCTTTGCCTCTCTAAGACCTGAAACACAGCCTGACAATTTGTTGGCTCTCAAAAATATCTGTTCACTGGACATTACGGAATTCTTGATGGATTGTCCACAAGGTGTCCCTCAAGTGGTAAAAGGTAATTCTCTCTCCTGGTTCAAGAGCTTCAAACCAAAAAAAAAAAAGATTCCTGGAAGCAAAACAGAAGAAACTATCAGTCCTGTCATTAGCAGGCATTCCCAGAACTCACATGTGTGGGCACACGGGAGGAGGCATCTGAGGGAAGGGAGGCCAGAGATCTCAGCAGTAGCCATGGATGGATTTCCCAGCTGGTCCCAGCAGGCCAGCCTCGCGTGACTGACTTCTGTAGCTTGAGGTGTAGATTTCGGAAGAAAGAAGCCAAGCCCTGTGAATGTGTCTTTGTTGCCTCAGAGGCGAGGAGTTGCCAGGATCTGTGGTTTGGCTGTGGAATGAGCAGTGGAAGCACTTTCTCTTCCATTAGATCTGCAATAACAGCCTAGCTGCTCCCAGTCATGTACGTTCCTGGCAAGGCAAGCGGTTTCCATCTACTTCACTGATGGCTTCCCTGAACCTCGGGTTTCCCCAGTCCCAGAAGTCTGTGTGGTGAAAGTCCCCTCAGGTATCATCATCATTATACTTTTTTTTTTTTTGGAAAAGGTTTATTGAATACTCACCTTTTATTCATTCACTTAAAATATTTGTTGGAACCCTACTATGTTCTATATGTTTTAAACGCTCATTTGTTAATATGATTACAACCTCAAGTTGATTTTATCCACACATTACAGATGAAAAGGCTGAAGCCATGTGAGTTTTGATAAGAAGTCCGCAGTTGCAGAGTTGAATCGGTTACTCTTGCTGGGGAATAAACTGCCCCGAAATACAGAGTGTTAAGATAATAGAAACACGTTAAGCTTAAAATTCTGTGCATCAACAATTTAGGATGGCTTTGCAGTGTTGGCTAAGTTATGTTGTACATTGGTGGTCAGCTCTGGGTTGGCTAGGCAAGAAGCTGAATGGTTGACTGGCTGGTAACTGGAGTCCCTCGGGTCTCCTCCACAGAATCGCCCATCTTCCAGGAGACTGACTCGGCCTTGTTTTCACTGTGGATGCAAGAATCCAAAAGCAAATCAGTCTAATTCAAGTATCATTATTCTTCCTCCCCTGGTTTTTCCAGACCTTTCCTATCACCAGAAGGCTGAGCCAGGATCCTCGTTTGTGGGGACTTGGCAGCCTCCTTCTCTAACTCAGCAAAGGCTCTTAAAGGCTCTAACTTCCCGTGAATTTTATTTGGTCACTAATATTATACCTGTTTACATTTCAGCAACTTTTGTCATTGCAGCATATTTCCCCCGATATTTTGTATCTCTACCTTGGGCTCTTGATTACTCTTGAAATTAATTCCAAAATGTTTTGTCATAATTGTTTAAAATAGACTCTATTTTTTAGAGAAGTTTTAGGTCCACAGCAAAATCGAGTGGAAAGTACAGAGAGTTCCCTTATACCCCCTGCGCTCACACATGCGTGGCCTCCCCACTGTCAACATCCCCAACCAGAGTGGCACATTTGTTACAGTTGATGAACCCACCCTGACACATCATTATCACTCAACGTCCTTAGTTTACATTAGGGGTCACTGTTGGTGTTGTACGTTCTATGTGTTTTGACGAATGAATGATGGCATGTATCCACCATAATAGTATCATACAGAATAGTTCCACCACCCTAGAAATCTACTGTGCTCCATCTATTCACCCCTCCCTCCTCACTAGCCCCCGGCAACCACAGATCTATTTTTTACTCTCACCATAGTTCTGCATTTTCCAGAATGTCATAGTTGGAATCATACAATATGTAGCCTTTTCAGATTGACTTCTTTCACTAAGTAATAATATGCATTTAAGGTTCCTCTAAATCTCTTCATAGCTTAATTGTCCATTTCCTTTTAGCATGAATAACATTCCATTGCTGGGGTGCACCACATCCATTCACCTACTGAAGGAAGTCTTCATTGCTCCCAAGTTTCGGCAATTATGAAAAAATCTTCTATAAACATCAGTGTGCAGGTTTTTGTGTAGACATACGTTTTCAACTCATTTGGGTACATACCAAGGAGCACAATTGCTGAATCGTGTGAAACTGCCAAAGTGTCTTCCAAAGTGGCTGTACCTAACTGAGTCACTTTGCTGTACAGCAGAAATTAGCACAACACTGTAAATCAACTATACTTCAATTTTTTTAAAAAATGGCTGTACCACTTTGCATTCCCATCAGCAGTGAATGAGAGTTCCTGTTGCTCCACACCCTGGTCAGCATTCTGTACTGTCAGTGTTTCGAATTTTGGCCATTCTAATGAGTGTGTAATGTTGTTTTAATGTCAAAATTTTATCAGCTAGACTGTAACATTTTTCTGGAGCTTGTACTTTCCTTGATATTTGTTTTTCCTGTTCCTTTCCTTCTTTCCTCTTATAATATCTTTGTACATTACAAGATGTTATGGTGGTTCCTTTTTAATTTCTTTTTATAGAAGCAGGTGAGATTTTCCTGTATTAGATTTTTGCTTTCTTATATATGTTACTTGCCTGTGTTAGTCCACCATTTACGCTGAAAATTGTGACGTGGAAGGAAGGGGAGAGATAAGGCACTTCCATAGTTCTTTTCCTTTCAGTCCTTCCTTACTCATCAGGAAGTTGAGAGTGTAGGTAGAATGTGTGCATATCAGAAGTAAAGTGGGGGACTTCCCTGGTGGCACAATGGTTAAGAATTCACCTGCCAATGCAGGGGACACGGGTTCGAGCCCTGGTCCGGGAAGATCCCACATGCCACAGAGCAACTAAGCCCGTGCGCCACAACTACTGAGCCCACGTGCCTAGAGCCCGTGTTCCACAACAAGAGAAGCCACCGCAATGAGAAGCCCGCACACCACAACAAAGAGTAGCCCCTGCTCACCACAACTAGAGAAAGCCTGCGTGCAGCAACTAAGACCCAACGCAGCCAAAAATAAATAAATAAAATAAATAAATTTATTTTTAAAAAAAGAAGAAGAAGTAAAGTGAAAAGAGCTGAGCTCATTGTGTGCAGTGTTCCTACTGTTCTGGTAAAGACCAAATATATCTGCATGTGTGAGCTACAAAATATGAATTGTGTAATTTCAGTGATTGTGCATATAAGTTAAATGCTCTTATATTTAATAACTTAAAACAGGCATTGCACAATATAAGGATGAATGGTAAAATTCACGCTAATAATATTAAAATTTAACTTTACTTACAAAAACATTAACTAGTAAATAAAAAAATCATAAGTCGAAAGAGAGAGAACACAGGAGAAAGGAAAAGCTTTATATTTTAGGACCTTTAATGGCACTTTTCCCCTGATTTTTGAACAAAGGTCTTGCATTTTCACTTTGCACTTGGCCCAACAAATTAGGTAGCCAGCCCTGCATAGGAGGTTAGTGCTGAAAAGACCCTACAGATTATCTAGCTCAATCCCTTCACTGGACAAGGAAGATGAGGCCCAGAGAAGTGAAGTGACATCTTGCTCAGGAAATGAAAAGGGAAGGGTAGCTTGGGAGGAACTTCATCCATCTTCAGACCTTGAGGAGTGAGCTAGGGGTTTACTGAAATAGGCTAAATCCAGAGGGACCCCCATCTCCCGATCTGTCCTTGTCCAGGTTTCCTGGAGCCCACTGGCTCCCATGATGATCCGAGGGTTCCCAGAGCCAGCCTTGTCTCCAGGGGTCAAGGGCAGTGGAGCCAAGCTCCCAGCATTCTTTGCAGCTCTGCGTATTTTGGCCACATTCTGACCATCCTGGATTCCCCCACTAGACATCACTCCCACACATTTAACGACCAGACAATATTTTACACCACCAATTGTGTCCCGCCAGCCCTGGGCACCTGGGGACTTTCAACAGACATGTGTTCTGTTCTTGGGAATGTTAGGCTTCTAGTAAGTCCATAAGGCTTTTAAAAGTTCGGAAAATGCTGTATAGCACAAGGAACTCTTCTCAATACTCTGTAATGACCTATATGGGAAAAGAACCTTAAAAAAGAGTGGATATATGTATATTTATAACTGCTTCACTTTGCTGTACAGCAGAAACTAACACAACATTGTAAATCAACTATACTCCAATAAATTTTTTTAACATCTTTATTCGAGTATAATTGCTTTACAATGGTGTGTTAGTTTCTGCTGTATAACAAAGTGAATCAGCTATATGTATACATATATCCCCATATCTCCTCCCTCTTGCGTTTCCCTCCCACCCTCCCTATCCCACCCCTCTAGGTGAACACAAAACACCGAGCTGATCTCCCTGTGCTATGCGGCTGCTTCCCACTAGCTATCAATAAATTTTTTTAAAAAAATAAAATGGATACTTAAAAAAAAGTTTGGGAAATGAATTGTTCAAGGTGGGGTTTAGGGGGAACAGGGAGTCCTGATGCAGTGTCCTGAATCTTCCTCCCTTGGACAAATGTCTTCTTTTCTATGAAGAAAAAACAGTAGGGGAATGAAGAGAGTGCTAGGAGGACTGAATTGGGAAAGATGTGATGTCTTTTCCTGTTTTTCTGGTAAAATCCTTGTTGTGAGGCTTGGAAATGCTGATTTTGAAAGATTTAACAATTTCTTTGCTGGCAACTGATTGAGTAACACATGTAACAGGAGTCTTTTATCAGATGTCATGTCATATGATATTCAAGCCGGCACCACATACACACACACACACACACACACACACACACACACACACACACAAATTTTGTTTTCACTTCTACAGGGAATCAGAAAAAAATGGACACTTTTCCTCAAATTACAGTGAGATATTTTTACCCTCCCCTACGTCCCTAGAGCCCACGTCATTCCCAAAACACAGCAATGTTTGAAAGGACACCATGTACCATTTCATTCCTTTGGGTGGAAACATGATTTTGAACTCCACCCGGCCTTCCCTCCACCTTCATTAAAATTCTAGAAGTACATTTTCTTCGAATGATATGTTTTCTGGGATTTCTTGATGTTGTCTGAAAACTATTTCTTTCAAAACGCTTTGGCCCAGGCCATGGCTAGCATGCAGTGACAAAGCCGATTGGGACCGGGGTTGCGTAGAAGGGAAAAGGGCCTCCTCAGGGGCCACCACACCCTCTCTCAGCTTTCAGGCTGCTCATACTTTCCTGGGGAAGATCCTTTCCAGCCACCACCAGCCACAGGCTTTACAAACAAGCTCACAGCCTCTGGCTTCCATGCTGTGGGGATAGCTTCAGGCTCCACCCCTGACCCTCTGGCCCTGCCTGGATCGCACCTCTCCCACGCAGCCCTCCCACCAGACCCTTCGCTTTGGTCGGGCTCTTTCTGTCCACTGACTCCTGTGTGCTGGACTTCAGGATTCTCATTCACTTCCTGAGCTTCCTCACCAGGACTCAGAATTCAGTCCTCCCGCCCCGTTCTCTTCATGCTCTTGCAAGAACCAGTTCAAGGGAATTCCCTGGCTGTCCAGTAATTAGGACTCGGTGCTTTCACCGAAGGGGGCCCAGGTTCGATCCTGGTTGGGGAACTAACATCCCGAAAGCCTCCCAGCATGGCCAAAAAAAAAAAGAACCAGTTCAAATGCAATGGCCCCTCTAGGCCTCCCTCATTGCTCCAGAACTTCCTAGAGCATCTGAGCAAGGCCAGGATTCTAGCAATTATCTTCGCCTCATCTTTGCTTCTCCCACTCAGGAACAAGGACATATTTTTCTATGCCTCCCCGTCCACCCCAATGCCTAGCTCAGAATATGTATGTAGGTGTTCAATAAAGATTAGCTGTACACTACCAAATGTAAAATAGATAGCTAGTGGAAAGCAGCTGCATCGCATGGGGAGATCAGCTCGGTGCTTTGTGACCACCTAGAGGGGTGGGATAGGGAGGGTGGGAGGGAGACACAAGAGGGAGGAGATATGGGGATATATGTATACATATAGCTGATTCACTTTGTTATACAGCAGAAATTAACACACCACTGTAAAGCAATTATACTCCAATAAAGATGTTAAAAAAATAAATATAAAAAAGATAAAATAAAATAAAATAGAAAGATTAGCTGTACAAATTATAAGTTCTCCACTGCAAGCGCAAAGTTCTTTAACATACCTGCACAAAAACTCAGTAAACATACGTGGTGGGAACTTCAATTTCAGTTCGATAAATGTCTCTCAGTTGTGTTCTCAAACGCACCCACCCACTCCCCCCCGCATCACTGCAAAGGCCATAAGGGAGGTTGTCACACCCCTGAGATCTGAAAAGTCACATGGGCTGCTCTGCCCAGCTGTAGGGCACTCAGGGCTGCTGTTGAGCTTTGAACAAATCCTGGGATTATTTATAATTGAACATCAGTCTCGGCGAGCCTTCGGAGCCATGAAGGAGTTTATTATTCGCCACCCCACATGCTTCCCTCTGTCCTCTCGCCTCCCCCTCCGGCCTGACATCCTCCCACACTCACAGCAGGCTCTCCGGCTTGCGGGGGCCTCAGGGCACCTGCGCTGGCCAGCGGCCACCTTCCCGCCGGATTGTTCCAGGAGTCCGGAATCACAGACCACCCTGAACGCCCACACATACCCTTCCGACTGGGATGGGGCATCCAAGGGTGAGAATGGCCAGCTGAGGCGGAAACTCCACAAGACTGACTTACTCCAGGCTTATCTCAGCGGGGGCCTGCAGAGTCCGGACAGAAACGGACGCCACTGGGAGGGCCTGGGTGGGAGCTCGGTCCTGTCTCCACCCACGTGACCACCTCCCTCCGCATCCCCTGGGCCTGGGCCTACCCCGCCCATGAACATAGCAAGCTCTTAGGCCTCTAACGTGAATCATGCCCAGGCCAGGTGACTAGGAAAGTGAAACCATAAAGAACATTAGCCCTGGAGAGGCAGGTAAAGATCCTCTAAGAGGGTGAACGTAAAACTATTCTAGCTGCAGAGCCCTTTCTTCAAAAGAATCTTACCAGAAAACCCAGTGAGCAAAACGGATGAAACCCCAGGAAGAAAAGCCCTTCGCTTTCGCATCTATGGAGACAAGGTGTTTTGATTTTCTCTCCCTTCCATCTTGACCAGCTGGGGCCCCTGACATCTCGGAGCCCACCTACGGTGTGCCCTCAGAGACTCTAAAGCCAGGCCAGCAGGCAGCCTTCTCTTGCCCGTGCAGGAATGGTGTTTATGGAAAGCCGTAGAAGATGGGCACATTGATGAAAGCGTTAGAATGTTCTCTCTTGAGAGTGGTAGAAGCCCAGTACAAACAAGCTTAATTAAGATGCAGCTTCGTTGTAAAGATCCTGGAGCAGGGCTTCCCTGGTGGCACAGTGGTTGAGAATCCGCCTGCCAATGCAGGGGACACGGGTTCGAGCCCTGGTCTGGGAAGATCCCACATGCCGCAGAGCAACTAGGTCCGTGAGCCACAATTGCTGAGCCTGCGCATCTGGAGCCTGTGCTCCGCAACAAGAGAGGCCGCGATAGTGAGAGGCCCGCGCACCGCGATGAAGAGTGGCCCCCACTTGCCGCAGCTAGAGAAAGCCCTCGCACAGAAACGAAGACCCAACACAGCCAAAAATAAATAAATTAATTAATTAAATTTAAAAAAAAAAGATCCTGGAGCATCCAAACAAACACATGTCTGGGCTCTCAATGCCTAGAATTGGGCCTCAACGCCCTGAAGACCCCTCTCTCTCCGCCTCCCCTCTCTCCCCGCCTCCCCTCTCTCCTTACCACTACTTGGCTTCATTACTCCAGTGAAGATGGGTTTTCTCTGCATGACTGAAAACATAGCCTGGGGGACTCTAGATTCCCAAACATCCCTCCAACCTCCCTGAGTTAGGATGACTTCACCACTAGCTCTTAGAACAGGGCCTCCGATTGGCCCAGATTCTGTCATGTGCCCATCCCTGAACCAATCACTGTGGCCCAAGGGATGGGTACTTGCCTAAGTCCTGGCCAAGAGCGTGGAGTTCTGGGATTGGCAGCCCCTCAGAACCACAGGGAAGCGGGACTGGGAGAAATAGTTCCCCAAAGAAAGTGGGGGCCCCTGTTAGGTTAATGATCATAAACAGCCCAGATTCTCAACATTAGTGCCAAAGACTCTCTTGGAAACAGGGCCCTAACCCCAAGGAATGATCCCCATGAGTTCAACTTCAAGCATTAGAGACTGGGGCAAAGAGGGCCTTGCAGAGCCCCCGGGACCACCCACAGAAGGAGCCCTCTACCCTCCCTGCCCACACCACCAGAGCTAAACCCAAGCATTAGCTGGGAGCATGTGTGTTACTTTTCCATTTAAACTTAATTCAACTTGAAAGGACTCTTCATCGTATCTTGTGCAAGTGAGCAAGGGAGAGTGTTGGTTCAGTGGTGCAATAAATAACCTCTCGTTATGAGAAACATGATGCCTCAGTCCCTAAGCCATTTGGTAACCATAATCTGATATTACAGAAGCTTTTCTTGTGAGACCAGAGATATCTGAGCCACTTCCCTTTTCAAACAACTTCAGCTAATGGCTTTCCATGCTATTAGTGGAATGAGTCCAAGCCCTCTTTGATTTGTGGTCACTTGATTGGATCCTGAAAGGGGAGGCTCAGATTTGCAAGCAGGAATAATTGCCTGGGAACACTGCAGAGTTATACAGTTCCTGTGGAGTTGGAGGAACCACTCATTTGGAGAAACTTGACTCCTCTACAGAGATGAAAATATTTGTCAAGGTTTCTCACTCCCATGCTGGCCCCTTCCGCCCTCTGACCGCTCCCTTCAGCCCTCTCTGCCTCCCCAATGTTCCTGATGCTGAGAATGTTTTCTTGGAAAGGAGGGGGCTCTTCTTGGATCCTACTACACAATGCCAGAAGCCATTTAGAAAGTGATGCAGCCGTACAGCATGGCTGGCGGGTCCAACCACCGTATCCTTAGGCAAATGTCAGTCCTGGGAGTACACCTAGAACTCTGCCTCCGAATCTCAAACTCCAGTCACTGTAGGGCAGGTAGAGTGGGAGCACAGCAGTGTGTGTGGCCGTGAAACAGAGCTTCTCTTTCTAGTAGAAAGAGAGACACCATTTTGTAAAGTTGCCTGACCACCTGCATGCTTCTGGGCTAACCCGCAGGCCCATTTTAGGAGTCCTTGGTCCCATTTGATCTAAAAGAAAATGAGAGTAGATCTTGACACTGTACTAAGTACACTTCACAGGGTGGGAGGGAGAACACCAGTGGGACAGCATTTGTTTTGACATTAGAAACCTGGCTTCATTTTCTGAACCATAACAACCAGAGGTTATCTCAGGCTTGGAAGGGACTTTTTCTTTTTCATAAGCTTTTGATTTTGGAATAAATTTAGATTTACAGAAAAGTCGCAAATGTAGTGCCAACATTTCCCATATACCCTTCGCCCAGTGTCCACTAATGATAACATCTTTCCTGACAGCGCTGCCTTTGTCCAAGTTAAGAAATTAGCATTGGTACCCTGACATCAGCTATACTCCGGACAGTCAGATTTCACCCATTTCCCCATTAACGTTCCAGAATCCCACATGGCATGTAGTCATCATGTCTCCTTCGTCTCTTCCAATCTGTGACTGTTTTTCTGTGTTTCCTTGTTTATCATGACCTTGACCATTGTGAAAATTACTGGTCAGGTATGTCATACACTGTCCCTCGATTCAGGTTGTCTGATGTTGTCTCATAATAGACTAAAATTATGGGTTTTGAGGAAGAAGACCCAGAGGTGAAATACCTGGGAGGAATTTTTTTTAAACAGGTAGCTCAGAAGTTACAAACGAACCCGCCTTCAAATCAAATCATGTCTTGTTCGTTCTATCTGTATCTTTGAGAAATTCTGTGCCAATTTTGTGCTGAAGTTTTTCAATTTAGATTTTCAGCTTCTCTTAAAAAAGTAGAAAGAGCTGGTGACTGCAGGCTTCCATGACGGTTAGAGGTGGGTGCCAGGAAGCTATGGCCCGCCGTGGGATGCGTCCTCTTCAGGCGCCATCGGTCCTGTGGCCTCCCCAGCTCTGAGCCTCAGCATCAGCTGCCATTAGTCATCATGTCCACGGTGTTGACTTTCTTACAGTAAAGAGGTGGCGTCTATGTTTCTATCACAGCAGAAGTGAACCCAGATGGCCCCACGCTTCAAGAGAAAGAAAGCAAGAGCAAGAAACATGGTGAGTCGAATCTCAAAGAAACTGCATGTTTCCTAATGACAGGAAAGGGTGTGAATGCACACCCTGAAAACTGCCTGTGATCCTCTGTGACTATCGTTCACATGACACAGCCCTCGCCACTCATTTGGCAGCAAAAAGAGGGGTTGTGGGTCAAGAGGGAAGCCAATCAACAGGGAAGTAGACGTATGAAGGGAAAGGATGCTGCCCTGGGTTCCCTTCCCCAAGGTCAAATTCATGTCACTGCCCAGGGATGGCCCTGTTACCTACTGGACACGGCCATCCAGTAGGGTCTACGCAGCTGGGCCTACCCTGGGCAGGAATTTCCAGCACTGCCAATGCCACCTCAGAAGAGGTCCTGCTAGCAGAGAGAGGATCTTCCACATCTGTTGTACCCTCCGTAACCTACGGGCCTGCTGGAGGCACAGTGAGGATCTGTCTGATTATCCTCTACACCCCACCCTGCTGTCTGTGAGTCAGACATCCTCTGGCACATGAGCTAGAATTCTGAGCCCCAGCCTTCTCCGCTCCCTGACAGGTCCCCCAATCCCTCCTGCTTCTCCTCCTCCCCTTTCCTGTCCCACCCCATCACCCCAGCCTTGAAGGCTTTAGGATCTGAAGAGTGTGACCACACCAGGTGTTGAGGTGGTGACCAAACCAAGTCTCCAAGCACCCCACTAATGTGCTGAGTCCTACCTGCTGCATCACCAAAGCAAACCTGGGGGGAGCAGGACCTTGAGTGGAAGGAGTGAGCACTGGACCAGGAGTCAGAGGATCTGGATCCAGTCTTGATTCCAGTGCTGTGCAGTGTTGGGCAAATCACCTAACCCCTCTGAGCCTGAGCTATCTCAGCTATCAAGTCCAGTGACATTTCTGTGATGTATAAATATGATCGAGGGACTTCCCTGGTAGTCCAGTGGTTAAGACTCTGCGCTCCCAATGCAGGGGGCCCAGGTTCAATCCCTGGCCAGGGAACTAGATCCTGCATGCCACAACTAAGAGCCCTCATGCCACAGCTAAAGATTCCGCATGCCACAACTAAAAGAGATCTTGCATGCTGCAACTAAAGATCCCACATGCTACAACTAAGACCCGGCGCAGCCAAATACATAAACAAACAAACAAACAAACAAACAAATAAAGATGATCGAGCCACAGAGTCAGTTTCATGACTTGTTTCCTTCGCTCTCAAGCCCGAGTTATACCCTTCTCTACATGCCCAGAGCAGCCCAACTTTCTCCACCAGTGCCCCAACCTCACATTCCCTGCACCCCTACTCCTAATAGAACTGCCCTGAGGACAACATACTCAGATTGGAACATGGGGCCCAGCTCACACATGAGGACTTGCCTGAGGCAGGGGTAGGTCTGAGGGCTCTTTTGTGGCCCAGGACAGACCCTAAATCCCAGAGTTGACAGTGGGAGTGGTGTCTCCTTAAGCTGACTCAAAGATACTTCTCTCAGATGAACAGAGAAGGCTGAGCCATAGGCTTTAAAAATGTTCCAGAAAAATAAACCTTCATTGTTATCGCTGGAGCTGAGGCCCAATAGTTAGTGGTCAGAGCAGGAGGCCTCCCAGGACCCTCCGCGGACATGGGCTGCCTCTGAAGTGCTGGGAACTTACCAAACCAGGAGATGGCCAAGCTCACAATAGGCAAAAGGGCAAACAAATCATATGAGCAAAGTGACAAAACCAAGAGAGGGAGACAAAGCCCTCTTTGGGACTGGCCAGTGGGATCCTGGTAAGAAAAGATTCCTCATCCAGGAACTCGGATGGTGTTTGTCATAAGATTATGAAACACTGTGGAACTTGTTGTTCCTGTAATTTGTCTGCTTCAGAGGAGCTAATGTTTATTGATTTTCTTCTGTAAGAGGCAGAATCATCAATTTGGGTTGCCACTGTTGAAAGTTCTCAGGTTTCTGGAAGAAGCTTGAACAAAAAGAATTAGGCATCTCTATACTGGTTTTATCCTTAATCACAGAGGTTGCTACCGTGACAGGCTTCGCAGACATCCAAATCCTTATTCTTTTTCAAATTCTCAGAGGTTGAAAGTGTCAGAAGGAATTAACATTTGCGGAACACCGAACATGTGTCAGGCACTGAGCTGGGCCCTTTAACAAGACCACAGGAGGACTTCCCTGGTGGTCCAGTGGGTAAGAAGCCGCACTCCCAATGCAGGGGGCCCGGGTTCGATCCCTGGTCAGGGGCCTAGATCCCAGGTGCTGCAACTAAGACCTGGCACAGCCTAAATAAATAAATATTTAGGCACTTGGGATCTTCATTGAGACATGTTTAGTTGCAGCATGCGGACTTTTAGTTGCAGCATGCATGTGGGATCTAGTTCCCCGACCAGGGATCAAACCTAGGCCCCCTGCATTGGGAGTGCAGATTCTTACCCACTGGACCACCAGGGAAGTCCCAGTAAATAAATATTAAAAAAAAAAAAAAAAAAGCAAGATAGCAGGGAATTTAATCTGTGCAGGATCTCCAAAAATTATTATTATGCCCATTTCACTGAAGAGAAAACTGAATCGTAAAAAATTAAATAGCTTGCCCAAAGTTCCACAGATAAAATGGGGCCAAAGTGAGATTCTGATCCATGTCTGTGCGTCTCAAGTTCCTAATCTTTCCTTGGCTCATACCGCCTCTTTGTGACTGGTTTTTCTCCAACATTTTACATATTTTATTGTCCTATTGCCTTATTTGAAACTTCCAAAACAATACTAAATAACGATACAAGTGGTCAATGCTATTTGTTCCGGATTTTAAAATGGCTTCTCTATTTCATAGTTTGATACAGTCATCAGCATGTTTAAAAAGTTTTATTCTATCCCTAACTTACATGGAATTTTTATTAGTAATTGTTGCTAGATTTTATCAAATGCTTTTACTTTCTACTGCTATAATAACACAGGTTTTTTCTCTTTTAATCTAACACAGTAAATTTTTTGATGAATTTCCAAATTTTAAACTATCTTTATAAACCTGAAATAAACATGGTCTTAATTTCCTTTCATTCTTTTTGTAACTTTCCACTGGATTGTGCTTGCTAATTTTTGTTTAGTATCTTAGCTTCTACATTCATAAGTGAAATTTTCTAGTTTTCTTTTTCTATCCTCATCAAGTTTTAATATTAATATTACCTGGGAGCTATTTCCACCTGTTTCTCTGGCCTATGATAGTTTAAATAGTAACCTACCACAGTTTCATGGATGCTGGCACAAAACTCCTGGATCAGAGACAAAAGGCAGTGTGTTACCCACAGCAATAGCAGTAGTGACAGATCAGCATTTTGGTGCCAATTTCCTAAGGGCAATGTGAAGAGGACAAGATGACACCTGCACATGCAGTGGTTGGAGTACAGGAGAGAAGAACCCTGGGTTTAAGGAACCTGATAATTTTATAATGGGCACTAAGCATACCTGCCATTTGCTCCATTGCGAGACACACTCTATCTTCCAAGGTCATAAGTAACCTGCCCTTTATTCTGAAGGGAACCACCATCTCTACCTTCCACAGTCATTCACTATCCAAACATCCTGGAAAAGATGGCCCAGTAGTTCACTCACAAATGCACAAAAAGGTGAGAGACCCATGGAGAACTATTTCCCAACAGTGGACAGCTGAGACCGAAAGGACAAAACATTAGGACTTGTTTATTCTTAGACTGTGGGCATATGAAAGCCATTACCTTCTTTTCTGTCTTCTTCTATATTTTTTTAAACACCCCTTGCCAAAAAAAAAAAAAAAAAAAAAAAAAAAAAACAAGGAAAGAAAGAAAGAAAAAAAGGAAGAAGAGCTTTCTCGTAATGGAATCACTACTTCAAGATTTGGTGAGTGTTCCAGCAGAATATGGTGACTTCCCTTTAGGGACATTGCAGAATTCCTGAATTGGATGGGTGGGGCAGGGTAAGGCCCTTCTAATTCAAAGAATCTACAATATTATGTCAACTTTGAAGGCATTTCAGAACTCCTTAGCTATTCTTACTCAGTACCTCTGCATTTCATCATATTCATAGGTGAACAGGGACAGATGATTGGAAATCTCACACACACACAATTTCCAAATAACTCATGGCTGGGATTATCCACATTTCTTAATCTCTTTAGTCTTTTCTTAATGAGGTCAGTGGGAGGGCTGTTATTTTTGCTCCTAAAGCACTGGTGTATGAAAAATGTCATGGTCACAGGAAAGTCAGTGGTGAACAAGATAAACATGACCCCGTCCCACAGAACTTACTATGTACAGGAGAAGAGAAATAATTCAACAGAATAATAAGATTTGATTGGCTCTCAGATTCACTAGAAATTGATTTAGCCCTCTCCCCTTCCACCTCTACTCACCCACTCGCTGTCTAAGGAGCCTTTGCCGGAGGGAGTTGGTGTAGTTTTCCTGTGTTTGCCCCATAGAGAGTAATAGAACAGGAGGCCCAGGGAAACCATAGATTAATAAAAGATCCAGTAAGGTGCTGGTTGATAAAAGGTATCTGCTCAGGTAACTCTCCTCTCTTTAGCTCAGATTTTCCTTTTCATAGGAAATTTTAATGTGTAGCTCCACAGCTCAGTTGAATACTTATTGCTTTAAAGGACCCAGCAAACCTAACATACCATTAAAAAGTCCAAAATTAGGATATTCTCTCGAGGTCTTTGCCCAAAATGCAACACCCCACATCCTTGGTCCTTTCCTTTCTTCTGCCCCTCTGATGCCATTCTCGTGGCCATAACAGTATGTCAAACACACACACACACACACACACACACACACACACACACACGTGTGTGCATTTGCTTTCTCTACATTTCTAAAATTTCTTCTTATTCACTCCAAAAGGATGTAGGAGTGGCTACTATTTCTGAAATAGGAATAAGATTAGCTAATGAGGATGGTCTTTTTACCCATCCTCTCAGCAAAAATCAAAACACAGCTACAGTTCAACTTAAGCAAATACTTTAATGAAAACTCAGATTTATAGAAAATATTAAATTGAATTAATGTTAAATCCATTGAACAGTCTTTATTTTTGAAAGCATTCGGAGTAGAATTCCTTTACTTAGCAAGCGTCCCTCACAACTATTTCCCAAAAAATATTTACTCTGAAAGAGAAAGTGTACCTGCAGTTTGGCTTTTTCCCAGATTTGATACCAGAGATACCGAAAGTCAGATAAGCAATGAGCAAAATGCAAAACCAGATTCTAGGTTCCTTCAAAAACTGAAGTGACAATTCTAATCTGCTGCCACCTAAAATGCTGGGCTGCCGCAAATGATTTTGAAAGATGGACTTTACCCGCCCCCTGCTGTACTCTGGGTAAATGACAGGACATCCTAATTTAGCAGCAGGAGACAGAGCCAGACGTGGTGTGTACTAGCACCCCTTACCAGAATAGAAAGGCTATGGCAAAAAGACGGTGCCTGGGCTTCACCACTATGTCTCCAGCATGAATTGTAGCTGGAATGTAGCAGGCATGACATTAATATGTGCCGAATGCATGCACATACAGGAAAGGAAGCTGTGCTTACATACTCTGTTTGCATAAGCATAATACCAAGCGCATATAAGCCCAAGGGGGGAAAAAAAATGTTTTGCAATTCTCTGTTCATAAGTGTTTGAAATAAACTGGTGGCAATTGGGCATGACTGACGTCCTCTAATAATTCCACTGGGCTAAACAAAATAATAAATTGGAATATTCAAGCTTAACAATAAAGATAGATTTTCTAAATGTTGCTTACTGCCAAGAAATAAATCTTTGAGAGCTTAGGATCTGAAAGCCACAAAGTTAAAAGACCATATGATTATTTCCAAGATGGAGAACTGGTTGAGATATCATAAAATTCGCTGTGTTATCCCTTTCATCCCTGTCTCCAGAGACCCCTGCTGCTACCAGCCCTCTTAGTCATTATCCGTGCATCTCTCAAACACTAGTGAAGGCAAGGACAAAAATAATAGGCATCTTCCTTAGTTGGGGGTGGATTTATTGAATACGAAAGAAGTCACGTTAGGGCTAAGATTTAGACATTTGATACACCTCCATACCTACCCTGAAGGTTAGGCTTCTCCGATGAGTCAAAAAATAAGTGTATGCAGAACAGTTCTAAAGGGAAGATAATTAAGTGCCAATGGATGTGATATAGAAAATGTCGAAAGAGAAATGTTTCCACCAGGGGAATCTTTCTACCAGTTGAGACTGACACTTGGCCATTTCAGGTTCCTTGCACGACGCCACTAAACCAGCAAATAAGATGGGGTGCAGTGGGGAGTGCTGACCATTTCAGCTGAGGCCGTTGATCTTGGGTGTTAGGGAAAATAGGAGTGCTTCCTTAGACATGCCGGAGCAATGTACACAAACTGAGGGGTCCTCCTTGTACCTCCCCACGGAATGCTGCAAGTTAGCAGGACTAGAGCAACCTTAGGGAAGTAGAGGGCCACCAAGAACTCAGATGCTCAGGAATAAAGGTTAGGGTCACTCCACCAGGTAAAGGCAGACCAAGTTGTGGCTGAGGGCAAAGGTGACATGGAGTGGGTAAATATCAACTGTAGCCTTATATTTCCCCTTGCAGGTGAGTTACGTTATATAAGAATATATGTTAAATTTTTCCCCTCTCCCTTCCCCAGATATATAGTGTATATAGCCTCTGTGGATTTATTTTACAATTTATCCATGGCTAACAGGGCATTAAGTAAAGAGTGTATTTAAATTAGAAGAATGAACATCAAAATTCTGAATATGGAGCTGAATGCAATCAACTGAAATTTGGGGCTTCCCCTTTTGAGGAGAGAGTAGCATATTTTGTATAAGGGATTGTTGCATTGTGTTCTGCAGGCTGGAGACTTAAGGATGGAGGGAGGGTGTACACTGATGTTGGGCCTCCAGAGGGTGACTGCGGTGGACATCTGTCCCTACCCCGAATCTTTCAAACAGCTTCTTCTCGCTTGGATAATTCTCCAAGTATAAATCCTACCTCCCTCATCTGGAATAACTTTTTAAAACTACATTGAAATTTTGAAATTAATACAACAGGTGTGTTAGAGTCTACCAATCAGATATACATGTGTAAGACTTTGTTTTGAAAGTGAATTTTCTGAGAAAACAGAGAAGGTCCAGGCCAGCAAAGGCAGCCAGTTCTGAAGTCAAGTGGTGACGGGACTGTCTCCACCGTCCACAGCAGAGTCCATGTGTTTTGGCTGGGCTCCGTTACATGGTCAAATCTGAGGTGTGGTTCTGAGAGTTGTTCCTAGAAGCTCAACCTAGCTTCTCCAGAAATTCCACAAATTTCTAACAGCCTTTGTGAATCCCTTCCCACATAGACTAGCTAGAGAGGATTCTATCGTTAGAACTAAGACGTCTGATTAGAATAGAAAAAGTTAGTAGCTATATGCCCAGGGCAGTTTGCTTTGCCTCTCTCAGCCTCAGCTTTGTGATCCTTGAAAACTTTCAAGCACTGTTGTAAAGACCAGAAATAATACAAAATGTCTTATATCTAAAAAAACTCTATGGAGAACAGTATGGAGGTTCCTTAAAAAACTAAAAATAGAACTACCATGTGACCCAGCAATCCCACTCCCGGGCTTAATTCAAAAAGACACATGCACTCCAATGTTCATTGCAGCACTATTTACAATAGCCAGGACATGGAAGCAACCTAAATGCCCATCAACAGATGAATGGATAAAGAAGATGTGGCACATATATACAATGGAATATTACTCAGCCATAAAAAGAAACGAAATTGAGTTATTTGTAGTGAGGTGGATGGACCTAGAGTCTGTCATACAGAGTGAAATAAGTCAGAAAGAGAAAAACAAATACCGTATGCTGACACATATATATGGAATCTAAAAAAAAAAAACAAAAAGGTTCTGAAGAACCTAGGGGCAGGACAGGAATAAAGACGTAGACGTAGAGAATGGACTTGAGGACACAGGGAGGGGGAAGGGTAAGCTGGAACGCAGTGAGAGAGTAGCAGCTGCATAGCACAGGGAGATCAGCTTGGTGCTTTGTGACCACCTAGACGGGTGGGATAGGGAGGGTGGGAGGGACAGGCAAGAGGGAGGGGATATGGGGATATATGTATACGTATAGCTGATTCACTTTGTTATACAGCAGAAACTAACACAACATTGTAAAGCAATTATACTCCAATAAAGATGTTAAAAAAAGAGAAAAAGAAAATGGAGTTAGACTAGGTAGTGGTTCTCAGTCCTAAGTGCACAATAGAATCACCTGGGGAACTTTTAGAAAATGGATAACCAACAAGGACCTACTGTATAGCACAGGGAACTCTTCTCAATGTTATGTGGCAGCCTGGATGGGAGGGGAGTTTGGGGGTGAATGGATACATGTGTATGTATGGCTGAGTCCCTTTGCTGTGCACCTGAAACTATCACAACGTTGTTAATTGGCGATACTCCAATATAAAATTAAAAGTTAAAAAAAAAAAGGAAGAAGTTATCAGTGTTTATCTCCAACAAGTTCAAGGTATTCAAGGTAATTGGTTTTTATATTTTCTAAATTTTTTGCATTTTATAATGAAAGGAAAAAAAGATGTTTTTATTTGAGGGGATTGTTTAAAGAAATGAGTTAACAATATATTCCCAATTCCCACTGTTCACAAGTGGAATTTGGTCTGTCTGACCCAGTCTGTTTCTGGTGACAGGAGCATGACATAGGCCTTGAAGTATTAAGAAAAATCATCCAAAACTTGGAAATAACCAAAAGACAGTTACAGCATGTCCTTTCAAGGTCATACTGGTGCGTTGTTTAACATGCCTGCCAGGGTATTTCTTAATCTAGGGCAGTGGTTCTCAAAGTGTAATCTAAGGACCCCTGAGGGTTCCCAAGACAGTTTAGGGATTTTGTAAGGTCCTCCCTTTCCAACTACATAACTGTGTGAGGCCAAATTTTCCTCATATACTTCAACCAAAACAACATATTGCAACATATGAATGCAGAAATTGATATAAGGATTCAGCTGTCTTCTGATAAGCCAATTAAGTGTTCTATTTGCAAAAGTGTAAAACAATGCCTTTTTTCTCAAAATATATCTGAAGTTATTTTTCATTAAAAAATGTTAACATATAATGGGCTTGTTATTTTTATTTTTAAAATACAGTTGACCTTTGAACACACGGGTTTGAACTGCACAGGTCAACTTATAAACGGATATTTTTCCGTAGATACCAACTGCTGTGCTACATGATCCATGGTTGGTTGAACCCAGAGATGTAGAACCCAAGACGAAGGGTGGACTGTAAAGCTATTCCTGGATTTTTGACTGTGGGACGGGTGGGTAACCCTAACCCTCACCTTGTTCAAGGGTCCACTATAACTAACATTTAAACATTTGTGTTTTAGTTTCTAATAAGGTGAATATTGATAGATCATTGTGATCCTCAGTTTTTAGGAGTATTAAGGGATACTGAGAACAAAAGTTTGAGACTCGCTGAGCTACATGTTTGACTTTGCTATTCACCTTGGAGGGCTCAGATCACTCAGCACACTCATTTCAAAACACCCTTCCTGGCAGACCGCATAATTCCTGTTCTTCCGATTCTGCTTCAAACCAGCTTTGCCATCTTAACAGTTTCCTCATTAAGGAGGTGAATAAATTTGACTAATACTCATTATATATGTATGACAGTCAAGTTTGATCTTTTGAAGATTATACTTTGATAGGAGGTGTAATCTCTGCTGATTCATAAAGACATTTACAATTTAGCCCTGGGGTTCTTTGCTTTGCATTCAAAGGTGGATGAAGCAAGGAACACTATGAAAATCTCTTGTTCTTAAACATTTCCCTAATGAAATGAAATAAGACAACTGCGATGATCAGCTGTGCCTAAAACTACTTTGTTCCTCGAGGAAAGTATTTAAGAGAGAACCAGTCCAAAGCTTGGGAAGCAGAGTGGCAGTTTTAAAAGAATGTCTAAGGTTAAAAATGTGTCTGTAATTTGGGAGAGACAATATTCACTTTAATATGGAAGAATATACTTTTTTTTTAAATTTATTTTATTTTTGGCTGTGTTGGGTCTTTGTTGCTGTGCATGGGCTTTCTCTAGTTGCGGTGAGCGGGGGCTACTCTTCATTGCGGTGCACAGGCTTCTCATTGCGGAGGCTTCTCCTGTTGTGGAGCACGGGCTCTCGGTGGGCGGGCTTCAGTAGTTGTGGCTCGCGGGCTCTAGAGCGCAGGCTCAGTAGTTGTGGCCCACGGGCTTAGTTGCTCCGCAGCATGTGGGATCTTCCCGGACCAGGGCTCGAACCCATGTCCCCTGCATTGGCAGGCGGATTCTTAACCACTGCGCCACCAGGGAAGCCCTGGAAGAATATAATTTTAATCTACTGTTAATAGCTGTCCTTTCCAACACAGGCTCCACCTCCCTCTCAGGTAAACAACATAAGAACATAATTTCAGCTGTCTGCAGAAAACTTTCCTAGTCAGTATAAAATCAGCAGAAATTGATTACCCTACTACCCATTAGGAAACACTTCTCAAATCCTTCAGCTCCAGCGTGCACCAGAATGATCTGAGAGGCCTATTAGACATACAGATCTGAGTTCATTGTACAGTGTGGGGTTCGGCAATACTGTGCACTTGAAACAAGCACTCCGGGTGATTGATTTAAAAATACATAAAACCACACTTTGAGAAATTATCTAGACAATTAAAACCTGCTGAACTGATCTCTTCCATTTTTCTAAGACTCACCGTGCATCCTTAACATCTACATGCCAAGTCTGTCTACATGGTCCGTAAGGCACTTCACAATCTGACTGGTGTCTCACAACCTCCTCTCCCACCACTCCATCCATCTCTGCCCTACAACCACCTCCTATCCTGGAGCCCAACCGGCCCACTGCTGCGTTCCTCCTGCTGCTGACCTCTTTCCCTCTCCCTTCCCCTGCCTGTGCAGGGCTGTTGATTTTTCACAGCAGTGCAATAGCGTGGACAGTTCCTGGCTATTTGGATTCTAAAGCCAGTAGACCTGGCTTCCAATCCCAGTACCCTTTGGTAAAAGTGGCCGACCCTGGGGGGGGGGGGTCTGTCCCTACATAGCCATCGGGTCCCTGTACAGGAAGCACTGTCTTGAACAGGGGAAGCAGCAGCTGGAGCCGCAGGCGGCAGACCTGGCTGAGGAGCTCCTGCTCACTGACAGCAGCACCATGTGGCAGACGGTGGAAGAAATGGGCTGCTTAGAAGTGGAGGCCGAGGCCAGGATGGAGAACTTGCGAGTGGCGGTTCCAGGTCGGCCCCTAGCTCTGACTGCTGCTGGTGGTCCAAAAGCCAGCCAGCCAGCTTATCACCATGGCAACGGACCCCACAATGATGTGGATCTCCCCGGCTGCTGGTTCTTCAAGCTGCCTCACAAGAATGGTTAACAGCTGCAATGCTGGCAGCCCCTTTGCCAAAGACTTCCTGCCCAAGATGGAGGACGGCACCCTGCAGGCTGGCCCAGGAGGTGCCAGTGGGCCCCGTGCCTTGGAAATCAACAAAATGATTTCTTTTTGGAGGAATGCCCATAAACGTATCAGGTCCCAGATGGTGGTGTGGCTGCCCAGGTCAGCTCTGCCCCGTGCTGTGACCAGGCACCCAAACTATGATGAGGAAGGTCGCTATGGGGCCATCTTGCCCCAGGGGGTGACCGCTGGCACCATCACTTAACGGGCTGTAGAGCCCACGTGGCTCATTGCCAGCAACGCCCGACATGACCAAGTAGGCAGTGAGTTGAAGGCCATGGTGCAGGCCTCACCCGGCTACGTCCTCGTGGGTGCCGACGTGGACGCACAGGAGCTGTGGATTGCGGCTGTGCTTAGAGATGCCCACTTTGCTGGCATGCATGGCTGCACGGCCTTCGGGTGGATGACACTGCAGGGCAGGAAGAGCAGGGGCACCAATCTACACAGTAAGAGAGCTGCCACAGTGGGCATCACCCGTGAGCACACCAAGGTCTTCAACGATGGCTGCATCTATGGGGCGGGGCAGCCCTTCGCTGAGCGCCTCCTAATGCAGTTCAACCACTGGCTCACGCGGCAGGAGGCAGCTGAGAAGGTCCAACAGATGTATGCGGTCACCAAGGGCCTCCGCAGGTATCGGCTGTTAGATGAGGGCGAGTGGCTGGTGACGGAGCTGGACCTCCCTGTGGACAGGATGGAGGATGGCTTGGTTTCCCTGCAGGATCTACGCAAGATCCAGAGAGAAGCTTCTAGGAAATCACGATGGAAGAAGTGGGAGGTGGTTGCTGAACAAGCCTGGATGGGGGACACAGAGTCAGAAATGTTCAGTAAGCTGGAGAGCATTGCGACGTCTGACACACCACGTACCCCGGTGCTGGGCCGCTGCATCAGCCGACCCCTGGAGTCCTCTGCTGTCCAGGGGGAGTTTATGACCCGCCGTGTGAATTGAGCGGTGCAAAGCTCCGCTGCGGACTACTTACACCTCATGGCTTGTGGCCATGAAGTGGCTGTCTGAGGCGTTTGCCATTGATGGGCGCTTCTGCATCAGCATCCACGATGAGGTTCGCTACCTGGTGCGGGAGGACTGCTACCGTGCTGCCCTCACCCTGCAGATCGCCAGCCTCTTGACCAGGTGCACGTTTGTCTACAAGCTGGGTCTGAATGACTTGCCCCAGTCAGTCGCCTTTTTCAGTACAGCCAATATTGACCAGTGCCTCAGGAAGGAAGTGAACGTGGATTGTAAAACCCCTTCCAACTCAACTGGGATGGAAAGCAGATACGGGATTCCCGAGGGTGAAGCACTGGATAGTTACCAGATAATTGAACTCACCAAAGGCTCCCTGGAAAAATGAAACCAGCCTGGACGGTAGCTCTGCCTGGAGGCTCTGTATTTGCTCCCTGGAGCTTCATCGGGGCGGTGCAGGCTCCTAAACTCAGGCTTTCAGCTGTGCTTTTTGCAAAAGGGCTTGCCTAAGGCCAGCCATTTTTCAGTAGCAGGACCTGCCAAGAATGATTGCCCCTAATTGACGGTGCAATTGAGTTCAGAACCACGATGCCAACGTTGGTGCAGGCTGTAGGACAAGGGAGCATTGTTGCTTGTTAGGTAAAAAGAAAGCAGAAGCCCCAAAGTTCACATTAACTCAGGCATTTCACTTCTGTTTCCTTTTCTTCTTGGCTGGTTCTTTGTTCTGTCCCTCATGCTCTGATGCAGTGCCCTAGAAGGGGAGAGAAGTAATGCTCTAAATGTGATAAGCCTGCTCGGAGGCAGTGGAAATAAAAACAAAGATCCTTTATCTTCTCACCAAAAAAAAAAAAAAAAAAAAAAGTGGCCAACCACTGTGAGCCTCAGATGACTCTTCTATCAAAACAGAGGTTAAAATACCCACCGCAAGGTTATTATTACACCAGCACTGGCGGCATATTTTAGATGTTAAATGTGTTAGTTTGAGGGTTTTGCCTCCTGTAAAACCGTCAATCCTCCCTGGAAGAACTAACTGCTCTCTCCTCTGTTCTAAGCAGTGCTAGCATTCCTAGAGATACTCGATGTATATAAAAACCCTTATCTCCTTACTGCACAGGTCTGTAAACCCAATTCTGTTAAGGACTTAAGAGCAGATACTTAAGAAGCTGCATTAGATCAAATCAGTATACTAAAGTTCTAAAGATAATCCAAATCCTTCAGGGTAACCTAACCTCACTCTACCCCAAAGTTATTATACCAGATATTTTTTACTTAATAATCACGTTCCTTAGCATTTTGAGGCCAAGGGGAGAGAATGCAAACACTGATACTTTCGGGCCCACAGCTGTCACGTAACCACCTCGCTCATGTATAGCAGACGGTATGTGTTTAAATACAGAAGGTGGGTGAAGCGGATGAAGTTGAACAGTCCAGCCCATGTTAAAATACTCTGAGCATTTACCATATACAAAAATACCAGATAATATGAAAGATTAAAAGATGCATGAAGTATGGTTTCTTCTTTCCAAGGAGCTTAATCCAGTTGAGGAAAAAAGAACTTACTGATACTGCTTTTCTCCATAGACAAAATAACAATGACCACCACCCTCCAAGATTCATCATGTTTTTTCTCTTCAGGAAGCAGAGGCTGTAAAATTAAGAGTAGGTATGGTTTGGAAGATAGATGCACGTTTCACAAATATCATCCCCATAGAAGGGATTCAGAAGAATGTCTACCAGGATTTTGATATATGTTCTCATCTCATCCTCCTCACAACCCTGAGAGGTAGGTATTATCTCCATTTTATAGATGAAGAAGGTGAGGCTCAGCTGTTACCTAAGTGTTTGCCCAAGTTCCCAAAGCTTGGAAGTGGTGGTGCTGGGAACAAAGCTCCCTTTTAACTCCAAGGTCCATCTCCTTTTCCTGGAGTTGAAATTCAAGTATTCCTCCAGTTCTAGGTTACATAAGTGTTTAGGGGGTCTTCACATTTTGTGTTTGGGAAATCTAAACTATGCCATTTTAGATGACCTTTCTTGCTTGCTCTGTCAGTAGCTATAGACCCATTTTCCTCCACAATGACCGTGTTGTTTGCCATATAAACATATTTGTCGGAAAGTTTAAAATTAACTGTTATTTAAATAACAGCCCAAATTACTCCCATGCCCCACCAAAAAAAAAAAAAAAAATCGTTATGGACAAGCTTCAGGAAGTAGTTATCAGACAGACTATTGGCCAAATAGAGCCAGCAGATGGAGCCTTAAGACAAGCAAAACTGAGTACAAATTTTCTATGCTACCTGCTTCTCTTCATATTTGATTCACCAATCCTGTGAGAGGGCAGGAATTGCCATAAAAAGTAAGGAAACTGTTAGCAGAGATCCAAGGTCTAGTGCTCTCTCCTCAAAACCCCACTTACCCTCAGAAGGGTCAAAGCAACCATGTGAGCATTAAAGAATTACTTAATGGGGCTTCCCTGGTGGCACAGTGGTTGAGAATCTGCCTGCCAATGCAGGGGACACGGGTTCGAGCCCTGGTCTGGGAAGATCCCACATGCCGCGGAGCAACTGGGCCCGTGAGCCACAATTACTGAGCCTGCGCGTCTGGAGCCTGTGCTCCGCAACGAGAGGCCGCAATAGTGAGAGTCCCGCGCACCGCGATGAAGAGTGGCCCCCGCTCGCCACAACTAGAGAAAGCCCTTGCACAGAAACGAAGACCCAACACAGCCAAAAATTAATTAATTAATTAATTAATTAATTAATTAAAAAAGAATTACTTAATGGCCTAGAATAATGTCAGTTATATGAAAAAAATATATCATGTAGAGGGTAATTCTATTTTTGTGTAAAATAAAAATTGAGTATGTTTTATGCAATATAGCGACATGTCAATAAGCACAGGGAAAGATTTCCACAGCACACACACCAAATATATGGTTACCTCTGGGGTGTATAATCAAAAGCACCGGAAGATTTTCACTTCTTGCCTCATGTGACTTGTTTTTTTAATGTAGTATTATGGGTAATTTTCACCTTGTTTCAGTATTAACAGAATCTTTTTTCTCCGCCTTTAGTACCTTTCAGAATGCAGCTAAGACAGAGCTTTGAGTTAGGAACGTTATTCATCTGTATCTGAAACCTTCCACTGACTCAAACCCTTGGAGGTATGGAGTTGCAGAATCCTGGTTTGCAAGCCTGAGATCCCCGAGACACCTTTTTTGATAAAGTGGTTTCCCACCACACGACTGTTGTACAAAAAGTGCTAATGTCTATTTAAGTGCTTGATTGAGCTATGCAAAGGCTATGATCCCCTCTTCTCCTAAGCTTTTTTACACTCATCTTTAGGCACTTTTGACCTGGTCAACTGCTAGCTTTGGCACTGAAGAATCGAAAAAGTCACAAACCTAAAGAGAACATAATAGGAGCTGTATCGCACTCAAGTATGTCAAGGGTAGATCAATTCTTCAGCCTAAATTCCAGCAAACTGCAAATCTGGAGAGAAAAATTCCTAGGATCTGATAGAAGACTTAGGTAGAGAAGGTGGCATTTCTCTGTCCTGCTTGGGAAAGCTCTAATGTAGCTTTGTTTGCCCAAAAGCCAAGTGGAAGGATTCTCTCTGACAGAGGTTCCAGACTGAATCCAAGTAAGACAGTCATTTGATTAGTAAACTCTGGCCAAGTAAGATGGCTGCCTGAAACAGCTGCCAGCTCTCCAAGCTGATTCTCACCATCACCCCACAACTAGGACACAAAGGGAAAAACATTTAGGCGCACAGATCAATTATGGTCAAAGTACAGGAAAATTCAAGCCAGGGATGAAGCTGCTGAAACCTAAGAATGTGTGCAACAGACCCAAGCAACCCGCACTAGCAGAGAAGCAGCCCGTCAGAAAGCTTTCCGTAAGGTCTTTTGACCTCAGTGGACCATTAACAGCAACGTCAGTGTTTTCTGAAATTTCATGCTATCTTTGAATAGGTTCTTAACCAAGTTAAGACAAAAAAAAAAATTTTTTTAATCCCACAATAATGAAACAATGTAACTAACACAGGCAGCACCCACACCTACAGCAAGGGTCAAGTCCCTAGCTAGCCCAATTCCGGAAGTAAAACAACTAAAAAGGAAGCCCTGCTCAAAGTTCACCGAAAATATAAACCCTCAAAAATTAAATACTGCTCTTCAGTTTCACAAGTAGAATCTGTTCAGTGAAGCAAGGATGACTAGCTATCTTCATGAGAGACATCTAAGGCATACTCAATAGTAGGGGCACAAATGATTGTCCCTTCCACAAAAGTAAATTATTTATGTCTTAATTAGGAAGATAGACTGTGTGTTATTAAGTTTCTTTTTTAAAAAACCTACCTTATAATATAAATTACTAAAAAATTATACCACGGAAAATATACTAACACTAAACTTATTTCAGCAAACAGTTTTGAGTTTGTCTTCATTCCCTTTTATTGCTTCTTGCTTAGCAATGTTCAGAGTCTTCCAGCTGAAACCAAAGTACTTTCTTAGAATCCTTTATATAGAATTGTATCTTTGGGGAAAACGCTCTTTCCAACAAGAACTATTAAGAAATCCAGTGGTTCAGATTTCGCAACTCTTTTGCTTAAAAATAAATAAATAAATAACCAACCTGTCTTTAATTTCAGAAGAACTGCTACTATACAACGAACTTTTTATTTTTTCCACTCATAAAAACAGTCCACGGCATTCATAAAACAGGGTGGTAAAAGAAATAAAAAGAGACACATTTCAGGTGGATTCTGTTTAAGAACAGATGAGTTGGTAGCAGTTTAATACAGATGGAAACAAATACAGTCCATATAAAGACAGGATTTGCAGCAGGAGGCGGACAGGCCAACCAAAGCAAATTCCGAGCTTTCCGCCACGCAACTCAACACCTGAGTTCTGTTCGCTTAAGAACCAAACTAGACGCTTTAATAGGTGTTCCTAGAGAAGGCTACAAAAGTATTACAAAACGTTAGCCTTACATACACCACAAAAAAGAGAGAAACAAAATTAATAAATCCCCTAGGCTAATCACAACAAGTTTTCCCTAACAGAGACAGACACAGAAAAATAACTTTTTACAAGCTTAGATTCGAGGTATGAGGTACGATACCTTACAGCTCTCACTTGGGTGTTTCCCACTCATGCTCTTTTCAGTATAAACAAATAGGTTTATGTAATGGAATACATATTTGAAGAATTCCTTAAAAAAAAAAAATCACAAGTTCCATTTTATATATATACAAATTTTTAATTATGTACTGAAAATAAATTACAGGAAGGAACTTTAAAATGCAACAGAGGACAAAGTCACAATAAACATTCCCATTGAATTCCCTTGGGGGGAGGGGGTGGGGGGGAGGGTGGTGAGATTGCAGTGCTCAAGAAGATAAATATCACAAATATATCAAAAACTTCAAATTGTCTATGCATTCACACACTGACATGAGCCACAAACATTCCTTCACAGGGACTGTACTCATTAGCCTACCACAGAACCAGATTTTGTCATAAACTACAAAACTTTTAATACAAAATCGTATTTATATATTTATAATTCATATACATGCCCTACCTGTGATTTTAGAAAATAAAAGCTACACACTGTATAGACACTCTTAACTCATAGCTGTAGGCAACATTTTTGGATGGAATTTCTCCCCCAATAAATTAACGGCATATTTTATGTACATGAAGGCTAAACTGCATAAAGACAGTTCAGTTTCCCAGATATGCATCTCCTTTTAGGGCAGGTTTATAAATTTTAAAAGGCAAGACAAATGTACACCTCAGAATCACTTTCTTAGCTACAAGAGTTGTCATGTAATTTCTGTGAAGTTTCTGATACATGCATTTATGTAATACTGGTATTGAAGGCAGTAAAGCAATATATACTTTTAATGTCGTGGCTCAATAAAGGCTTCATTGTCATTCCAAACTGATTCTTGATACAGTGATTCATAACTTCTCTAAAAATTAAAATTTCAATGGGACACTGTGTTAAAGAGACTCTAAATAGATTTCTTAAAATATTTCCCTGAAATATCCTTTACATAAGACAAATTTCACTAACATTAGATTAAGTAAAAAGGGAAAAAAAAGAATTAAACATGGTACAAGTGTGCATGAAAACTAATGCTCCTCGGCCCATCTTCATGCCTTAGGAGCCATGAACAGAATGCTTAAAACCAACAAACAATTTCACACTCTGTGGCAGCCATCTGTGAAGCCAGTTATACTAAACTACTTCTACAGTTGATTGTAAACTTTGGTTTATTTTTATTTGAGTTCTCATTGTACAGCAAGCGTGAAAAAAAGAGTGGAGTCCATGAGTAGATGAACTGTCAGTCTGTCTTTAATCTGGCATGATGAGACACCTGGTCAGTCAGGCCTGCTTTGATAGAGTTTGTTACAGACTGCCTTATGTTTTCCTCCATCAAATTATCACCCAGGGGCTTCAATACCTGTGGTATGAGAAATGTGCAAAACAAATAAAAACATGAGGTAAAAAAAGGGTTACATATAAAAATAGATATAAAAATTCAATTCAAAGCAATGAAGAAAATAACCAGGAATGTGGGAAATAAAAAGGTGCTTCTCCCAAAAAAAGTTATGATGCTACAAATAATGCAGTTAGACATTTTATAATGCAACAAAAATTACTTTCCTCCTATTCAAACCATTTACAATTCCTATGAGATGGATGTGCAATTCCATACCCTATATGCAGCATCAAATCTGGTATGTATACAGCATTTATGCAGACCGGCCCAGACGGTCCTGCTTATTGTCCTACATGTATAAGTGTGAACACTTCGGATAGAGAAAAAAGTTAAAAATACTGTCTAATTTTTCTTCTTGTTATTGTTGGATGACAGTCTCTGTCGCTGTGCTGATGAAAGAGCACGATGAACCATTCGACGTCTAGTAACTTCAAACAGTTTGGAAAACACCTAAAACATGGAGTGATTCGTTAGGAGAATGACTCAGAGTGCCTTGAAGTTAAAGAACTTAAGACTACAAGAATTTGAGACTTTGTAGGTTTCTCACCTTCCTGGGACTCCTCTGAAGCAAAAGAAAAGAGAAATGCAAAGAAATTTAGACAGGTGTTGACACAGCACAGATCTTCTGACTAGTGATCATCTTACCTCAACTATACTGAAAATAATTTTACACACTTTAGATTCTTCCATTTACTTGTTTTGTAATAATGGCACCTCTAAAATCCTAGAATCAATGCTGTACGGGAGATGAGTGGTTTTCAAAAGAAGACAATGTACAACTATCGAAATTCATGTTGCAGAAAATTAGTAATGGTCCAACATTTTTAAAGTAGGTAATATTTTAAGTGACATTGTGATAGCTTTTTTTTTTGAGGTTGTGATAGCTTTTAATCCATCTTCTGTCAGAAGATAGCAAAGGAATATAAAGAATGAGATTATTTTTAAGATATAAAAATTTAAATTTTACAAATATCCAGACATAAGCTTCCAAATCAGATCTGAATAAATAGAGCATTTCTATAAAGAAGAAATATAAAATCCAAATTAATATAGTGGGTCACTGTATAAAATAATAATGACATTATTAATAGAAAAGTCAACATCCAATCAACTTCTTTAGTCTTTGAATTTAAAGCCAAAACCAACATGGACCTGCATATCTTAGATCTTCAAATAAGCCCACTACTTCATCAGCCCAGAAATGGTATCTGAAAACACCTTTTATAACTGTCCATCAGTAATAACTGTAGTTTTCACTCTGGTCCTTGACATGATGCTCAAGTATTTCACGATGATCATTTTAATGACAACATCCTTAAATGAAATTTTCTGAACACAGGCAATTCCAGACAACAGTTGGCTGATATACAACAAGGCTTTCCTTAGTAGATACCTGTCAGGCCCAACTTTGAATTCTGGTTTGAGGTAAAAAATCATGATTTGAATTCTGGTTGAGATAACGGATTATGATTAAGAAAAGCTGGTTCTCTGTTTGTGGTGCTTTGCTTTGTTCATTAGTATTTCCATAGTATAGAGGTCAAACAAAGTTTCTTGGATGTAAGAATTCCCTATAAGATCGTTCCTTGTAGTACATCAGTAAATCACTACTAACTTCATGGAAGGCAATGAAGACCCAATATTTTTCCTGGAATATAAGCATGCCTTGGTTCTTGCCAATATTAGAAACTTCTTTTGCTTTCCTAAAGCAAAAGAATTACACTTCTAAACTTCTTTCCTTACCTTCATAACTCTTGCACTAATTATATTTTCTTTTCTTAAAAAAAAAAAAAAAATCCTTAAAGACTCTGGCCCTGCCCACTTGTCTGGTATAATCAGGCCTATGACTAAGAATCTATCCAAAGGATATTACAGATGTAAGCCAACCAAAGCACACTATAATTACAACTTTAAAGGGGAAAAAAAACAGTTCATACTTTATATTCAAATTATGCATCTAAACAAAAAGGAAAATATACTTTTACCATTCTCCATATGAAGGAAAAGTAGGTATGCAAATACTGGGGGTGGGGAATGGGGCACTGGAAGGAGGGGTGGGGAGTCACAGGGATAAGATTAGTCACTGAAAAACCAAAAGACAGATACCAACCTGTTCCCATAGTGTTTCAGCAATCTGATCAATCATTGTTCCAATTTCTCTGAACTCCCCAGAGTATTTAACATATGCCCAAGTACAAAGAGACGTCAGTGCTAACCCCATGACAAGGTTACACAAGACGGCTATAGAGTTTAGGCCAACGAAGCCAGTCAGTCCTGAGATTATATACATAGCAAACATGACTGCAAACAGTGTGGCAGGGGTACGAGCAGCATAGAAGATATTTTTGCCATCATTGTGCTTTATAAAATTTGCATAGGTTTCTTCTATTTCAGCCTCAAGCTGGTCCTGATAACGACGGCAGAATTCATCTCCTCCCATTTTTTTTACTGAACGAAACTGTTTAATCGCCACTTCCTTGAGATCCAGGTGTCTTCGCTCCAGATCTGAAGGTGCAATGTAAGGCTTGTCCCCACCACATACCTGTACAGGCAGGGTTACATTAGGACAGATTACATGCTGGAAATAATTCACACTTGAAAGAAATTCCCTGATCATAATTTTTAATCTCAAAAAGTCAAACCACCTACATGGTTTAGTTTTAAATCTGTTCATAATACTTCACACATTATCATAACCTACTTATTTCTTATATGTTTAACTGACTCAAGCAAAATAAACTTTCCAAAATTAATTATACTGGTATTAATTATATAGCAATAAAGACAAAAAGAATTATACTGCAATCTGTACCTGACTTCACCTGATCCAGCAATACACCAAAAGCGTACAGAAGATTGCTGGCAAGAAAGTGGGTAAAAGATAACATAAAAGGGAACACTCTTGCACTGTTGGTGGAAATGTAAATTGATACAGCCACTATGGAGAATAGTATGGAGGTTCCTTAAAAAACTAAAAATAGAACTACCATACGACCCAGCAATCCCACTACTGGGCATATACCCTGAGAAAACCATAATTCAAAAAGAGTCATGTACCACAATGTTCATTGCAGCTCTATTTACAATAGTCAGGACATGGAAGCAACCTAAGTGTCCATCATCGGATGAATGGATAAAGAAGATGTGGCACATATACACAATGGAATATTACTCAGCCATAAAAAGAAACGAAATGGAGTTATTTGTAGTGAGGTGGATGGAGTTAAAGTCTGTCATACAGAGTGAAGTAAGTCAGAAAGAGAAAAACAAATATAGTATGCTAACACATATATATGGAATCTAAGAAAAAAAAAAAAAAGGTCATGAAGAACCTAGTGGCAAGACAGGAATAAAGACACAGACCTACTAGAGAATGGACTTGAGGATATGGGGAGGGGGAAGGGTAAGATGTGACAGGGTGAGAGAGTGGCATGGACATATATACACTACCAAACATAAAATAGATAGCCAGTGGGAAGCAACCGCATAGCACAGGGAGATCAGCTCTGTGCTTTGTGACCTCTAGAGGGGTGGGATAGGGAGGGTGGGAGGGAGGGAGATGCAAGAGGGAAGAGATATGGGAACATATGTATATGTATAACTGATTCACTTTGTTATAAAGCAGAAACTAACACACCATTGTAAAGCAATTATACTCCAATAAAGATGTTAAAAAAAAAATCAAAAAAAAAAAAAGGATAACATAAAAAAGGTACTTTAATGTTTGAGTTAGCAAGCTTAGCATAGAAATTGCTATTGCCCTTCAGCTGATGTTGCTTGCATCAGAAGCTACTAATAGCAGCACTCTGAATCATGTGTCAGGAAATATTTCAGTGTGGTCTGTGTAATAACTTACTACCCGTATCCTGCACTCTAACCATGGGAATTATATTCTTAGTTTATTTCCAGCAGAGATGATAAAGGGAAATTTGGGAATGATGTAACCTGACAATGTATAAGGAGCACAAATTGGTTCAATTATTTTAAATATAAAAATCTTCTATCTTACTCTAGTGTCAAATTTAAATTTTAGTTACAAACCTGCTCCATACTTTTGCAATAGATCTCTCTTGCTCCTGCTACTGCAGCAAGATTATTAGCTTCAGCTGTTGCCTAAGAAATAAAATAAAATGTGCCAATTTTATGTGAAATACCTGATAACTATAAATTCTGATTAAGACAATAAATTATGTACAATGACCAAGTCTGAAAATGAATCAGAGAAAATATTATCAACTTCCAGTTTTCCTTTCTAATGGAAGGAAACACCAGTATAAAGGATATAATAATTGCTTCTAATAGGACTACCTGCTTAATTTTGTTTTGCTTAGGTTTGTTAAAGTGGGTTTGTAGAAAATACCACATATGCCCAGGGAATTATAGAGAATTAAACTGATACAACCCTAAAATGTGTCAAGTGCCCAGGTGCAAAGAATCAAGAATTACTCATATGGTCCTCTCTCTCATAATCAGTATTATACACAAGATACATTTTTAGATCCACAAAACTGCTCATTGTATGGGTTTTATGAAAAAAGTTTAATCCACTATAAAACTGAGAAACTGCCCAAAGTAGCAAATTTTTAAAAAAATGAATTAGGTTAAAATAACACTGTCCCTAAAGAACACCTTTTTAAAAAAAAGAAAAACAAAATCTATATTCACCAGAACCAGACGTCTATCATTAATATCAAGAGAAAATAAGCCTTATTTCAAACAACATTCATTGTCAAAGACTCAGAGAGCAGAAGCAAGGCCCTTGCTTTGGCAAGGCCCATATGAAGCTATCTTCTGAAGCAGAAATTCTCCTACACTTTTTGAGCAACTGAAGAGAAGGCACCGAGGACCCTCATTTCTGGTGTGCAAGGTGTGCAACCTGTAGTCACAAAAACTCATTAAAACTTCAGGACCCATGCCTTAAGTATCTAAAATGTATTTGCATGGAAAGAAACACTACCCCATTTCCAGCATTTATCTCTAAAGCAAAGATTTTTTTTTCTCCTTCGTAAATAAATGTATGTACAACACACACACTACCTGAAGCATGGACTTTGGATGTGGAAGTTCCTCTCCTTGATAAATTTTAATGTAAGCCTAAAAATACAGAAGACTCATTATATTCATAGGTTATGCAATTTGGCTCCACATCCCCAAAGAAAGAAAAATCATTAAATAGAAAAATGATTCACACTATTATAAGGAAAGTCTAGGCTTTAAAAATCATACACTCTCATTCCAACAGTTACCCCTATTCTCAACATTATTAAGTGTGTATGTTGCTAAATAATATCCTAGAGAAATGTCTCCAAATATAACTCCAACTTGGCATAAATGTCTCATATTTAAAAGTTATATATAAAATGCCATCTACTTTATGAAAAGAAATCCATAATTCTCCCCTACTGCCAACATTTCAAATAAATATGTAAGAAAATATTTTAACTCAGTATTTTACTTTGACCAGCTTAAAGTATATTTCAGTTCAAAGGAAAAGAAATTACTGAATTTGTGGTTTAAGAGTAAGAAAGAAAGATGAAAGTTTTTAAGTAAGTTCCATATAGGAACCTTTCACCTCAACTTTCTACTGACTCTAAATTAACACATAACTGAACAAAGATAGTATGAAAGTGATCAAGTGTCCATTAAATAATACAAAAATACACTCTTAGTTAACTGTATTTCCCTTCCGCCTATTTACAACTACAATGAATAAATGCAAACCTCTACAATAGCCTTGCTCTGGCAAGCAAGCTATAAAGATTAGAGAACAGCAGAGGGGGAAAAAAAAATCTATGCATAATTTACTTGAGCTCAAACCCAGTCTGGATACTTTCAGCTGCTCTTATCAAGTTCCAGACTCTGAGAGAAGGCTTTTGTGAGAACTCAGGATACAGAATTATGCTCCCAATACCTAATTATCATTCTCAAATGATAGAGTGGTATCATAATATTACGGTGAATGGTTCTTCTTTCCATATCAGAGCTGGAGAAAAAGTAGGATAACTCTACAAAGATATAAAATCACTGTCTAGAAGATACATGTTGTCTGCTACAATCTTAAATATTCTTAAATACTGATACATCCAATTCAAGGCAAAAAAATATAAATTTTACTTTTTTGCTTTAAAATAAAGATAAGAAGTTTCTTGTACCTACAGATGAGTTTTAAGTCAGCTATATTTCTAACTTAGACAAAGCCATTTAATGTAAGAATTTTCCTACCTTAAAGTATTCTACAAGATCTCTACAAGTGACTTTAGATCCACTTATCTCTTTTTCTACCAAATTTTCTGGGGCAAGCAGCAATGGAACCAGATTTCGAAGCTCTCGTTTAAACTCTTCATCAATATCTAGTGGACATGAAATTAGTCAACATGTTAGTAAAAAAAAAAAAAAAAAAAAGTAAAGTCTCCATTGGTAAGAGTTAATAATATTCTATTTCATAAAATAAAAATACGCTACTTAAGTGTAGATTCATTTCAAAAAACTCATCCAAACACATCACACTGTCACATCTCCTAGGAAAAAATATAACCACCCCTCCACTCTACTACCCCACTTCCCTCATCTCCCAATAATTCTTTCAGCCCAAATAATAAATGAAACTGTGGCCTACCAGAACAAATTCCACATCAAGTATTTTAACTAAACTATCCTTTCCAAATGGCAAGCAATTCATGAAATTGTATTAAATTTTAATACTAAATTTTGTTTCTCCAGCCATACTGTTAAAAGTTTTGTCAATCCTCATGCCTTTTGCCATCATGCTCAAAATAATCCTAAAACATACACAAAAAATTACACCATCACCCCCAAACAGACTTAAATCTAATTACATCAATATAATACATTGGTAATGCTTTTTAGCAGACTGCAATCAGATGAAATACTGAAATGTTCTTAGCCTTCAGTATTTTTAGGACATCAGTGCTGAGCAACAGACCACATTATAAAATGTTAATCAATATGCCAGGTGTTTGCAACAAACCAATACATTACAATCACACCATTAATAATGCATCAAAATGTCCTCCAGTATAAAAGAGAAAATTTAATGAACCATGTATTGTTTTTAACTTTCAGCCTCTAAAACTTAAGTTCTGATTTTAGCAAGAATGGGAATTCCCACCTTTCAATCTCCCATCAAAACTAGGATTAGTTGCAACTTTAAGACCAGGATGTGGCAAAAGGAAGCAACCAAGATTTGAGAAACAATTGTGAATGTGCTTCCTTACATTCTGTAGCTCTTCATGTTGATTTTGTTTTACCTGGGGACATAAGGAGACAAGGTGAAGGTGCAAACAAGAGAAAAACACATTTTTTTAAGAAAACACACACACGTACTCACATGCATGCACACTAACTCAGATGCTAGTCTAGATGGGTGTTTCTTGACAATAAAATTTTACTAAAGACCCATTTCTAACCATTTGATAAGACCCCACTCTGTCTTAAACCAAAAAAGATTTTTTCTTCCCATGTTAGCTGCCAAGGATATGAATAAATACAAATAATAATTAATCATAATATCTAACACCAGAACAACAGGTGTGGTTGTGATTTATAAACCAGTAAATAAATTAAGAATTTGCCTTTAAAGTACTTATAATGGCAAAGAGAAAAACAAAGTACTAATTTGCCTACAAATAAAAAGGTCAGCCCCTGAGCAAAACAACAGATAAGGCGAAAAGCTCCAACGCAGTCCAAAGAGCCTTAAAAATTTATTAGGATTTCGGCACTCACTCCAAATGATTATTTATGATTTATGCTAGTTTATCAGTGTTTTGCAGAAGAGAGAACTGCTATGCATTTTCTGGAAGGAAATCTTAATGTTAGATTTTTACTAACTACTTATCCCAATATAACTCACATATTCTCCCAAACTCTTCTCAAAAACCATTCTAAAAAACATGCACCATTCGTAATCAACAAAATCTGGAAACTACTTAAATCTCCATCAAGAGTAGAATGGAAAACCTGTTGCCTGTTCATACAACGGAATACTGCATAGCAATGAGAATAAGTGAACTAAACTACATGCAACAATATGGATTAATCTCAGAAATGTAATACTGGGCAAAAGAAGCTGGACACAAAAGAATACATACTGTATATGATTCCTTTCATAAAAAGTCCAAAAACAAAGCCTGTTGGAGGTCAAAAGAGTAATGAAGGATTTGGGGGGGGAGGGGGCGGGAGTTAGTGGATACAGGCAGCTGCTTCTGGGTGGTTACATGGCTATGTACAATTTGTACAAACTCCTCAAGCTGCACACTTATGATCTGAGCACTTTTCTGTATCGCTTCAATAATATATTTAAAAACCTCCTTATCTTTGAAGTACATAATTCTGAATTTAGTTAGCATGCCTGATGTGCTGTGGGTTAATTTCTTCTGAACAAACCAGAGAAAATGCTGATGAATGAAATTATCTCTGACAAGTCTAGAAATGCCTTTCAAATAATCCAAGAAATGAGGAGTTGGTTTTGATCTCATTTTAGGATTAAGAAAAATTACATTATACCCTAAGTCTTTGAATGTGGCTGCGAAATTAAATGCATTTTTCCATAGGAAACAAATGAAATTTTATTACCCCAAAGAGCTAAACCTTCTACTTATGAATAAAGGTATTTTTATGTATCTTTTGTGGACATCAGTAGGTAGGTAGTATCTGACCTGAGGGTTTCCCAAAGTACTTCCATAGGAGGGTACCTTTAGGAATAAAGGATCATGTCGGTGATGTTATTTTCCAGGAATGACTTGGTGTGGCATTTTGCATAGGCCAGGCCAGGAGTTTGGATATTTGGGTCCTACTCCCAGTTATCAATAATTAGTTAAGTGACCAAAGGCAAGTCACTTTTCTGGGTCCCAGGTTTGGGGTGTGTGTGTGTGTAAAGGCTATACTAGATAATGTTTAAGATCCCTTTTTTCTCTATATGCTGCCACTCTACGAGATAGTATTCCTTGGAAAGAGAGTCTCACATCATCTGTATTCAATGCATCCACACTAGATGATCCAGCCTGTCCCAAATGCTCAGAAGCTCAGCTGGGCCAGAAAGAGACATGCATGCAACCTGAGCAGATCAAAAAGTTAGTCTACTTCAAACTTTTATCCTTTGAATATTGATTTACTGAAGGGGCAGTTGGCTCTGGAGAGAAATATCCATTCCTTAACTTCTACTTGAGGGCATTTCTATTGTCCTCTTTCACAGGAGTGCTACCAATTTACTTCTCATCAATTATGTATGCAGTTATCTGGGTTAACCTGGGATACTCAATTTGTTCCAATGACACTTAGAGGTTGGTAGTCTAAGCAGCAGTCCAGACAGGCCACACCTTCCCCTGGGGCTTGGTGCTTATGCTCTCCTCTCTAAGAAATGGGGGCTTACCTGCAATCTCTTTTCAAGGAATTGTTTTCCACCTTCCAAACCATATGAATGTTCATAAGGATAACTCCAGTCTCGAATCAAAAACATTAATGTCTACAGAAAGAAGGGAAACAAATTGAAATCATTTCTTATAAAATTTTACCAAAAATTACTACTTTAATAACTGAAGCACCCCTTACTCCCCAAAAACAATCCTTATCAAAAGTTATAGTAACCAAATGGCTTAATACTACTCATAGTTATATCAAGAGCCTACATAAGCCAACAATACTCCCAGCTCCTATACCAAGAAACTACCTCCATTTGAGAACCTCACTGTGTATAAGGAGTCACCACAAGAAATAATACAGGATATTTAAAAAAGAAACAAAAGACATATCATGGTATACAGATCATAATTTTAAGTCAAGATTGTGTAACTAGAAGACCAACTAACCTAATTCTAGACCAATTAGTTCTTTTCACAGAATTTTTTATTCCCATATGCTTAAGTTCCTCAACTCAGCACTACTAACACTTTGGGTCAGATAATTCTTATTATCACGGCTGTCCTACATTTTGTAGGATGTTGAACAGCATGTCTGGCCTCTATAAACTAGATGCCAATGGCATGAACTTCCTCCCCAAAACTGTGACAACCAAAAATGTCTCCAGACACTGGCAAATGCCCTCTGGGTGGCAAAATTACCCCAGTTCAGAAAAACTGATATAGGCCAAATAGAGTATATTTCATCATATACACAAAATGACACCATAACCTGCCCAAATATTTCGTAGAAGTGATCACCTGAGCCAGACAAGACAGAGGCAGAATCAGTGTAACCCACTAACAGAATCACCAGTGATGCTATCACACAGGAAGGACTTCACACACTGATGAGCAAACGGGGTGGAGTCATTCTCACCTACTATAACACAACTAGCCAAATAGTACAATGTCTACTTACAAATTACACTTATTTCAAAAAAGAATCTATCTGAAATTAGCTCTGTTTTTTTTTTTAATCTCTAATGATAAGACTCCACAGAAGCAAGCAGAGCATATGCTTCTCAAATCAAGGTTAATTTCTGACTTAATATTCTGTACCTAGCATTTAAAAGTAATGAAAAAACACATGGGGGAGAGATATAATAAGTTCTGAAATTTTTCTATTTGAAACAAAAATAAAGAATAACAGGTCTAACCTCAACTTGTAATATACCACACACACACACACACACGCACATGTACAACCAATAACATTTTCTAGTAGTTTATCACATATAAAAGAAATTTACATGACTGTCTCAAGTTTTGGAAGTAATATCCAGTTAAGAGTAATATTATTAACCTCTTTAAGTAAAAGTATTAAGAACCAGTCTATATTCATTTGCTCTATTTCCTATCCTGTAAGCTGCTACTGATAAGATGGTGATGACATTACCATAAGTTAGTTTCAATTCCACTAGATCTGTTGTTAAAAATTAGTTTCACATAATGTCCTCATATCTCCAGAGATACAAGATGATAGCTTTTCATAGATAAATTTTTTTTTAATGATAAAATATTTATTTACCTGAAATGGCTTCTGGTAGATTTCTTCCATAGCAAGTCTGCCATATTCTGTAAACAACTATTAAATCAAATTATTTAAAATAATGCCCCCGAAGAGGTTGAAAGAAGACATCTGTAAAGCTATTCTGTATCAGACGACTAAATGTCAGAGTCTTTAAAATCATTTGAAAGCCAAGCATTTAATTTTTTAAGACTGCGTATACTTTAAAATTTCTTCTAGTTAAGAAGTCGTACATCTGTTTAAAACCATCTAATAGTCAATCTTCTTACAATATTACAGGTTCTTGGTGTAAAGTCACAACAAAGTGGGAATTAAATTTTCAATACTTTGGCATACATTCTTTGAGACATACATACTTGCAAGTGTTGAAGATCATCTTCTTGAATATTTTGAGACAAATTATACACCTGTTAAAACAAATTTTTGTTTTTATTAGTGTTTTACTTTGAATACCCAGCTGTGTATAACTTTACTTGTGGAAATGAAGGCTATTTTACACCTGAGCACGAATGAATGACTCAGTCAATATCTTAACCAGTGGTCCATGAAAAGAATTTTCTTTTTTCCTAACAGTCAGGATAAAACATTAAGGGGGAAGCAGTGGTGGTAAACTATGTAAAAATCATGAACATACGCATATGGGGCCAAGAAGGCAGCAGACATTAAAAAAAAAAAAAGTATATTACATAGTAAGTTTCTTTAATGTTATGACATGATTTTTTTTTTTAAGTGAAGAGTTTCCCCAACTACCCAACTGTTTTTCTAAGTCAATGAATGTGAAGGGCATAGTTCTATTGGTTTGGCCCAAAAGTTCGTTCGGGTTTTTCTCTGTAAGATGTTACAGAAAACCCAAACGAACTTTTTGGCCAACACAATACAAAGATAAATTCCTCCTTGGAGCATTCATAGTATATAGTTTATGGTTTATTCAGTGGGTGCCTCAACTAACTTGACTCTAATATTATGGTTATCGTTTTACTTAAGCAAACTCAATCTAAATAACTTAACATGAAAATTTTACCAGACTGTGGTAGCTAAAGCACACACACACACACACACACACACACACACACACACACATATCCCCCGGAGGTAGCACTCTTCCACCTTCCAAGGCCCATAGACCAGAGCTGATAACGGAAACTTAAGTACTCTCAAGAAACAGCAATTGGAGAAAAGATTCACTAGGTCCAATCCTTCTGAGTCAGGTCTTTAAAAGATGACCTAGACCACCAAAGGAGAAAAGTGGGTGTCCACAGTTGTCGCCTCTGCTAGGAAATAACTTATATCTAACAAAACAGGGTTACTCCAAATATAGAACAATTTGTTCTAACAGCAAATAAGTGATAATCTAACTTAATCACTTGGAGGTCAAGAATATAAACAGCCAATATAGCCCAGCAAACCTAAAATGATATTCTCAGTTGACTAATTCCAAACAGGTTCTTAAAAAGTAATTAATGATGAGGTAATTAAACTCTAGATTTAAACTTAAAAACTGAAAGCATAACCAACCTATTCTCACCCATATGGGCCTTAGTTTTTAGAAAATAGGACCAGATCCTTTCATTGTCAGGGCCAGGTTGTAAATAGCAAACAGAAAAGAAGATTTGTTTATTGTGGATCATTACTACTTAGCATACTGTGTTGTACTTAATAGATGCTCAGTAATTATTTTTTGAAAGAATAAATGACAAAGGGATCAATTTGTCATTGATCTATCAGCCAGATAACTTACATAAGGAAGGAGAGAAATCTAGCCTCAAGAATCAGGAAAGAAGCAATAATAAAAACTAATTTTAGGGACTTCCCTGGTGGTCCAGTGGTTAAGACTCTGCACTCCTGGGACTTCCCTGGTGGCGCAGTGGTTAAGAATCCGCCTGCCAACGCAGGGGACACAGGTTCGAGCCCTGGTCCGGGAAGATGCCACATACATACATTTATTCATTTAAAAAAAAAAAAAAAAAAGACTCCGCACTTCCAATGCATGCGGGCACGGGTTCGATCCCTGGTTGGGGAACTAAGATCCCATATGCCGCACGGTGCGGCCTTAAAAAAGAAAAAAAAATTATCTTCTTGATTATTTAGTTTACAAACCGCTTTCTTATGCATTATCTCATTTGGACCTCATTTCTGACTGCACACAAAACCACATGTGAGATAGGCAAGATGGGCAAAATCTTTGTTTTACGATAAGGAAGTGGCTGAATGGCTTTATGTGGTTGTCCAAAACCAGTTCTCTTGCTATCATAAAGTTGAATAAACAAGAGAACACCATGGTATAAGTTTTAGGACAGAGAACTTATAATTTAATGCAAGCCACAGAGCCAGCTAATCTGAAGGGCTATAATGTGATAATATAAACACAAAGATGTGGCTCCTGCTTGCCTCAAGAAAATGGCAGTTGTGCTGCCCTGCAAGATCAGAGGAAAAGAGGTAGGACAAACTGAGAAAAAGAGACCCTGAGGGTCCCCAATAACATCACTTAGTTTGTAGTGACAGATATCCCCATCCCTATAATAAAAAGAAGCCACTTCTCTTTTATCTCATAATAATTCCAAAACTTGTTTCCACTCTGACAGCTAGATACTTCGCATTGAAGAAGAAAGGAAATGGGAACTTTAATAGAAACTGGTCATACATTCCAGATATTAATGGAAAGCACAAAAATTCCAAGACACTGTGACGGTATCACCTATAATCTACCATCCATAAGAAATATTTCTTATCTCAGGAGAAGCACATACTTTTTAAAATATCTGCAAATATACATCTTGATACATCACCAGCTGGACCTAACCACCATACTTCAATAATTCATTTTTCAGCCAGAGAAGTATCAACCACAGATGAGCTCAGGAAACAGAAAGTAAAGAAATAAAAAATGACCTGTGGTGGTTTAATTCAGTGCAATTAGTCTAAATTATACAGAAAAGAGATGGCCTAGCTTGAAGAGACTAGAACTTGATAGAACACCAAACATAACTAGGGTACAGCATAAGTGAAAAAACAGAAAGGATTTTACCCTTTTCTAAATGAAACAGGTACTTTAAGTCCTTAGTTTATTATATAAACATCATTAAGGTTTCCTCAATACGAATTAATTATTATGTCTCTACCTCCATTAGTTCAAATAATCATGTACTAGTTGTCATACATACCGAGTAGAAAACTAAATTTAATTACTTGGTTTTGTTGTTTGTTTGGTTGGTTTAGCCAAAAAATAAAGAAACACTCTATATTTTACTGTATATGACTGAATTCAGTTGAATTCAATATCAACTGAATATCCTTGAATTCAATTAAGGATAACATGCAATAATATATATTCCTTTAAAAAGAAAAAAGCATAGATGCTATGATGAAATACCAAAGGGATTGGCTATTGGTTCACTGCTTCCCTGGTAAGCACTAAAAGTATGAAATTTCACATTGTAAGCCAGAACAGCAAGCACAGAAATGTAAATGACCAATACTAAATGTAAATAGTTTCTCTAATTTTAATCCTTTTTTTTCTTCAATCAAAAGGCATTTTGAGGAGGAGCAAAGGTATTAGGATTGTCTGACCTGATCATACCACAGCATCTCTGTATCTCACCTGGACAGAGCTAGTCATAGTGCTCAGAGCAAACACTGTTGCACAATCTTTGATAGTTGACTGGCTATCAAAGGCACCCTGGGTATCCATTAGCAGCACAGCCACCTAGGAATTTAAAAGTTTAAAATACTAAGTAAAAAATTCACCAATAGTGACTATAAAAGTCAAATATAAAATGGTTAATATCAAAATCAGTAACTAAGTCAAGAAAAGTACTCTAAGTATCTCACACATTTTGACATAATAATCCACATATGTTAAAGTTATCAGATATTAATAGTTCTGTGTTGTTTTGCTCAAGAAAGAATATGGAAGAAAAAAAATAGTAAAAAACTATAAATAGAATCTTACTTTTGTTCCATTAGGTCTGTCGATCACAAACACTTCATTCCAGACTTGTATGCCTGTTGTTTCTCTTTCACAACCACCTCGCCATGTAAAGCCAGTCAATGGTTCATTGTTTCCACCAATCCAACTTTGAGAATCCTGTTAAAGTCAAGCATAAATAGAAAATAAAACACACAAAAATAAGAACTCAAAAGGAATATAAGAAATCACCCACTCTTCACAACATTGTAAATCAACTACACTTCAATAAAAATTAAAAAAAAGAAAAGAAATCATCCACTCATTTTATAGATGAGGAAGGTACATCCAGGGAGATAAAATATACCGTAACATTACACAAGTAGTTACAAAAACAGTCCCAAATCCCATCTAGGGTGTTTTGACTAAGAGAGATGTGGTCTTCCTCCAAACCTGAACCTTCTTGAATAGCTCACATTTTCATACTCTAGGCTTCTAGATAAGTGGGGTCACACCCACTTCCTCCATTTTGGAAAGATTTCCTATGTTTAAAAATCATAAAAAATAGATACTAGCTATTTCGACACCTCCTTGTACAAACTAAGTTCCAGACAGAATGGCTGTCAAAACAGTGTTGCTCTCTTAGAATAGCTTATACTAAAATGTTTTCACACTGCCTCAATTTTCTCTTTAAAAAATGTCAACTTTTGGGCTTCCCTGGTGGCACAGTGGTTAAGAATCCACCTGCCAATGCAGGGGACACGGGTTCGAGCCCTGGTCCGGGAAAATCCCACATGCCGCAGAGCAACTAAGCCCGTGCACCACAACTACTGAGCCTGCGCTCTAGAGCCCAGGAGCCACAACTACTGAGCCAGCGTGCCACAACTACTGAAGCCTGTGCACCTAGAGCCCATGCTCCGCAACAAGCCACCCCAATGAGAAGACCGCGCACCACAACAAAGAGTAGCCCCTGCTCGCCGCAACTAGAGAAAGCCTGTGTGCAGCAACAAAGACCCAACGCAACCAAAAATAAATAAATTTATTAAAAAAAAATATCAACTTTAAAAATAACCACAAGACTTGTTTGAAACCTGATTCAAACAATCCAGCTATAAAACTCTTTTTCGAAACCAAAAGGGAAATCTGAATCCAGACTGGGTATATTAGATGGTGTTAAGTTGGGGTAAAGATGATTGCTTGGTGTGATAATGGTTTTGTGGTTGTATTAATAACAATAATAAAGTCCTTAACTGTTAAATATTCAAGTATTTATGGTGAAAGAATATGCCTAGCATTTGCTTTAAAATATTTCAGCAAAAAAAAAGAATAAAAGGGCAGAGAGAAAAACAGATGAAACAAGACCAGCAAAATTCTGATAGGTATACTGGGGTTCATAATACTCTACTATTTTGGGGTATATTTAAATTTTTCCATAATAAAATGCTTTAACGTATCTCACAGGGCTAGACTGTTATAATTAAATATTATAAAATTATATAGACGTTACTATACCATAAGGTAATTTATCTAGAAAATTAAATCTGGAATATAATAAATGAGTTAACTTTGACATATATTAAGAGCCCTAGGGACTTCCCTGGTGGCACAGTGGTTAAGAATCTACCTGCCAATGCAAGGGACGCGGGTTTGAGCCCTGGTCTGGGAAGATCCCACATGCCGTGGAGCAACTAAGCCCGTGAGCCACAACTACTGAGCCTGTGCTCTAGAGCCAGCGAGTCGCAACTTCTGAAGTCTGCACGCCTAGAGCCCATGTTCCGCAACAAGAGAAGCCACCATAACGAGAAGCCCATGCACCACAACGAAGAGTAGCCCCCGCTCGTCACAACTAGAGAAAGCCTGCGTGCAGCAACAAAGACCCAACACGGCCAAAAGTAAATAAATAAAATAAATAATTTTTTTTTAAAAAGAGCCCTATACTTTAAGTATACTTAAAGTCCATATACCCTTTTCTCAAAGTACCTCCCCCCACAGGAAAAATTCCTTTGTTTCAGAAATACTTCTAATAAGCTTCACTATATAGTCCAAAACAGATATCAAAGCTCAAATTAGGGGTGGAAAAAAGATGGGTATGGTAGGCTCAATGAGGGATGAAGCAATTTATGAAAATGAGATACAAGGTGGGGAAAAAAAGTGTTGTCCAGACCATCACTACCTAATGTGAAGATCCATCTTAAACTTCAAACCATCTATAATTATTATTATCCCACAAAACTCCCATCCCCAGTAGGTTACCAATCCTATTAACTACAAAATTCTCTTGGATTCTCTTCCTCACTTTCAGTATCTTCAACTTTTGACCCTCATCCCTCTGTTGGTCACAAGGCTGCCTGCCACATGGCACAATTCTATTCACATTATATACTATGGACAAGCCCAACAATGGTCTTGCCCCTGGGCTATATTTTAGATGCCCCAAATAGCTTGGAACCTCCCTGTCGTACTCTCCAACCCATCCTTCCCATAGTCACTTAATTTTCTCAACAAGAAACGTAATCTTGCCATTGTCCTACTAAAAAGTCATCTGTGGCTCCCCATTTATTTACAGGACCATCTAGAGACCTGTTGCATACAATCCACCTTTAATTTACTTTTTCTATCTCTGCTCCTGATAGTACTCATAAGTTCCCCAAACACACACACAAACACACACACACACAAACACACACACACCCCTCTTCCAGTTTCTACCACTCCAAAAAGGTCACTATTCCCAAAAAACGTATGTTGTTTAGCATCTCTATACCTTTGTTCCACCTGCTGTCTGCCAAGACTGAGCCAGCTGTCAAGAAACTCTGACTTTTGTGAACTCTTAAAGCATATTACCGACACTGCAGGTGGTTATCTTTAAATAGCTTTGCAATGCAGTTCTTGTGTGAATACTGAGAGCACGGGCTGTAAACTACATTTTTGTTTACAAAACTGTTCCTACCAAAATGCCTTGCCCTATTCTAGGCTCTCACATGTGGCATCTCATTCCCCAACAATGTCAAAGTAGTAGGTATTTAATGAACTGATTATTTTTAAAAGGTCCAACCTACACAAGTAACTTAAAAGAATCTACCCTATTAGAGAAATCTGTTTTTATTCTACATCTTGTTTCCCTCTCTCTCCTATGAGAATGTAAGTTCCATGAAGAAAGAAAGTTTTGTCTTTTTTTTCTCTCAAAACATAGAATAGTACTCCCAGAAGAGAGAATAGTGCCTGGCTTGCAGTAGGCACTCAAAATATTTGCTCAATAAATAAATACATTAAAATTTTTAATTATTAAGCTTCAATGTGTTCCCTTTTGAGCATGTGTAAGAGATACCTAAGAAATATGATCCTTTTAGGGACTTCCCTGGTGGTGCAGTGGTTAAGAATCCACCTGCCAATGCAGGGGACACGGGTTCGAGCCCTGGTCCGGGAAGATCCCACATGCCTCAGAGCAACTAAGCCCGTGCGCCACAACTAGCCTGTGTGCAGCAACAAAGACTCAATGCAGCCATACATACATAAATACGTTTACTAAAAAAAAAGAAATATGATCCTTTTAATTATTCCTAGAAACAATTACACGAACAAGAGAGTAAAAATAAATTTTTAAAAGTATAGATGACTGATATCATAGGCTAAGATGTTTGTTAACCTTACCCTCTCCAAAGAAACTTTAAAAAGAACTGGTGTCTCATTTAAAAAATCTATTGACTATATATCATCTCTTCTTAGTTTACCCTGTAATGGAAATGTTTATTAAACTGATTAGTCAATAAAAGGACGAAAGAAAAGGTAAGTCAGAGAACCTAGCTAATTAAAACCACTAAGTTTTGATATTTCAAAACATGAAATTAAGAAGTCCTGCTATTTCTCTAACATATTGAATACTGATAAATTTAATATATTCATATATACTCATTCAACAAATATTTACTGCACCCCTACCATGTGCCAGCCACTGTTTTAGGTTCTAGGGACACAGCACTGAAAAAGAACAAACATTCCTGCCCTCAAGGAGCATTCTAATGAATTCTAGAAGCAGTCTTGCTGATAACAAACAGATACTATTTGCTGTCATAAGTTAGTAAAAGCAAACTTAAGAACTTGAAAAACAGTAATCTGATACCATTTACTACTGTAGGGACAAAAAAGGCCTTAAAACTCGAAATTTCTAAAATGATTTTAATCCTCCAGTAAAATTAAAAAATCTTATTGAATAAATCTCAGTTGCAAAAGGCAATATGAAAACACCTGAACTTTAAATGTAGTCAAATATTACAGTGAATAAACATAAACCCTTGCCAAGAAGACTTACCAGTGTAATATAATTATCAACAATAAAGAACCCAGGCTTCCCTGGTGGCACAGTGGTTAAGAATCCACCTACCAATGCAGGGGACACAGGTTCGAGCCCTGGTCTGGGAAGATCCCACATGCCACGGAGCAACTAAGCCCGTGAGCCACAACTACTGAACCCGCATGCTGCAACTACTGAAGCCTGCGCACCTAGAGCCCATGCTCCACAACAAGGGAAGCCACCACAATGAGAAGCCTGCACACTGCAACGAAGAGTAGTCCCCACTCGCCGCAACTAGAGAAAGCCCGCGTGCATCAACGAAGACAACGAAGACCCAACACAGCCAAAAATAAAATAAACAAATTTTTTAAAAATAAAAAAAAAAAAAATAAAGAACCCCTACCTACTCTAAATAATAAGAAACAAATTCTTATTTCACCACAGGAAAGATAACATTCTCTAGCAACAAAGTGAAACAATAGCTGGTAAACTTGAAACACAGACTTGGTGGTCCAACCAGGTCTATATGTATCAGACCATACACCCTGTTCCCAGTCTTACTGACTCCAACAATGGGCAGGCCAGAAGAATAAAGGCCCATTCAAAAGCCACAGTAATTCATCACAGCGAGGAGGAAAAGGGATAAAAAGGATGAAATTAAAGACCCAAGTAACTGTACAATAAAAGAGCAGATCCTTCCTAGTTATGAAGTATTCCCCATAAAAACATAACAGATGGGACTTCCCTGGTGGCTCAATGGTTAAGAATCCGCCTGCCAACGCAGGGCACACAGGTTCAAATCCTGGTCTGGGAAGATCCCACATGCCGCGGAGCAACTAAGCCCGTGTGCCACAACTATTGAGCCTGCGCTCTAGAGCCCATGAGCCACAACTACTGAAGGCTGTGTGCCTAGAGCCCGTGCTCCACAACAAGAGAAGACACCGCAATGAGAAGTCCACGCACCACAACGAAGAGTAGCCCCTGCTCAACGCAACTAGAGAAAGCCCGCGCACAGCACCAAAGACCCAACACAGCCAAAAATAAAATAAATAAATTTAAAAAACATAACAGATGAAAATCTTAATCTGTATAAAACTAATGCCTAATTCTGGAGGTAGGTTATTAACACTAAACACACAAATCAGTGGATAGAATGAGTTAATATAAACATTCTGACCACCAAACATAATTTAGTTTTCATTTGAATATGTAAGAATACTCTGCAAGTCCTGGAACAAATTAAGCAACATTAGACTCTTAAAACAGTTTTAAAACTGTCTAACATCTGAACCACCCCCATGTCCAACTCCTCCCTTTTGGGGCTGGACAAACAGATGACATTATGACTGACCCAAGGCACTAGCTCAAACAAGGACAACTATATCAACTTAGGTACACACCAAAGAAGTTTAAATAACCTTTTTTTTAAGGTTCTGATTAAAAGCTGACTTTGACCTGGAAGACATTATGCTAAGTAAAATAAGCCAGATACAAAATAACAAAATTTTATGATTCTACTTATATGAGGTACCTAGAGTAGTCAAACTCATACAGAAAGTAGAAAAGTGGTTATCAGGGGGCTGGAGGAAGGGGAGGAATGAGTAGTTTAATGTGTACAGAGTTTCAGTTTGGGAAGGAAAAAGTTCTGGAGATGCACTGGTGATGATGATTGCACAATAATATGAATATACTTAATGCCACTAAACTGTACACTTAAAAATGATTAAAATGGTAAATTTTGCTATGCATTTTTAACCACAGTTTTTTTTAAGTGTACTTGAGTGCTACTAGAACAGAAAGGCGAAACACCTCTATTTATTAAATTAAGGTTTGGCATGGAGATTTGACTTCACAGTCTTCCACTGGACTTCCAGCCTCAGTGCTCCCATATATAAAGCTAATGTAAAAAGCACACCAGCCTCACAACAAGAAAAAAGCTCAATACGAAAATCAACAAACTTTCTTTCTTAGATCAGAGAATTGAGGTCACAGGGAAAATTGCAAACCAAAATCTGAGAGACAGGCAAATACAAAGAATCACAAGCTGAGGTCAGTTACCAAGGAGCAGAAGCTACTGGAGCAACTGGAAGAAACATTTAAATGGTAATTTGGACAAACTGCTGGAAGCTAAGATTAGTAGGCTAGCTTGAGACCTAAGACCTCTCGTGGAGGTTCAGGCTTCATAGGCCCCCACTTTCTTGGGTTTTACCTCAAGGAGCTCCCTGAGGTTTGTTTTTTTTTTTTTTTTTTTTGGCCGTGCCGCACAGCTTGCAGGATCTTAGTTCCCTGACCAGGGATTGAACCTGGGCCACAGCGGTGAAAGCACTGAGTCCTAACCACCGGACTGCCAGGGAATTCCCTGCAACCATTTTCAAATACACTCAGGAAAGTAAGCACTGATAGCAGTCCCCATTAACAAAGGCCTGCCCTCCAAGACAAACTACCTTATCAGAGCTTTATCTAAGCCTGGGAAAGGGCAATTCATCAACTCCAGCCCCCTCTATCCTTCCTGTCTCAAGTAAGGGGAGAAAAAAAATTGTTAAGGCTAAGAAACACTGCTGAAGGTCACAGCCCAGGGACTCAGGCCCACTTACAAAACTGAGATTTAATCATAAAATGATATAGCTTTCCTCACCCACACCTTACCACCACATCAACCAGGCTCCACTACGATGACAGTGGATTACAACTGAGAGAGCTGCAAGACACATTCTATTTAAGGAGTTCTTAGAGAAACCCAAGGATAATGGGGGAGGGGGAGAAAACTGAAGTCTCTGGGACCTAAAGCAGCAGAAAACATTAAACACATCTCTGAGCTAGAGCTAGATTAACATAACTCCTCACACTAAAAACTTAACTATCAGTCCTATTTTCTGATATTTCATGCCTGACTTTCAACAAAAAAATTACAAGCCATGCCAAAAGGTAAGGAAAAACAGACTGACGAGACAAAGCAACCATCAGAACCAAACTCAGATATGATGCAGATTTTGAAATATGAGATAGTAAATTTAAAATAACTAGGATTAATATCTTAAGGGCTCTAATGAGAAAAGTAGAAAATGTGCAAAAACAAGTAACGTAAGCAGAGAGATGGAAACTCAAAGAATTAAAAGAAAATGCTAGATATAAAAAACACTGTAATAGAAATAAAGAATGCCTTTAATATACTTATCCACAGACTGGACACGGCCAAGGAAAGAATCAGTGAACATGAACATATATCAATAGAAACCTCCCAAATTGAAATGCATAGACAAAAAAGGATAAGAATAACAGAACAGACCACTCAAGGACTGTGGGACAATTGCAAAAGGTGTAATATAGGTGTAATGGAAATACCAGAAGGAGAAGGCAGAAAAGCGTAAAAGAAACATCAGAAGTAATAATGGCTGAGAATTTTATAAAATTAATGACAGATACTAAAAAACAGATCCAAGAAAGTCAGAGAACACCAAATAGGATAAATACCAAAAGATCTATACCAGGCATATCACAGTCTAACTGCAAAAGAACAAAGACAAAAAGGAAATCCTGAAAGAAAACAGAGACAAAAAAACACTTTACCTGTAGAGGAACAAGGAAGGATAAGAATCACTTTGGACTTCTCACACACAAACAGGAAGAGAATGGAGTGAAATATTTCAAGTGCTGAAAGAAAAAAGCCACCAACCTAGAATTCTGTATCCAGCAAAGTTATCCTACAAAAGTGAAGGAGAAATAGTCTTCCTTAGACAAAAACTGAGGGAGATTGTCACCAGCACACCTGCCTTGAAAGAAACGTTAAAAGTTCTTCCAAGGGAAAGAAAATAATATAGGTCAGAAACTCAGACATATATATAAAAGAATGTCAAAGAAAGACAAGAAAGTAAATCTTTTATTCTTCTTTCTCTTAATTCATCTAATAGACAACTATGTGTATGAAGTGCTAATAGCAACAATGTATTGGGTGATTATGGTACATAACACAGAGGAAATGAACAACAACATCATAAGGCATAGGAGGGAGGCATTGGGAATACTCTGTCATAATGTACCTGCTCTACCCATGAAGCAGTATAGTAATATTCTAAAGCAGACTTAGACTAGTAGTAAATGTATATTGCAAACTCCAGGCAACCAGTTTTTTTTAAAAATGTTTAAATAAGTATAATAGATATACTAAGAAAGAATAGAATGTGGAATCATATAAAATAGTCAATTAAAGCTAGGGAAGGCAGAAAAAATTAAAAAAGAACAAACAAGTACAACAAATAGAAAATTACAAACATAAGAAATAACAATCCAATCCTACCAAAAATCATTTAGATGTGCATGATTGAAATAAACCAATTAAATGACAGAAACTGTCACTGTGGATTAAAAAAAAAGACCCAAATATTTGTTGTCCACAAAAAACCCAGTTTAAACATAAAGAAAAGGAATGGAGGAAGATATACCATATTGACACTGATCAAACAAAAGCTAGAGTAGTTATACTAATTTCCGACCGAGCTGACTTAAGAACAAGGAAATTATCAGGATAAAGAGTGGTATTACATAATAATAAAGGAGTCAATACTCCAGAAAAACTTAACAGTTATCTTTAATGTGTATGCACTTAACAACAAAGCATCAAAATACATGAGGCAAGAACTGAACTGCAGGAAGAAACAAGACAAATCCACTATTATACTTGGAGACTTCAACACCCTTCAATCAGTAACTGACAGACCCAGAAGACAGAGTATCAGTAAGGATATAGTTGAACTGAACAGCACCAACAATCAAGTGGATCTAATTGACATTATATTGGGTTGGCCAAAAGGTTCATTTGGTTTCTTCCATAAGATGGCTCTAGTAGCGCTTAGTTGTCTTTAACTTCATTCGAAACAATTTTGTTAGACTGTATTGTGACAGCTGTCATCCCAGCACGCCTTTAAAAAAAAAACTTATTAAAGTTGGTGAATTTTTGTGTACCCATTTTAATCCTGAAGATGGAAGAAAAAAAGCCACATTTTTGGCATATTATGCTTTATTATTTCAAGAAACGTAAAAATGCAGCTGAAACACAAAAAAAGATATGTGCAGTGTATGGAGAAGGTGCTGTGACTGATCCGACGTGTCAAAAGTGGTTTGCGAAGTTTCGTGCTGGAGATTTCTCTCTGGACGATGCTCCACGTTCGGGTAGACCAGCTGAAGTTGATAGTGATCAAAACGAGACATTAACTGAGAACCATCAACGTTATACCATGCGGGAGATAGCCGACATACTCAAAATATCCAAATCAAGCGATGAAAATCATTTGCACCACCTTAGTTATGTTCACCTCTTTGATGTTTAGGTTCCACATAAGTTAAGCAAAAAAAACCTTCTTGACCATATTTCTGACGTGATTCTCTACTTAAACATAAGGAAAATGTTCCGTTTTTAAAACAAATTGTGACAGGTGATGAAAAGTGGATACTGTACAATAATGTGGAACAGAAGAGATTGTGGGGCAAGCGAAATGAACCACCACGAACCACACCAAACACCATTCTTCATCCAAAGAAGGTGATGTTATGTATATGGTGGGATTGGAAGGGAGTCCTCTATTATGAGCTACTTCCGGAAAACCAAATGAAAATTCCAAAAAGTACTGCTCCCAATTAGACCAAATGAAAGCAGCACTCGATGAAAAGCATCCGGAATTAGTCAACAGAAAATGCATACTCTTCCATCAGGATAACGCAAGACCGCATGTTTCTTTGATGACCAGGCAAAAACTGTTACAGCTTGGCTGGGAGGTTCTGATTCATCCGCCGTATTCACCAGACATTGCACCTTCGGATTTCCATTTATTTCGGTCTTTACAAAATTCTCTTAATGGAAAAAATTTCAATTCCCTGGAAGACTGTAAAAGGCACCTGGAACAGTTCTTTGCTCAAAAAGATAAGAAGTTTTGGGTGGATGGAATTGTGAAGTTGCCTGAAAAATGGCAGAAGGTAGTGGAACAAAACGGGGAATACGTTGTTCAATAAAGTTCTTGGTGAAAATGAAAAATGTGTCCTTTATTTTTTACTTAAAAACCGAAGGAGCTTTTTGGCCAACCCAATAGAATCCTTCATCCAACAACAACAGAATACACATTCCTCTCAAACTCATACAGAACATTCCCCAAAATAGGACATATACTGGGCCTTAAAACACACCTTAAAATAAATTTTAAAGAAAAGATCATACAAAGTATGCTCTCAGACCACAATTGAATTAAACTAGAAACCAGTAATAGAAACATAGCTGGAAAACCCCATAATACTTGGAGTTTACACAACACACTTCTAAGTAACACATGGGCCAACACATTTCTAAATAACACATGGATCAAATATTTTGAACTAAATGAAAATGAAAATACAACCCATGAAAATATGTAAAATGCAGTGAAAGCAATAGTTAGAGGAGAATTTATAGCATTGGGTGTATATATTAGGAAAAAAGATCTAATATCAATCATCTAAACTTCCACCTTAGGAAACTAGAAGAGTAATATAACCTAAAGAAGCAGAATAGGGCTTCCCTGGTGGCGCAGTGGTTGAGAATCTGCCTGCCAATGCAGGGGACACGGGTTCGAGCCCTGGTCTGGGAAGATCCCACATGCCACGGAGCAACTGGGCCCGTGAGCCACAATTACTGAGCCTGCGCGTCTGGAGCCTGTGCTCCGCAACAAGAGAGGCCACGATGGTGAGAGGCCCGCGCACCGCGATGAAGAGTGGTCCCCACTTGCCGCAACTAGAGAAAGCCCTCACACAGAAACGAAGACTCAACACAGTTATAAATAAATAAATAAAAGAACGTGAATTTCTTTAAAAAAAAAAAAAAAGAAGCAGAATAAAAAATACAGCAGACACCAAAAAAGCTGAACACAAGAAAACAGGATAACAACACAACAGGGAAAAGAAATTAATGGAACCAAAGCTGGTCCTTTGAAAAGATCAATAAAATCAATTTGAGAGAGAAAAGACAAATAATAATATCAGAAATCAAAGAGGAGTCAAAACTACTAATTTCATGGACATTAGAAAGATAGTAAAAGAATATTAAGAACAATTCTATGCCCACAATTTTGATAGCTTAGTTGAAATGGACCAGTTATTTGAAACACACAACCTACCAAACCCACATGAGAAAAAAATAGATCATCTGAATAGACCTGTATCTACTAAAGAAATTTAATCAATAATTAATAACCTTCAAAAAAGAATGAACCAAATTTAGACAGTTTCACTGGTAAGTTCTACCAAACATTTAAGGAAGAAATGATACTAGTTCTCTCTAAGCTCTTCCAGGAAATAGAAGCAGAGGGAACACTTCCTAACTCATTCTATGAGGCCAGTGTTATCTTAATACCAAAACCAAATAGAGACATAACAAGAAAGGAAAACTAAACATCAATATATCTCATGAACATAGATATAAAAATACTCAACAAAATATTAGCAAATTGAATCCAACATTGTATAAAAAGAATTATACACCACAACTAACTATTCCAGGGACACAAGGCTAATAACTCAACATTCAAAAAATTAATAATGTGATCCAACACATCAACAGGCTAAAGAAAAATCATATGATCACATCAATAGATGCAGAAAAAGCATTTGACAAAAGCCAACATCCATTCATGATTAAGAAAACAAAAACCCTCTCAGCATGCTAGAAATAGGGAACTTCCTGAACTTGATTTGAAAACATCTACAAAAATATTCTACAGCTAACAACATACATAGTGTGAAAACCTAGATGCTTCTCCCTAAAGATTAGGAAAGAGATAAGGATATTTGCTCTTATCACTTTGTACTCAACATTGTACTGGAGATTCTAGCCAGGACAATTAGCTAAGAAAGAGACAGATAAGAGGTGCTCAGATTGGAAAGGAAAAAGGAAAACTGTATTTACAGGTGACATGATCTTATATATAGAAAACATTAAAAAGTCCACTAAAAAACTATTGGAATGGGTACTTCCCTGGTGGTGCAGTGGTTAAGAATCCACCTGCCAATGCAGGGGACATGGGTTTGAGCTCTGGTCGAGGAAGATCCCACATGCCGCGGAGCAACTAAGCCCGCGCGCCTAGAGCTCGTGCTCGGCAACAAGAGAAGCCACTGCAATGAGAAACCCGTGAGAAACCCATGCACCACAACAAAGAGAAGCTCCTGCTCGAGGCAACTAGAGAAAGCCCGTGCACAGCAACGAAGACAAAACGCAGCCAAAAATAAATAAATAAATAAATAAATTTAAATAAATAAATAAAAATAAATTGTCCACTTAAAACAATTTTAAAAAAAACTATTGGAATGAATAAATGAGTTGAACAAGGTTGCAGGATACAAGATCAATATAAAACAATCAATTGTATTTCTGTAAACTTGCAACAATCTGAAAATGAAATTAAGAAACAATTCTGTTTATAACATCAACAAAAAATGAATAAATTTAACAAAAGAAGTGTAAAACATACTCTGCAAACTACAAAACATTTTTGGAAGAAATTAAAGAAGATCCACATAAATGGAAAAACATCCCACGTTCAAAGATTGAAATGCTGGGCTTCCCTGGTGGCGCAGTGGTTGAGAATCCGCCTGCCAATGCAGGGGACACGGGTTCGAGCCCTGGTCTGGGACGATCCCACATGCCGCGGAGCAACTACGCCCGTGAGCCACAATTACTGAGCCTGCGCGTCTGGAGCCTGTTCTCTGCAACAAGAGAGACCACGACAGTGAGAGGCCCGCGCACCACGATGAAGAGTGGCCCCCGCTTGCCCAACTAGAGAAAGCCCTCGCACAGAAACAAAGACCCAACACAGCCAAAAATAAATAAATAAATAATTTAAAAAAAAAAAAAAAAAAGATTGAAATGCTTAATATTAAGATGGCAACATACCCAAACTGACCTTTTAGATTCAATCCAATCACCAACAGAATCTCAGCTAACCTCCCATAGAAACTGATAGACTAAGTCCAAAAATCATATGGAATTGCAAGGGACCAAGAATAGACAATCTTGAAAAGAGAACAAAATAAGAGATCTAATTTCCTGTTTTGAAAACTTACTACAAAGCAAAGGTAATCAAGACAGTCTAGTACTGGCATGAGAACAGACGTACAGACCAATGCAACAGAACTGAGAGTTCAGAAATAAAGCCACATGTCTATGGCCAACTAGTTGTCAACAAGGGTGCCAAGACTATTCAATGGGGAAAGAATAGCCTTTCCAACAAATGGTGCTGGGACAACTGGATAGGCACATACAAAAAAAATGAAGCTGAACCCTTACCTCATACCATTATCATTCATTATTATATATTAATGTATTATATATAATTAGTGAATATATGTTATATTAACATATTCATAGAATTATAGCATTATTCATAAGCCAAAATGTGGAAACAACCCAAATGCCCACTAACGATGAATGGATAAATAAAATGTGATATATGTATACAATAGAATATTATTCAGTCTTGGGCTGCCTGGTGGCACAGTGGTTAAGAATCCGCCTGCCAATGCAGGGGACACAGGTTCGAGCCCTGGTCCGGGCAAGATCCCACATGCCACGGAGCAACTAAGCCCGTGCGCCACAACTACTGAGCCTGCGCTCTAGAGCCCGTGAGCCACAACTACTGAGCCCATGTGCCACAACTACTGAAGCCCACGTGCCTAGAGCCCGTGCTCCACAACAAGAGGAGCCACTTCCATGAGAAGCTCATGCACCACAACAAAGAGTAGCCCCCGCTCGCCACAACTAGAGAAAGCCCGCACGCAGCAATGAAGACCCAACGCAGCCAAAAATAAATAAATAAAATAAATAAATTTATTTTAAAAATAAATAAATAACCAATTAATTCCAACATGACATGAAGGAATTTTATTCTAGAAAAACTTTTAATTCACTTCTCAAGTTTAAAAAAGACTGATTTCTTTCCTTCTGTATTTCAAGCAAAAACAACCTACTTTCATAATACAAGTAGCAGCTTAAAAAAAAAAAAACTGTGTAGGAAGCTGTTTACTTTGCAAGAAAATGAGACCTAAAAATCAGAATTTCCCCTGTAATTTGGAAATGTTTGGTAACAATCTCAGAATATTCTTGGTTTTAAGAACTTAGCTACTGAAGTTTTTGTTTTTATCCAACCAACAGAAAAGAGCTCACATTCAGCTTTGTTATGATTTCTTTACTAACTAATCAAAATTAAAACACATATCTATTTTTAAATCATGAAGTAAAATATTTACATTTGGCTCCTTTAGTGAACTGCCCCTTTACATAAATTGACTCAGGTCAATACCGAAGACATACAAAATCAGTACAGTAGGTCCTCCAGATGTGAAACCCACAGATACAGTGGGCTGACTGTACTACGCCATTTTATATAAGGAACCTAGACATCCAGGGATTTTGGCATCCACTGGAGGTCTTGGAATCAATACCCTCCCCAATCCCGCCCCCACTCTGGGATACCTAGGGACGACTGTATAAAGCCACTGTTCATCTCCTGCCTTCTTCAACTACCATCCCATCTTTGCAGGCATATAGGTTAATGAAATATTCCAAAACTATCCCACTGTTTTTTCTCCTTTACTTTCATCTCCTAGGAAAAGCATGACCCACCACTAAGTCAGTATAAGTAGAAGCCTGTTATTCCTCCAAATCAAACACTGTTTAATGTGATTTTCAACTGACAGAATAAGATTATTTACATCAGGAATCCTATATGGAAACCTTATTAATGAAAATTAATAAAGACATTTAGCTTAGAAACCACTAACTAGGTGTGTAGCCTCACGCCCTCCTTACCATTCTGTGGCTTCAGTATCTTCCCCACAAAGGAGGAAATTCTATGAGTTCAGAGATTACAAATATATGACACGTGTGGGCTGCTACTCCCCCCTCTGAACAGCCACTACTAATTGATCAGAGATCAAATAAGAAATGGCACCTAAGGTGAAACTTGCTAGACAAGTGATCTAAGCTTCCTTCCCCTTCTAACATTCTGTCTGTGACCTACTTGGAATCAAATACATTTGCAGTGAACAGCTCAGACACAAATAGAAACAATATACACAAGCTAACTTAAGGAGTTAGAGCCTCAAAATACAGAAATTCTTTATCACCTTTAAATGTACAGACTTTTTTTTAAAGAATAAGTCACTATTTATACATTTCTCTATTTCAGATGTAAAATTCTGGAAAATAATCAAGTCTAAGTGGAAAAACCTTAAAATACTATATCTTTCTCAATTTCCAACTTGTGTAAAATAGTGTTCTTTATCATGAACTACATTCTTGATACTCAGGCATGCTTGAACATGCCTGAAGAGCTCCCTATGGAAAGAATATTGAAAAGCTTCCTGAAAATCAACTAGGAATGTTTGCTTTATTACTTATCTCAAGTAGGATGCATATCCAGTTACAGATTTACACAGAACTCGTAAAGGTGAACATCCTGACAGATGTTTAGACAATTACATAATTCTGTCAAAGTGTTATTTCTAGCACATTCATGTGGCCTTCTGAATGTCTAAAGCCTCCTCCTATAAAGCCCTTCCCCCTACGTGCTCCACTACAAATTTCCAATTCCTCTTTCTTGGTTCCTATCAAACTCTCATTCCCTCAGCCCAACTTTCAACTGTTAGAAAACTACTCTGACTCAAGCGGAAAAAAAAATTTTTTTTTTTTTGCTTTTGTTCAGGGGAGAAAGTCAAAGTCAAAGTCAAAGTCAAGGACGGGGAGGGAAATAATTGTCTGGTACCATCAAAAAGTGAAAATGTGTAGAGAAAGGGTGATTCATCAGTCAAAATAGAAAATAAGTTCTTACTATGGGCCAATTATTGTACCAGGCATGGGAGATATGGTAATCAAGATAAGGCCCACTCCTGACAGTAAACTAGCCAGGAAAAATAAATAACTAAAGTAGTATCAATGAGACATAGGACCTGTGCCATATGGTCATAACATAGTCTTAGAAACCAAGGAAGGCTTCCTATGAAAAAAGATTAGCCAACAGTACAGCAACATTTGAGAGATAACACGACATACTCGAGGAACTGCAAAAACTATAGTATACCTGACATACAGAGACAAGGGAGGAGGCTCAGAGATCATGGAAGTCAACTTTAAGGAACTGAACCTTATCTCAAAAAGTAAGTCTCTGAAGGAGACTTATTTGAAGAGCATAAGTATACCTTTACAGAAGTCTCTATCAGCCTACTTCCCCCACTGCTGTAAAGGCGATTGAGAAGGGGAAGGTGTGAGGAAATAACAAAAAGCGAGAGACTGAACAGTGCTTCAGAGACTTTAGAGTATACTCAGACATCTTAGGTTAAAGCTACAATGCTTGGAACACGGGTGCTCAATCATATGCCTCAATATGTACTACATGCAAAAAGGAATTATGGAGATGAAGAAGAATCAAGAGCTCAAACAAACTTACATTACTGTCTTAACTGAGAAATCTTATCAAGAACTGTATTTTCGTAAAATTAAAGATACAGCTCTTACTGTTTTTTGTCTATTATTTTTAAACAATATTGGTTGGTAATTTTTGTTTTTAACTCAGTTCAATTTAAAAGACACTATTCACCTTGTTATACATATATCTAAGCATGAAGTCCAGTAGAAATGATTTCCCTTTACGAAAAGCTCCTGCCACGGATACCACTACTATGTTAAGATCTCGTATGTGCTCCTGTAGCAATATCTGCTCCAAAGCTTCTTCATCAAGCTCAAAGTTATGGTCATCTTCATGAGCAAGAACAATCTGTACTGGACATGGTTTCTTCATAACCTCATCAGAGTTTACTAGGTCATCATCTTCATAATTCTCACCTAGAGTTAAAAAAGAGAGAAAACAGGTTACCTTAATTCCTGCATTCTAAACTTTTCCTAAAGGATCACAACTAAAGCAAAATTTCAAATAACTTCTCCTCCATTATAGGTCATTTGGAAATAGTTACAAAAAGTGATGCTCAAACACACACTGGATTTCTCACTCCCTCTATAATAGGACCAAGAATACCAGTCAGTTTCCTACTATATATAGAGTTAAGCAGGAATACTAAGTAAGACCTCTATCTCAATCAGGTCTTAACAGCTAAATGTGAGCAGCAGCTGTTCTTGAACACTGTATTATTCTGTAAACAACTTTTGCTACTGTATGCACACAGAAACTAGATATAGTGAGTGGAAAATCAATTTCACCTAATAATTCAGATTCCAATTTCCCTATAGGCATCACCTGGAAATTACTCCAAGTTACAAAGATTAAAATATACATATAAATTGTAAACATTATTTTCCATTCTGAAACTTAAAGGGTTAAGGTCCTAAGAAATTTCCAAAAATGACACGATAAAGCTAATGGTTTCCTAACTTAATAAGAGTTACCTAAAAGTATAGCATTCCTTATTAAAACAAAGCACAGGATTAATGTTTTAGTGGAAGACATAAGAAGAACAGTCAATGAGGTGCAGAGTTTCATCTGTCTCTAGGGCCCTTTTTCACCAAACACCACAGACACCCCTTCAAAATTATACAGCTCTTGAAAAACAGCTATACAAACTCTTTTGTTCACTCAGCACACGAAAAGAAGTTAACCTTTGCAGAAGAACTTTACTGAATAGTGATGAAGAAATAACTATAGAATATGTAACAGGAGAGAGAGTTTTTTAAAGTTTAGGTTTCTGTTTTGTTTTCTGTTTTTTGTTTGTTTTTAAACCCACATAATAGCTAGTTTCAGAGACTATGTACCTTGTCTGCCTTTCTTCCCTATCAATTGCTTGATCCCACTAGCAACACTCCTGGGGACCTTATCCTCTCCCACATCAACATTTTTAAGAGACTCTCCCCTTGAGATTGTCTACTAAGTGCCAGTTTCCAATCTAAGGAGACATACAGTATCTACTGTGTTCGATGCAATGACAGCCCCTCCTCACCGAGGAGACAGCCAGTCCACTGAGGAGTGGCACATTATTAGTGCACCAATACCTTATCCACACAAACACTATTCTCAGCGCAAAGATTATATACTTACATTAATGAATTTTTAATTTCTTTACAGAAAGAAACATCTAGCTTATTTGATTTGCAAAGACTATTAGAGCCTTTACCTTCACATCACAAGGCACATTTAACTGTACAAAGCAAAATCAACACTATTTCAAAAGGTGCTGCAAACAGTAACAATATAATGTAATATAAAGAGCAGTCAATTTCAAAGGAGAATTTTTGAAAGTAAAAGCAATCAGTATGTAATTAAAAAGGATATTATCACTGCTTGTTTCAGTGCTATACAGATATAGCCGGGTATGCTATTTGAATGCACAAAAAGTAAACCTTCCAGGACAAGTACAACATAGTTAAATTCCAATTTAATATATTACCAAACAGTATGCAAATTGTGTGATTAAAACCTTCCAAGCCTAATTAGTGGTTAAGAATGAACCAGGAGGGACTTCCCTGGTGGCACAGTGGTTGAGAATCCGCCTGCCAGTGCAGGGGACATGGGTTTGATCCCTGGTCCGGGAAAATCCCGCCTGTGCTCTAGAGCCCATGAGCCACAACTACTGAGCCCACGTGTCACAACTACTGAAGCCCGCAGGCCTAGAGCCCGTGCTCCGCAACAAGAGTAGCCACCACAATGAGAAGCCTGCGCACCGCAACGAAGAGCAGCCCCCGCTCGCCGCAACCAGAGAAAAGCCCACGTGCAACAATGAGACCCAACGCTGCCAGAAGCAATAAATAAATAAAATAAATAAATTTAAAAAAACAAGAGAATGAACCAAGAAGCAAAACTGCCTAGATGCGTGTCATTTAACTTCTCTATGCCTGCTTCCTCATCTGTAACATGGGGATAATAATGGCATCTACCACATTAAGTTGTCATCAGGATTAAATGATTTGAAATACGCTTGATACATCGTAAGCATTACAGGTGCTTGTCATTAGGGTAACAGTAATTTTAAAATAATCAATCCTATAGAAAAGCTTTTATTTACGCCTTAAAATGCTAAAACTCTACAGTGACTTTCAATTGACCAGTGTAGCTGTGTAACAACATCACCATCTACCCATTTGCAGGCACAAACCTGAGGGCTGTCCATGATACATCCCTCTTTTTCCTTTCCCCTAAATTTAACCAATAACGAAGGTCTTAAATTTGTCTTCATTCAAAATCTACTGATACCATCCCTATTCTCATCACCACCATCTTATCTCACTTAAAGTGGTATCGAACTGGTCTCCCTTCTTGCCCCCTCCTCCAAACCAATCCTCACAGAGTAGCAACTGAATAATACGGTTAAATGTAAATGTGATTGGGCTTCCCTGGTGGCGCAGTGGTTGAGAATCTGCCTGCTAATGCAGGGGACACGGGTTCCAGCCCTGGTCTGGGAAGATCCCACATGCCGTGGAGCAAGTAGGCCCATGCACCACAACTACTGAGCCTGCGCATCTGGAGCCTGTGCTCCGCAACAAGAGAGGCCGCGATAGTGAAGAGGCCCGCGCACCGCGATGAAGAGCGGCCTCCGCTTGACGCAACTAGAGGAAGCCCTCGCACAGAAACGAAGACTCAACATAGCCAAAACTTTTAAAAATATATATATATATATATAAATGTAAATGTGATTAAGTTACTCTCCTTAAAATCACTGATACAGAGCATTAACAACTAAAATCCTACACGTGCCTCATAAAATCCTGTACTCACTGCCAAATCTCTCCTGCCCCATTTGGTGCTATTTTCCCCTGTGTAAACTACAAATAGACAAACTAACCTTTTTTCAGATCCTTATGCTATTAAGCTCTTTCTAGACTCTTATTTCACCCATGATATTCCTCTGCCTGGAATACTCTTTCCCATGTTGTTACCCTAATTAATTCCTTAAGTTTCAGTTTAAATGTCATTTTCTCAGGAATATCTTCCCCCAAGGTTCCTAACCAAATTTAGTCCTCCTACACTCTCCCAATCTTAACCCACCCATCATTTGACTATTTACGTAAGTACTTATTTATTACATGTCTCCCCTCCTAGATTGCCAATCCTCTGCTTAAAACCCTCAATTAGTTCCCCACCATAACCAGAAAATAGAGGGAAAAAAATCTTCTAAACCCCTTACCATAGCCTCCACAGTTCTGTGACCTGGCCCCTGCAATCCGGCCCCCTTGCTATTCCGTGAACAGGCCAAACCTGTTTCCCACCCCAGAATCTTTGTCCTGTGTTCTCCCCCGTCTGGAACGCTCTGTCCCTAGAAATTTACGTGGCTTGCTTCTCCATCATCTAGGTCTCAGTGCGAATGTTATCTTCTCCGTGTGGCTTTCCTCAACCACTCAGTCTAAATTACAGACCCCTCTCCATCACTTTAACAAAACAGGGTTTTTTCCACAGCCCTTTTCAGTATTTAAAATAACTTTTTTCATTTGTTTACATGTGTGCCTTATATCTCCCCCTCCATAGAAAACATGTGCCACAAAAATAAGGATCCCAATCACCCTACTGACCACTCTCTTAGAACACGCTTGGCACCTAGCAGGTGCTTAATAAATATTTCTTGAATGAATGAAATTTACATATTTTACTCAGGAGTTTTACACATGTCCCTACCTATTTTATAAGCAAATTTGACAATCACATAATTAGTTTGGGGAAATACTTCTAGCAACTCAAGAGTAGTATATTTATCACAAAATTACAATTAAAAGTATGAAGTTCTACCAAGTAACACATTTTAATTAAAAAGAACTCAAAATTAATAAGTGCTAAAGTATCATAATGACCAAATTTGGAGATTGCTGATTTTGTTAAAACCAACAAGTAGTCTTATTCTTAATGTAAAGAAAGCATTAGTTGGTTTCTTAAAAATAAAAATAAAAACAAACCATTTGGCAGGAAATCTTTGTTACCTTAAAATTTCACCTAAATTAATTGACTACAGTGGCCAGTTTTCTTTTATTAGCACGAATAAAGATAGATATTGCAGATATACAGGCAGCATATTTGTCACTATTTCTAGTCAACAGACCTCTAAAGGGAAGTGTAGCGAATATGTTTCACAGGTATCATGGAGTACAATGACATGATTCAGCTACATTTACTCCCCCATCATAATTCCTCTACTAAATTTGGACTAACTCCAGATAAAGTACTTCATTCTTCAAACACTGATATAGGCCACCATATAAAAGAGAATTATATACAAATTTCTTTAGAATACCTATAAATATTAATACTCTGTGTTCACCTACAATTAGAAGTCTTCTTAAATTTAGCATTACTTAAGATTTTAAACTGAAGTTAAAATCTATGTAGAGACTAGTGATTTTATCTCCACTCTTTAATGCCAAGAGATTGCTGGGAAAAGATTTCAGCCCTCCAATAGATTTTCCTAATTCACTGTTCCAAGTCAGTTCTCCCCGACGTAGATCTTTCAGGGTCAAAGCTGAAAGACACCTACAGACAATCAACTGTTTCTCAAATATTTCTCCATACCTTAACACTAAGCATACCTAACCTATTTACCACAAGGCCTACAAAAAGACACTGTCTTAGTAAAAAAGTGGGGAAAGAGAGATGACTAGGTGGAACACAAGAGGATTTTTAGGGCCATGAAACTATTCTCTATGAAGCTAATGGTAGAGCTACATCATCATACATCTGTCAAAACCCATAGAATATACAACCCCCAAAGTGAACCCTAATGTAAACTACGGACTTTGGGTGATAATCATGTGTCAATGAAAGTTCACTGATTGTGACAAGTGTACCACTCTGGTGAGGGACGCTGATAGGGCGAGAGGCTGCAGGTGTGTGAGGACCGGGGGTGGGGGGTCAGGGGTTGGGGGGTGCGCATGCCTGTGGCCAGACTCTATTTTGTGCTCAATTTTGCTGTGAACCTAAAACTGCTCTAAAAAATAAAAGTCTATTAAAATAAAAAGACACCTGTCTTTTTTTATTGCTATTTAATCATACTTTACCTTAAATTTGCCAAATTCATACATTCAGCACATATTCCAACAGGAAAATTTACACTTCAGGACTGACCTAGGTACATTTGCAAACTTCAATCTTAATCGTAAACTACGACAATAAAAAGGTGCTACAAATCTGCATTACAATGTTCCTAACATTAGATTACATCAACCCAAAACTAAACTTGTAGAAAGAGAAACAAGTAAAAAGTATTTCATTTTTCAAAAGCAGTGAAAGTATATTTTAAGTTATTATTCACATTCCAAATAAAAACTTGTAACAAATTTTTATGGAGAGTAGCCTGGACTCAGTGCACTCAGTCTATCTATAAAAATTAGCTATTCAACAAAAGCAAAGTGATATTTTGATGTCTGGTACTTGGACCTCAACATTTATACTCCATAACAAAATGAAAATAGTATCTAAGTATTCAAAAGTTTAATCCAGCACATATATTTTTTTTTAATTTATTTATTTTTATTTATTTATGGCTGTGCTGGGTCTTCGTTTCTGTGTGAGGGCTTTCTCTAGTTGTGGCAAGCGGGGGCCACTCTTCATCGCGGGGCGCGGGCCTCTCACCATCGCGGCCTCTCTTGTTGCGGAGCACAGGCTCCAGACGCGCAGGCTCAGTAATCATAGCTCACGGGCATAGTTGCTCCGCGGCATGTGGGATCTTCCCAGACCAGGGCTCGAGCCCGTGTCCCCTGCATTGGGAGGCGGATTCTTAACCACTGCGCCACCAGGGAAGCCCCCAGCACATATTTTAAAAAGCCTTAAAAAGGTTATACCATGGTAAACCTATTTGTAGATATTTATTATAAGAAACAAAGATGCTAACACAGATATATAAGTTGGTTTATCAGTGTTATTTATGGTAGTGAAAATTAACGTTAAATGTTTTTTTTAATATTTATTTATTTATTTATTTATTTATTTATTTGGCTGCGCCGGGTCTCAGTTGTGGCATGTGGGATCTTCATTGCAGCATGTGGTATCTTTTTTTTTTAGCTGTAGCATGCAGGATCTAGTTCCCTGACCAGGGATAGAACCCAGGCCCCCTGCATTGGGAGTGCGGAGTCTTAATCACTGGACCACCTGGGAAGTCCCTAATGTTAAACGTCTTAAAACTGGAAATTGGCCTATTTTTTTTTTTAATAAATGTATTTATTTTTGGCTGCATTGGGTCTTCGTTGCTGTGCCTGAGCTTTCTTTAGTTGCAGCAAGTGGGGGCTACTCTTCGTTGTGGCACATGGGCCTCTCACTGCGGTGGCTTCTCGTTGCAGAGCATGGGCTCTAGGTGCGCGGGTTTCAGTAGTTGTGGTCCATGGGCTCAGTAGTTGTGACACTCGGGCTCTAGAGCGCAGGCTCCGTAGTTGTGGCGCACGGGCTTAGTTGCTCCGCGGCATGAGGGATCTTCCCGGAGCAAGGCTCAAACCCGTATCCCCTGCATTAGCAGGCGGATTCTTAACCACTGCACCACCAGGGAAGTCCCGGCCTAATATCTTAACTACATGTTGACATATTATGCAGCTTTAAACCACATACACACATTTTAAAAAAATCAAAGATAGTCTTCAAATCAGTATAAAATAAGTGGGGAAAAGGCAAATCACAAAGTAGTACAAATCTTCCCCAATTCTGTTTTGCCTTGTTTTTAAAAACACAGGTACACTTACTTGGGAGTTGCGGGGGAGAGAAAAACAACATTTGAGGCTTCTTCTTCCAGTCATTAGAGTAACTGCTACCAGCCTGGCCCTCTGCCACAAACTATAAATCTAAACAAAATATAAGAGGCACCTTTTTTCAAGCACTGGACAACAGGCAGAAGAGAGTAATCCTCGAGAAAAGGTCACACACACACACCCCTCCCATCCACTGCCACACTCTGCTAAGAACAATTTCCTAAACACAGCGTGGGGAACCAAAGCACAAGCAAAGATCTGAGTTCAGGACTACTAAAAGCAGTTGGAAGCTGTGCAGCAGGACGGAGAAAAAGGAACTATGCAGAGGTAGAGCCCAGAAGTCCTTGGCCAAGGGTGATAAGCTTCACAGCTGCAGGGGAACACACTATGCAAGGCTTACCAAAAAGCAGCAACTACAGGGTTGTAAGAAGAACAGAGATACCAGAAGTCAAACAGTACTGGGACACTGGCATTTTGGCCCAGCCATGATGAACAGATGAACACTTCAGGCATCAAGCTGAAACACCAGAAAGGCCACATCTTCGAATCAAAGACCCTGTTCTAGAGTAAGGCCTACTGAAGATACACCCAAACAAAGCCTAATACTAAGACTTGAAAAGAGGGGAGACAGTTTGGAGATTTAGTCACCCTCAAGTTAGGAGGATTGCCTCTAAGTTTTCCACAGATCTACACTAAAAAGTATAAAGCCAAGCCTCCAAAAGCTCAAGAGCAATTAGTAACTGAACTGCAAGTAACAACAAAAACTAGATAACAGAATCCAGAATCTCCACAATGTGTAACGTAAAGTATATGAATCAAGAAATTATTAGAAATGCAAAGAAAGAAGAAAATGTGGCCCACAGTCAAGAAAAAAAAGCAGTTGATAGAAAGCAATCCTGGGACTTCCCTGGTGGTGCAGTCATTAAGAATCCGCCTGCCAACGCAGGGGACAAGGGTTCAATCCCTGATCTGGGAAGATCCCACATGCTGCGGAGCAACTAAGCCCGTGCACCACAACTACTGAGCCTGAGCTCTAGAGCCCGCGAGCCACAACTACTGAGCCCGAGCTCTAGAGCCCGTGAGCCACAACTACTGAGCCCGCGTGCCTAGAGCTCGTGCTCCACAACAAGAGAAGCCACCTCAGTGAGAAGCCCGCGCACTGCAACAAAGAGTTGCCCCCACTCACCGCAACTAGAGAAAAGCCCGAGCACAGCAACAAAGACACAACACAGCCATAAATAAATATATAAATAGATAGATAGATACATAAATAAATAAATGCAATCCTGCAATGGCCCAGATGTTCAACTTAGCAGATAAAAGCTTTTAAGAAGACATTGTAAATATGTTCAAGGATTTAAAGGAAAATAAGTTCTTAATAAGTGAATACTTAGGGAGTCTCAGCCAATAAATAGGCTATTAAAAAACAAATGAATATTCTAGAACTGATAAGTACAATAATTAAAATGAAATATTCACTGAATAGACTTAACAGCACATTGCAAACAGCAGAACAAAGGGTCAGTGAACTTGAAATCAGACCAAAGTTCTCTAATTCAAAGAAGAAAAAGAAAAAAGAATAACTAACGGAGTCTCAGGGACCTGTAGAGCTACATCCAATATGCAGTTAGAGTCCCAGAAGGAGAACAAAGAGAAAAAACATTGAAAAAATATTTGAAGATATAATAGTCAAAATGTTACTAAATTTGATGACAGAGACTTACAGATCCAAGAAGCTCAGCAAACCTCAAGTAGGGTAAACACAAAGAAAACCACATCAGTCAGACTGCTAAAAACCAAAGGGAAAGGGAAAATTTTTAAAGAAGTGGTGTGGTGGGGACTTCCCTGGTGGCGCAGTGGTTAAGAATCCGCCTGCCAATGCGGAGACATGGGTTCGAGCCCTGGTCTGGGAAGATCCCACATGCCGCGGAGCAACTAAGCCCGTGCACAACTACTGACGCTGCACTCTAGAGCCCGCGAGCCACAACTACTGAGCCCACGTGCTGCAACTACTGAAGCCCGCGCACCTAGAGCCCGTGCTCCGCAACAAGAGAAGCCACCGCAATGAGAAGCCTGCACACCACAACGAAGAGTAGCCCCCACTCGCTGCAACTAGAGAAAGCTCAGGCGCAGCAACAAAGATCCAATGCAGCCAAAAATAAATAAATAAATTTATAAAATAAAAAAAAAAGAGTGGTGTGGTGGAGGGAATAATTCAAATGACTGCTTCTCATCAGAAGCAATGGAAGCCAGAAAACAATAAAACGATATCCTTAGAGTGCTTAAAGAAAAAAAAGAATGTCAACTCAGACTTGTATATTCAGTGAAAGTATTATTGAAAAATAAAAGCAAATAAAGAAAATGAGCAAAAGAGCTAAGCGAATTTGTCACCAGCAGATGTGCACTACATGAGATGCTAAATGATTCTTCAGGCTCAAAAGAAATGATACCAAATGGAAAGCCTCTTCATTCCCTCCTATAGTATCCAAAGTAGTAAATAAATGGGTACAAAAATAAAAGACTGGTTGTTTCCCCCAAGTAATTTCCTTAAGCGATAACTGATCATTTAGAAGAAAAATAATAGACTGTAAGGTGGGGTTTTTAAAAATTAAGACAAATGTTGTAGGGACAAATAATTAAATTCATTCTAAGGTTATTATGATTTTGAAGTGGAAACTGGTAAAAACACTGATTCTAAATGGACTTTGATACATTAAAGATGCATATTGTTAGCTATAGAGCAATGACTAAAAAAATAAAGAGGTATAGCTAAATAAGCCAGTGAGGAACCAAAATGAATTATTAAAAAATATCCAATTAACCCAAAGAAAAAACAAGACAAAATGAACAAATGGAAAAGAAATAGGAAGATGGCAAACTTAAACCCAACTAAATCAATGACTAAATTAAATGTAAATACACTAAACATTCAAAAAAGACAGAGATTGTCAGACTGGATAATAAAAGCAAAACAATATACCGTGTATAGTAGGGGCACTTTTAATATAAAGAGACAGAGATAGGTTGAAAGTAAAAGGTAGGAAAAAAGATACACATGCAAATAACCATAGGAAAAATGGTGCTGCTATATGAATGTCAAAGTAGACTTCAAGAGTAAAAGTATTTTTAGATATAAAATGGGTCAACATCAGAAAAACATAAAAACCCTAAATAAGAGATTTAAAATACATGAAGCAAAAATTTAGACAATTAAAGAGAAAAATAGACAAATGCATAATCATACTTGGAGATATTAACAACCCTCTCTAAATAACTGCTATAAGGAGACAAAAAATTACCACTAAGACTATAGAACATGGGGACAGACACCAAAAACAACGGGAACTACGAACCTGCAGCCTGTACTGAGCCAAACACTGTAAGTTAAGCAAAATGAGAAGACAGAAAAACACACAGCAGATGAAGGAGCAAGGTAAAAACCCACCAGACCTAATAAATGAAGAGGAAATAGGCAGTCTGCCTGAAAAAGAATTCAGAATAATGATAGTAAAGATGATCCAAAATCTTGGAAATAGAGAAAATACAAGAAACGTTTAACAAGGACCTAGAAGAACTAAGGAGCAAACAAACAATGATGAACACCACAATAAATGAAATTAAAAATTCTCTAGAAGGGATCAATAGCAGAATAACTGAGGCAGAAGAACGGATAAGTGACCTGGAAGATAAAATAGTGGAAATAACTACTGCAGAGCAGAATAAAGAAAAAAGAATGAAAAGAACTGAGGACAGTCTCAGAGACCTCTGGGACATTAAACGCACCAACATTCGAATTATAGGGGTCCCAGAAGAAGAAGAGAAAAACAAAGGGACTGAGAAAATATTTGAAGAGATTATAGTTGAAAACTTCCCTAATATGGGAAAGGAAATAGTTAATCAAGTCCAGGAAGCACAGAGAGTCCCATACAGGATAAATCCAAGGAGAAACATGCCAAGACACATACTAATCAAACTATCAAAAATTAAATTCAAAGAAAACATATTAAAAGCAGCAAGGGAAAAACAACAAATAACACACAAGGGAATCCCCATAAGGTTAACAGCTGATCTTTCGGCAGAAACTCTGCAAGCCAGAAAGGAGTGGCAGGACATATTTAAAGTGATGAAGGAGAAAAACCTACAACCAAGATTACTCTACCCAGCAAGGATCTCATTCAGATTTGATGGAGAAATTAAAACCTTTACAGACAAACAAAAGCTGAGAGAGTTCAGCACCACCAAACCAGCCTTACAACAAATGCTAAAGTAACTTCTCTAGGCAGGAAACACAAGAGAAGGAAAAGACCTACAATAACAAACCCAAAACAATTAAGAAAATGGGAATAGGAACATACATATCAATAATTACCTTAAATGTAAATGGATTAAATGCTCCCACCAAAAGACACAGACTCGCTGAATGGATACAAAAACAAGACCCGTATATATGCTGTCTACAAGAGACCCATTTCAGACCTAGGGACACATACAGACTGAAAGTGAGGGGATGGAAAAAGATACTCCATGCAAATGGAAATCAAAAGAAAGCTGGAGTAGCAATTCTCATATCAGACAAAATAGACTTTAAAATGAAGACTATTACAAGAGACAAAGAAGGACACTACATAACGATCAAGGGATCGATCCAAGAAGAAGATATAACAATTGTAAATATTTATGCACCCAACATAGGAGCACCTCAATACATAATGCAAATACTAACAGCCATAAAAGGAGAAATCGACAGTAACACAGTCATAGTAGGGGACTTTTAACACCCCACTTTCACCAATGGACAGATCATCCAAAATGAAAATAAATAAGGAAACACAAGCTTTAAATGATACGTTAAACAAGATGGACTTAATTGATATTTATAGGACATTCCATCCAAAAACAACAGAATACACATTCTTCTCAAGTGCTCATGGAACATTCTCCAGGATAGATCATATCTTGGGTCACAAATCAAGCCTTGGTAAATTTAAGAAAATTGAAATCGTATCAACTATCTTTTCCAACCACAATGCTATGAGACTAGATATCAATTACAGGAAAAGATCTGTAAAAAATACAAACACATGAAGGCTAAACAATACACTACTTAATAACCAAGTGATCGCTGAAGAAATCAGAGGAAATCAAAAAATACCTAGAAACAAATGACAATGGAGACATGACGACCCAAAACCTATGGGATGCAGCAAAAGCAGTTCTAAGAGGGAAGTTTATAGCAATACAATCCTACCTTAAGAAACAGGAAACATCTCAAATAAACAACCTAACCTTGCACCTAAAGCAATTAGAGAAAGAAGAACAAAAAAACCCCAAAGTTAGCAGAAGGAAAGAAATCATAAAGATCAGATCAGAAATAAATGAAAAAGAAATGAAGGAAACGATAGCAAAGATCAACAAAACTAAAAGCTGGTTCTTTGAGAAGATAAGCAAAATTGATAAACCATTAGCCAGACTCAACAAGAAAAAAATGGAGAAGACTCAAATCAACAGAATTAGAAATGAAAAAGGAGAAGTAACAACTCACACTGCAGAAATACAGAGGATCATGAGAGATTACTACAAGCAACTCTATGCCAATAAAATGGACAACCTGGAAGAAATGGACAAATTCTTAGAAATGCACAACCTGCCGAGACTGAACCAGGACGAAATAGAAAATATGAACAATCACAAGCACTGAAATTGAAACTGTGATTAAAAATCTTCCAACAAACAAAAGCCCAGGACCAGATGGCTTCACAGGCGAATTCTATCAAACATTTAGAGAAGAGCCAACACCTATCCTTCTCAAACTCTTCCAAAATATAGCAGAGGGAGGAACACTCCCAAACTCATTCTACGAGGCCACCATCACCCTGATACCAAAACCAGACAAAGATGTCACAAACAAAGAAAACTACAGGCCAATATCACTGATGAACATAAATGCAAAAATCCTCAACAAAATACTAGCAAACAGAATCCAACAGCACATTAAAAGGATCATACACCATGATCAAGTGGGGTTTATTCCAGGAATGCAAGGATTCTTCAATATATGCAAATCAATCAATATGATACACCATATTAACAAACTGAAGGAGAAAAACCATATGATCATCTCAATCGATGCAGAGAAAGCTTTTGACAAAATTCAACACCCATTTATGATAAAAACCCTGCAGAAAGTAGGCATAGAGGGAACTTTCCTCAACATAATACAGGCCATATATGACAAACCCACAGCCAACATCATCCTCAATGGTGAAAAACTGAAACCATTTCCACTAAGATCAGGAACAAGACAAGGTTGCTCACTCTCACCACTATTATTCAACATAGTTTTGGAAGTTTTAGCCACAGCAATCAAAGAAGAAAAAGAAATAAAAGGAATACAAATTGGAAATGAAGAAGTAAAGCTGTCACTGTTTACAGATGACACTATACATAGAGAATCCTAAAGATGCTACCAGAAAACTACTAGAGCTAATCAATGAATTTGGTAAAGTAGCAGGATACAAAATTAATGCACAGAAATCTCTGGCATTCCTATACACTAATGATGAAAAATCTGAAAGTGAAATTAAGAAAACACTCCCATTTACCATTGCAACAAAAAGAATAAAATATCTAGGAATAAACCCACCTAAGGAGACAAAAGACCTGTATGCAAAAGATTATAAGACACTGATGAAAGAAATTAAAGATGATACAAATAGATGGAGAGATATACCATGTTCTTGGATTGGAAGAATCAACATTGTGAAAATGACTCTACTACCCAAAGCAATCTACAGATTTAATGCAATCCCTATCAAACTACCACTGGCATTTTTCACAGAACTAGAACAAAAAATTTCACAGTTTGTCTGGAAACACAAAAGACCCCGAATAGCCAAAGCAATCTTGAGAACGAAAAATGGAGGTGGAGGAATCAGGCTCCCAGACTTCAGACTATACTACAAAGCTACAGTAATCAAGACAATATGGTACTGGCACAAAAACAGAAATATAGATCAATGGAACAGGATAGAAAGCCCAGAGATAAACCGACGCACATATGGTCACCTTAACTTTGATAAAGGAGGCAAGAATATACAGTGGAGAAAAGACAGCCTCTTCAATAAGTGGTGCTGGGAAAACTGGACAGGTACATGTAAAAGTATGAAATTAGAACACTCCCTAACACCATACACAAAAATAAACTCAAAATGGATTAAAGACCTAAATGTAAGGCCAGACACTAACTCTTAGAGGAAAACATAGGCAGAACACTCTATGACATAAATCACAGCAAGATCCTTTTTGACCCACCTCCTAGAGAAATGGAAATAAAAACAAAAATAAACAAATGGGACCTACTGAAACTTAAAAGCTTTTGCACAGCAAAGGAAACCATAAACAAGACCAAAAGACAACCCTCAGAATGGGAGAAAATATTTGCAAATGAAGCAACTGACAAATGATTAATCTCCAAAATTTACAAGCAGCTCATGCAGCTCAATATCAAAAAAACAAACAACCTAGTCCAAAAATGGGCAGAAGACCTAAATAGACATTTCTCCAAAGAAGATATACAGATGGCCAAGAAACATATGAAAGAATGCTCAACATCATTAATCATTAGAGAAATGCAAGTCAAAACTACAATGAGATATCAACTCACACCGGTCAGAATGGCCATCAGCAAAAAATCTACAAACAATAAATGCTGGAGAGGGTGTGGAGAAAAGGGAACCCTCTTGCACTGTTGGTGGGAATGTAAATTGATACAGCCACTATGGAGAACAGTATGGAGGTTCCTTAAAAACCTAAAAATATGGCTTCCCTGGTGGCGCAGTGGTTGAGAATCTGCCTGCTAATGCAGGGGACACGGGTTCGAGCCCTGGTCTGGGAAGATCCCACATGCCACGGAGCAACTAGGCCCATGAGCCACAACTACTGAGCCTGCGTGTCTGGAGCCTGTGCTCCCCAACAAGGAAGGCCGCGATAGTGAGAGGCCCGCACACCGCGATGAAGAAGTGGCCCCCGCTTGCCGCAACTAGAGAAAGCCCTAGCACAGAAACGAAGACCCAACATAGCAATCAATCAATCAATAAATAAATCTTTAAAAAAGTAACATTTAAAAAAAAAAAAACAACTAAAAATAGAACTACCATATGACCCAGCAATCCCACTACTGGGCATATATACCCTGAGAAAACCATAATTCAAAAAGAGTCATGTACCAAAATGTTCATTGCAGCTCTATTTACAATAACCAGGACATGGAAGCAACCTAAGTGTCCATCAACAGATGAATGGATAAAGAAGATGTGGCACATATATACAATGGAATATTACTCAGCCATAAAAAGAAACGAAATTGAGTTATTTGTAGTGAGGTGGAGGGACCTAGAGTCTGTCATACAGAGTGAACTAAGTCAGAAAGAGAAAAACAAACAAATACCATATGCTAACACATATATATGGAATCTAAGAAAAATAAAAAGGTCATGAAGAACCTAGTGGCAAGATGGGAATAAAGACACAGACCTACTAGAGAATGGACTTGAGGATATGGGGAGGGGGAAGGGTAAGCTGTGACAAAGTGAGAGAGTGGCATGGACATATATACACTACCAAACGTAAAATAGCTAGCTAGTGGGAAGCAGCCGCATAGCACAGGGAGATCAGCTCAGTGCTTTGTGACCACCTAGAGGGGTGGGACAGGGAGGGTGGGAGGGAGGGAGACGCAAGAGGGAAGAGATATGGGAACATATGTATATGTATAACTGATTCACTTTGTTATAAAGCAGAAACTAACACACCATTGTAAAGCAATTATACTCAAATAAAGTTGCTAAAAAAAAAAAAGACTATAGAACAGATAGCCCTGTCCACATGGTAGATGAGCCACATGTAATTTTTAGTTTTCTTTAGTCACATTAAAAAGTAAAAAGAAGAAAACAATTTTAATATTACTTTATTTATTAACCCAATATACCCAACATACTCTCATTTGGACTCAAAATCAATATTTTAACATTAAGATATTTACATTTTTCTTTCATACTGTCTTTGAAATCTACTGTGTATTTACACTTACAGCACCTTTCAATTCAGACACTAAATGCTTATCAAAAACACATGATCACTTAGATTTCATAAAATTTACAACTGAAGAGGTAGATTCACATACACAAGTTGTTCCAAACACACTTAAAGTTTTCCAATAACTGAATCAAACACCTAAAAATCATTTTCCATTGATATGTACATCCATACTGACAAAATTACTTGTTTTTAAAATACAAACTAAAATTAAATTTAAAATTCATTTCTTAATCACAGTACCCATTTTGCTTTTTTTTTCCCCTTTAAATTTATTTATTAATTTATTTATTTTTGGCTGCATTGGGTCTTCGTTGCTGCGCACGGGCTTGTTGTGGCGAGCGGGAGCTACTCTTCATTGTGGTGCGCGGGTTTCTCACTGCGGTGGCTTCCCTTGCTGTGGAGCACGGGCTCTAGGCACACCGGCTTCAGTAGTTATGGCGCACGGGCTTAGCTGCTCCGCGTCATGTGGGATCTTCCTGGACCAGGGATCGAACCTGTGTCCCCTGCATTGGCAGATGGATTCTTAACCACTGCGCCACCAGGGAAGTCCCCATTTTGCTTTAACATGCATATAATTGACCGAGGCTGACCATTTTTCCATGCATAATGTTTGTTTCCTCTTGTATGAACTGTCTATTCATAACCTAGGCAGCTTTAAGAAAACAAAGAGTGTAAATTACAACCCAGAAGTCCCTTTAATTCTATAGTAGCAAATTATTAAATGCTTAAACAGTGTATTTTGCAGACAGTTTTCAAAAAAAATGATGTGCTGCTTGCGTATTTTAGAGTACAGTGGGGTACCTTGTATACAATACATAATTAATGTTGGCAACTAATCAAAAAGGTTTATAGTTCCTATATATTTGCTTACATAATATATCTATGATTTACTTCTTACAGAATGCTCAGTCAGGAACATTTTGCTTCAGTTTAACATTATAAAGCAAATTGTGTTTTTCCCATAGGAATAATGTGGTTCCCTCAACTGAAGGGGGTAAAAAGCTGGAACTGCCTATAAACACACAACAGATAGCAAAACTGGTTAAAGCCCCATCGCTGCCTCTCTTATAAGCACAAACAGGCAAAGCCTCAAATTGAAATGGCTTTACTTTCAATAACCCTACCCTGTTTTCATGACCTTTATTACAATTAAGATTCCCACAATAAAGGTCAAAATTCAAATTTATAACTATAAACACTATGACCAACTCGAAATTAAGGATCATTGGCTAATGAGCTGACGTTAATAATCCAGCAAAAAAATCTGGAGTCAGTGCTTAGCACAAAAAAATGTACTCTGCTCTCTACTTTTTTTATATTTTCTTCAAATTTTGGAACTTTTTTCCTTTAACTATGACCTCAAAAAAAAAAAGTGTATCATCAAAAGTCAAAAAAAATTTTAAGTAAAAAAATTATCACTCTAGAAATAAAGCATGGCATTTTAAATCTACAGAAGTGAGGAATAAAGAGTACGAGTTATATTCCAGGTTCAAACTATCATGTTCAACAAAGTACAGCTGTGAAAGACAAAAAATATAACTGAAGAAACATAGATCTCTAGGTCAATACAATTACCAGTCATTTTTGTTAAAAGGGACAGACTGATTAACAATGTGGGAAAACTTTGATAGAATGTATGTATCAGCAAATCCATAAAACTCTGAACCAAAGAGACCATTTTCTTAAAGGCACTATGTACAGTCTTCAAAATGCTTAAAAACTGGGTAAGTGAGCTATCAAAGGAATAGGTTTTTAGCTTCAAAGATGATTTGAGAGGTTTAGAAAGAAAATTGATCAGCACTGAAAATTCAGTGGGAACTGTTAAATGCCATTACAGATGGACTGAAGAATTTTCCAGTAATGTTACCTGGAAGTTAAGAAGGAATTCACTATTTGAAATCACTATCAACAAAACAAAGTTTTTCAGGAAGTGAATGCATAAGTAAAGCCAAGCAAGAGACAGCAATGCATAGTTTCAAGGCAAACTTGACCTAATTGTTAGAATCTCACTCAAAATAGTTCAGCAACAAAGCACTTTCAAAGTGGAAAAAGCAAGGAATCACTGAAGACAGCATTTGCTATTCAAAGTTTTAAAGCATCACCAAGCAAAATATGAACCAGATGATAATAACTTTGGATATATTTATAAGGTCTTTGGAATAATGCAGACCTCCTAAACTTGCTAAAGCAAATTCTACCAGGGAAAGAGGGTCTCCTGACTTGCATTTTTATCTTGCTCTTAAGAAAAGGCCCTCGGGAATTCCCTGGCGGTTCAGTGGTTAGGACTCTGAGCTTCCATTGCAGGGGGCACAGGTTCAACCTGGTCAGGGAACCAAGATCCCACAAGCCCTGTGGCACGGCCAAAAAAAAAAAAAAAAGTCAATCAATTAATTCAGCCAATCTAGTTCAAGAAAAAAAAAAGCCCTTAAAAGGTTGTGTTAGTATTAAGTATATAATCATTACTAAGTAATAATATATTTATATTTATGCTAGATATCTAATTTATGCTCTTAATAAATGCCTGAAATTTTCTTGTCCAATTTTCTTTTCATCTATTTTCAAGATCAAGCATGATATAGAACGAAACAGATTCCCTAAAACAAAACTCAATTAGAAACAATGCAAACTTACAGGAACTAATGATCTGACTTAACACTGTTTACCCAGGAACCAATTAAGTAGTAAGGTCTAAGGTCATGGATAAAGAGAATCCAGGTGGTCTTCACTGCCTAGAAATGGGGACTTCAAAAAGGCAACAATGCACAATGACTACTAAGACTACTGAGAGAAAAGCTGATGGGATAGATTATAATGGCTAGATTAACGCCTAACCTGAATCAGTCTTAACATTACAAAGAGACAATCAAAAGTTTTGTGGTTTCTGATTCAATGCATCAGGAAGCACAAGACACCGTCAAAGATGTATGTCTGAGGAAAAATTTTTTAAAACATGAAACTGATCAAGCCTCTAGATCTAACTATGGGAAAGGAAAGATAAGAGACACGTTCACCACCACCACCACCACAGAGATGGAGTCAGAAAACTCTAGAACATAGGAAATTCCACTGGACAAACAAACCTGGACAAATAAATTCCAAGAGCAAAGGGGGAAAAGTGGGGAAAAAAGGGGGGAAAGAGACTTAAGAGCCGTATCAACCAAATGCAGTATGTGGGCCTTGTTCAAGCAAATCAACTATAACAAATCTGAAACAATCAGGGAAACATGAAGTCTGGATATTTGGTATTAAGGAATTATTTTTCTAGCATGATAATAGTACCACAACTATGTTTTTTAAAAATCTTTAACCTTTTAAAGACACAAAACATTCATACAATCTGTTATTTGCTTCAAAATAGTCTGGTAGGGAGACTGGCTACGGAAAATAGATAAAACAAAGTGGCCATTATATTGATAATTGTTTAATTTGGGAGATGTATATACACAGGTTCCTTATGTTGTTCTCTTTACTTCTGTACATATTTGACAATTCCATAATAGTTAAGTTGTTTTTTTTTTTTAAGTGGTGAAGCTAACAAAGGCTTTATTAGGAAATGAAGTAGATCTAAGTACGAAAGATAGAGATATAGGCTACAGCTCTTAGAAGCGAGAAAAAGTCTCTCAAATATTCTAGAACACTACTTCTCAATCTTCTGCTTCCACAACATTTTAGTGATTGGGAGGGGCAGGAGGGTGGTGTGAAGGATCAAAACAAAATGTTTTCAAAATATACAAGGTAAAGTGACTATAAAATTCTGAACCTACCCCATCACTCCCCTCACCCCACTTCTCCAGAAATACAGTTCTAAACACATATCAATTCTTGCCTCCTAAAATCTGGAAGAAAAAACCCTATTCTAAGAAATGTATTACTAGTTGGCTAACTAAAAGAATATACTGGGAGAACTGAAAAGAATCAGGTTTAAAATCAAATGCATTAAACCCCTAAAAAGAAAACTTTAGGCCCAGATGGCTTCACTGGAAATGTGGTGAACTACCAACCATTTAAGAATGAAATTATACAAATTCTACACAGACTTTTACAGAAAAAAAAGGAAAGGAACATTTTCCAACTCATTTTATGAAGCCAATATAATTATGCCAATATCAAAACCAGACAAAGACATTACAAGAAAACAAAACTACCGACCAACATCCCTCATGAACAGACATAAAAACCCTTAATCAAAATCCAGTATTCAGAATACATAAAGAACTCTTACAACTCAATAAGAACAATTTTTAAATGGGCAAGAGACGCTTCAAAGAAGATATATGAATGATCAATAAGCACATGAAAATATACTCACACCATCAGATGCTAAGGAAATACAAATTAATACCACAATGATATACCACTACATACTCACTGAAATAGCTAAAATTTACAAGACTGACAAAAATAGAGTTGGTGGGAAACAACTAGCACTCATATATATTTCTGGTGAGAGTATAAAGCGATACAACCACTTTAAAAAACTTTCTGGCAATACATTATATAAAGTTAAGCACATACCATACAACCAGCAATCACGCTCCTAGGTACTTAAAAGAGAAATTAAACATATGACAACAAATAACTCAAACACAAATGTTTGTATATTGGAGAAGCGGACATTTTTTAACTCCTACAAGTGTTTTAAGTTTTAAGCATCAAGAGACTATGCATACACTCCCTAGAATGTCAAGAAATTTTAGGACATTCAAGTTCTACTACAGATGCTTGAAAATTAGCTTCAATAGAGCTGGAAGAACTGAGGCCTGGATATTGCCCCACACCGCCAAGGTGACCCAGCAGATCTGTGACAATGTGCATGCTGTGAGCCACAATAGTGCTTGAGTCTCAGCCAATCTTCCCAGTGTAAACACGGCTGCTACTTCCCTTTCCACCTTCTAAATCTCGAATACATTTCTCTTTCAGCCAATTCCAGCTCAAATCATTCAAGGAAACATGTTTCTGGCTCAGCTGATCTCACACAACCCCAAGTCACCATAGTAAGTAGCAGATGTTACAAAATCCTATAATCCATACAGTCATAAATGTATATTTCTTTGAAGCTCACTGATTCCAGATAAACCTGGGCACTTAATTTAGACTTTACCTCCAACCAGCATGTCAACTTTAGGAAGTCACTTAAACAACTTGACTTTAAGATATTGCGCTGGCTAATTAAGGACATTTTGATGATATCTCTAAATTGCTTTCCAACTCCATTATGTCCTGACTCTAAGATCTACCTTCTTCTTATTTTTTAATTTAAAAGAACTGAGTATAGAAAATTCAACCAATAAACATGATCTTTGATCGTTGTGCATACCTGTATGTTAGTTCTAAATGTATGAAGTTTTACAATACTTATTTTTTAGAGATACATACTGAACTCTTTGTGGAGGAAAAGACATGATGTGTAGAATTTGCTTCAAAATAATAAGGGAAAGAAGGAAGTGCCAGGGAAGAAAGGGAGTAAACATGAAACACAATAGGCCATAGGGACTTCCCTGGTGGTCCAGTGGTTAAGACTCCACACTTCCACTGCACGGGGAGCAGGTTTGATCCCTCATCGGGAACTAAGATCCTACGTGCCACACGGTGCGAACTAAGATCCTACGTGCCACACGGTGCGACCAAAATAAACAACAACAAAAAAAAGGCAAAACAATATAAAAGGTGAATTCTAAAGGGCTTCCCTGGTGGTGCAGTGGTTAAGAATCCGCCTGCCAACGCAGGGGCCATGGGTTTGAGCCCTGGTCCGGGAAGATCCCACATGCCGCGGAGCAACTAAGCCCGTGAGCCACAACTACTGAGCCTGTGCTCTAGAGCCCGCGAGCCACAACTACTGAGCATGCGTGCCACAACTACTGAAGCCCGCGCGCCTAGAGCCCGTGCTCCGCAACAAGAGAAGCCACCGGAATGAGAAGCCCGTGCACCACAACAGAGAGTAGCCCCCGCTCACCACAACTAGAGAAAGCCTGCGCACAGCAACGAAGACCCAACACAGCCAAAAATAAAAAAAAAAAAAAAAATAGGCCATAAATTAATAATTGCTGAAGTTCGTAATTGTTGAATGTGGGAAATGGGTTCATTACACTATTCTCTCTACTTCTGTATGTGTTTGAAATTCTCCATAGTAAAGTGTTTATAAAAAATAAAATTAGCCTCAATACTTAAAATTAAATCTAATATATCACTCACAGGGGCTTCAGAGATTATGCAGCCAAATTCACTCTTTTTAAAGATAAGGAAAACACAAGACTAGACCACTGTTTGGAGGGAGAACTGGGCGTGGTCTTATTAATTTAACGTTATTTCCTCTATATTAGTGCTTCTCAAACTTTTAAAATGCATATGAATCACCTGGGGATCTTGTTAAAATGAATATTCTGATTCAGGAAATCTGGGATGGAGCCTGAAACTGCATTTCTAAATAACTTCATGGTGATGGCAACATCAATGGTCCTCTGAACAGAACAGAGTACCAAGGATCATGATATTTTAGAGGTATTTAGTACATAAAGATCGTTCAGTTTATTTTACTTCATGTAGTTTCTAGTGATGCTACTGTTTTCACTGAAGGAAAAAAAAGTTTTCAAGCTAAACTATAATCCTCCATTTTTCCTGGGAGACTGCTAATACTCTGATAAAACTAAACACTCCAGTCGAAGTACTGTGGATTCTGTATAAAGTGAAAAGAGGCAGTGTACTTGGACATCCCTCCTTTAAGAATATAAATGTACAGATTTGGTCTGGAGTCATCATCGGTCACCAGGGTGAGCTTTTTTTTTTTTTTTTTTAATAATTTTTTTTTTTAATTTATTTATTTATGGCTGTGTTGGGTCTTCGTTTCTGTGCGAGGGCTTTCTCTAGTTGCGGCAAGTGGGGGCCACTCTTCATCACGGTGCGCGGGCCTCTCACTATCGCGGCCTCTCTTGTTGAGGAGCACAGGCTCCAGACGCGCAGGCTCAGCAATTGTGGCTCACGGGCCTAGTCGCTCCGCGGCATGTGGGATCCTCCCAGACCAGGGCTCGAACCTGCGTCCCCTGCATTGGCAGGCAGATTCTCAACCACTGCGCCACCAGGGAAGCCCAGGGTGAGCTTTTAATAGCAGGCTTCCCTCTCCCTGCCCAAAAAGATGCCGCCTGGAATAAGAATACTGACAAAGACACAAACTTGGACTTCAAAAAAATTTAAGGAGAGAAGCAGCTACTACAAGAAAGGGTTTAACTATTTGCTCCTATAAAATAATGTTATTAATAACTTATAAAGTTAAATTTCTCTCATATAAAACTGGAACTATGATGCAAACTGCAAAAATAGAAACTATAAAGACTCCAGAAGACCTACTAATAATGTCAGATATCAGATACTTTCCCCCATCAGCTTTGCCCACTTGACCAACAAGACCATCCTAAATAACCAAGCTTTAAAAATACTTTTAAAGAGCATATAATGTAGTTCATATTTCCTTCCTTCATTACTATCAAATCAGGAGATAAACAAAAAGTTGTTTTCCTATAAGATTCAAACATTTTTCACTTGAAATCTACTGTTTCCACAGTAACCAGCACTGATGTCACAGAATCTTTGCTGTTCCCATTTTAAAAATACTGAAGATAAAAATGCTTTTATGCATTTATCTAAACAGATGAAGAAAATTGTAAAATAGATTACAAAATATTTTTCCCAAAGTTTATCATCAAATATTAACCAGCTCTTAAAGCATACATTTAAATAAGAAGTAAGTATACTCCATAGAATAAATAATGGTTCAGGAGACTCTAAGCAACAAGACAAAAATTCAGAAAAATTCTATTTAGGTTCCGCAACTTAGAATCCTCAGTAAGTTTCTTCTCTATTTTCTTCTAAAGGAAAGTCTTGCAGAAAATCTCACCCAAGTCACCCAAAGGGTCTGGCATCTTTTGTACCTTTTTTCAAAGGGTAGGGAGATACACTCTTGTTCTGTGGTCCAGATTTTTAAAGAATTAGAGTACACAATACTGAAACTTTTTGAATTTAATTTTTAGATAAGTTACTTATATGCTAGAGGGAATTCTTACACAAATGCACAGAAGAGACAAGGTTCCTTGTTCACTGAAGTATTGTTTGTAACTGCAGAAAAAAAAAACTGGAACCTAAATATCCACGGATAAATAAACCATGAAATAGAGAATTAAAATTAATGAATACGATTAAATGTGTACACATAGATAAAACTCAAAACCAATGTTGAATGAAAAAACAAATCAAGCCACAAATACATAGTTCAAGCCACTTACTAAAAATTTTTAAATATAGCACTATACCATATATTGTTTATGGAAAAAAATAAATATATATATTATAGGACTATTAAAAAACCAGGAAACATACATACTAACTTCAAGATAGGTGTATATCTAGGGAGGGAGGGAGGGAGGGAAGAGGAAAAAAGAAAGATGTCAGGAGAACACTAACTGTACAGTAACATTTTATTTCTTTAAAAAAAGGATTCAAAACAAATATGGCAAATATTATGTATTAGATCTATGCAATGGGCACTTGGGCATCTATTATATTTTCCTCTGTCATTTTTGTAAGTTTGAAATACATTACAATTGTTTCTAATGAAGTATTTTAAGTTGCTTAAGAATTTACTTCCATAGGGAAAGGAACTTATTTATTGAATGACTCTGTAACTTTATGCTGGGCACTGTGAGAGGAATCCTCTCAACAACCCTGTGACTTAGCAATTATCCCCAATTCAGAGAAGAAATGTGGACATTCAAAGAAGTTTAAAAAAAAAAAAATTCTTCCAAGATTCTACAGCTAAAAAGTAGTATAGGAATCAAGATTTCTATTTAAGTCTTTTTATTAAGCCCATGCTGTTTCCTCTATACCAAACTGCCTTTCAACGTTACAGGATAGTTCTTATAAAGATCAATCTTTGTCCCCCAGTGGTATAGCCATAGAAAGAAGATTCAAATCAGCCCATATTTTTAAATGATGCTTATCACTTAAAGTAAATCCCTGATATTAGCTCATCTATTCTTATGAGTAAAAAATAACAAGTACAGATTATGTATGGGCTTAAAGGGTTTGGTTTTATTTGGGAAAGGTGGACTGATAAGCATCCTGTATTTGAGATTTTAAGGTCTGGATTAAACTGGATTTCTGGACAAAAACTAGAGTAACCAAAATAATCAAAACTACAAAAACACATAACTATTCCTTGACACAGCAACAGGAAAAAAAAAAAATGTTTGCTACAGAATAGTCGATTCATCTGAAATTTAATTATACATGGGTCTGAAACCAAGTTATACTGTCAATATTTAATAAGCCCCAGCCACACTGTAAAACAGTGAGTCCCATGCACACTAAAGCTTAAAAGAACCACCTGGGTGGCTTGTTTGGACTACAGACTCTTGATTCTCATCTCCAAAGTTGATTTAGCTCAGATATGGGGTCCAGGAATCTACATCTGTAACAAGCACCCCACTAACAACCACCAAGGCAATTCTGATGCAGGGGTGAAAGGACTAGAAGTGGGGATGCATAAGCCTTTATTCCTTCAATATTCTCTGAACACCTACAACATGGTTCTAAGAACTGCAGATTCAGGACCAAACAAAATAAACAACAAAGAAAATCCTTCCTTTAGGAATTTATTACATCCAAAAGGTGAGGAGATAGAAAACAAATATATGACATCAGCTGGTGTTAAGTGCTATAGAGAAAGATAAAACAGGTTAAGGGAAATGAAAGCTGGGGTTGCCATTTTACAAAAGAACAGTCAGGCAAGCCTTCTCTAATGAGGAGACATTCGAGCAGAGAACTGAAAGAAGTGGCTATCTGGGAGAAGAGGTGAAAACATTATTAGGAACTTTCTCATTCCTTGAAATAATTTACTGTACGAAATAATTTTAGGTGTTGTTCCTTTTACTATAGAAGAGAGAAAAACACTTAAGAGTGCTTACTCTATACTAATGACTACATAATCCTCAAAATCACTTTGCGGGATTAGCTAAGAGTTTCCTTGTTTGTATAAAGGAGGACACTGAGGTTTAGATTAAGCAGTTTGCTTAAACAAAATTTAACATTTTGTAAGTAATCAAATCACGATGTACACCCAGGTCTTTTTAATCGTCAGATCCATCATTTTCCAACTATGCACATTCGTTAAACTCAGAAGTGAATTCTTATGTGCTCAAGATTTTTAGAAAGCTTTAAAAAGTTATCAAAAATACAGTTTGTTTAAAAGCAGAAAAGTTTATTTCTCATCTTTATAACAAATCTTGGCAACAGCTATTTTTCTCTTTATTTTTTCCAAAAATCTCCTTGTCAAAACTTAATGACTTATAGTCAGCAAATCATTTATACAGTCCCCCAACATTTGGGAAACAATTTTTTCTTCATAAGCTATGTAGAAGGGCAGGTTTTAAATTGCAGACTTTTAAAACATAAGATGCAATAAAATTATACTTTCCCATATTTAGTAAGATATGCATATATATGTAAATAAATGTGCAATTCATTGTTTCATACTCACTGATTCCAACAAGGCTCAGCACACCTATACAATGTGTCATGAATTGAGGAAGGTTCTCCCACCCTACCTACTTCAAACTAGTAATGAGAGAGCAAGGCACTATGCTAGATACTAAAGAAGTGCAATTTGCTACTAATAGTCCTTACTCTCAAAGTTCTGACACAAACAAGTATAAAAGGACAGTACAAAGAAAAAGAGCTATATTGGATTATTTAAACTAGGGTTATCAATGAAGACACCCTGGAGAAGGCTGTATCCATGAGACTCAGATTAAGCTAACCGTAAAAGTTTAGGCTAAGAATGCTAGGCATTATCCTGAGGAGAGCCATGGAAAATTCTGAAGCAGAGTGATAGGATCAAAGCTGTACTGCAGAGATAAACTGAAAGTGATGAGTGAGTAAGAAGTATAATGAGAGTCTAAAAACAGGGAAATCAGATATAAGGCAAATGGAAGAGCCTGAATGTAAGGTGAAAAGCGCAAAGTCAAGATGTGACAGTAAAAATAGAAAGCGATGCATGCAAGAGCTAGTTAGTTCTTCAACATCCTTCTTTGGAGTAGGCAACAGATAACACTAAATTATTCTGTATAGATTCTCTTTTCTATAGGCCTTTATAAAGCGACAATGTACTAAATTTCCATTTCCAAAAGTACTGTTGGTACAGTGACTCCAAGGTTTTGTAACACAGCAATCAGGAATCCAACAAAACCAGAGTACATACGTTGCCTCAATTTAGGCGAATAGTTTAACCATTCTCTTTGTAGCCCCCAAATTAACTCTGTAGTAAGTTAAAAGATATTAAACTCATAGAAGAGCTATTGAAGTTTGGGATAACCAGTTAACAAAGGAGTTATTTTTAAAAAAATACATACAAGCTTAAATTTAGAATAGTGTTTTCATGACAAATCTCAAATAGGTATCTGCCAAGACTCTGGAAATAAGACACTAAGTTCCACTTTGCTCCAGCTCTCAACCTCAGATGACTTGTTATAGTTGCAGTTTAAAAAAAAGGAAAGGAAAGTAGAGTATATACTCAAATCCCAACCTTGGCTCAATACAGGCAAAATTCCTACTAAGAGAGCAGTTGTAAAAAAGAAATAGTGCCAAAAAGAGAAAAATAAACATCCTTCCAGCTAGATAAAATGTGACTAATTTGAAAAAAACAAATGGGATAAGAGTCAGAGGTTCTCACTATACTCTCCTTTTGTCCTTTCCCTAAGTTTGGCAATTTTAGAGTATGTGTCAGGATTCCTTGTGGCAGAGAAATACACATGCTCAAAAATAGGGGCAGGGAGCACACATCTTTACAGTTTTTAGTCACATTTGGGGGACTATTCAGTTTTTCTAGGAATTATTCAGTTATTTAAATCAATTCTTTGCTCTACTTGGCTACAGGAAAACTCATATTCCTTTTTTTAGTAAACATGCTCTAACACATTTGATCTTTCAATTGCTTCTAATAGCTTTTAAATACTTTTTAAGTATCCTTTTTAGAAATATTCTTAGAAAGCAGAACAAGGGCTTTAACTAAAGCTTCCCAACATACTGCCTATCTTTCTATCTTCAAACAAGTGATATATCCTACAACTCTGCTAAGACCCACCCATTCTTCAAGGACTGATAAGCCCAACCTCCCCCATGAAGTCTTGCTCAACAATATTAACACACATTAATTTCTACTTCTGAAATTATAAACTTAATGATAAACTTTATTCACAAATATGCATAAGGTCTATCTGATCTCCCATCTACATAAAAGCTTAGAAACTGGGATCTGTTCTACACTTTTCTATGTAGGTATTAATTACAAGCAACAGAGAAGCCCTTTTATAAGGCAGGTGCTCAATACAGCAACATAACATCAAGGGGACAGAAAAGGTAGTTCTTTGTCCAAGTATGGTCCTCTATCTGCCTGTCCTACTTCATCTCTTTACTCCCAAAAGAAAACTAATCTCAGCCCCTTCACGTTCTCCTTTACCCTTGAGAAGGAATCACTTTCTTTGTACATTCAATACACGTCAGGTGTTTTAAGACATTATCTTTTAACCTTAAATTTCTAAAGTAGATTTTTTTGTTAAGGAAGCCAAAGCTTGGTGGTGGTGGTGATTTGAACCCAGCTCCTCAGCTTGGAAGCTTCTACCACACTACTGGGCACTGAAGCAGATGCCCATACTCTGGCATTATAAAGAGACAGGAATAAACAACTAATATCTCACAAAGAATTTAAAACAATAAAAACAGAAAAAGAGAAAAAAAAAAGAAACTCCAGCAGCATACCTAAATATTCAAAAGAGACTAGCACTAACTTAATAAGTTGAGAGTTGCCATTTAAGAAAAACACCCATATGGAACCATTTTAAATATTTTTTAAAACAAACTATTCTATTTTTTATATACTAGTATACTATTTTTAAAATAATAAATAATAACATACAAATAATAAATATAATAATAAATAATAAATATACCATTTTTAAAACATACTATTCATGTTTGTTAAAAAACAGACATGAAGAAGAATTTGTATACAAAAGAGCTTTCACAAAGATAAGAGAAACACTGAGAGCTGGTCAAAGAATACAAAAATGCAATTAAAAAAAGAATTCACGTTCAACTACCATATTAAAATTTCAACATCAACTGTAATTGAAGAAATGCAAATGAAACAAACAGTGAGATCCCCATTTTTCCTATGTGTTGGCATTTATTTTTAATTAACACCCACTTGTGAACAAGCACAAATCTAACCTTAATGGAGACAGAATAAATGGATACAACCTTTTTGAATGGATTTGCTGATGCATGTCTTCAGTTTTGAAAATGTACAGGCCATTTGACCCAGAAATCTACTTTTAAGACCTTACCCTATAGGTCAAGGTTTATCTATAAAGATGCTTAGCTAGCATTATTCACAAGAAACAACTCCATAACCAAAAGGAAGATTAGTTAAGTAGTAGAATAATGCCATTTAAAAAATCATATTGTACAGATTTAATCATATAGAGAAATACAATATGAAATGAAAAAGTAAGTTACAAAATTACAGTAAGATCCTAATCTAGGAAAAATGAAACTATGCATTTTAAAAAGGATGTATACTAAAATGTTAGCAGTGGTTACCACTAGTTGGTATGATTTCTACTTTCTTCTTTTTTCCTTTATTTGTATTTTCCAAAGTGTCTACAAAGATTTATTGTTTTTGGAATTAAATTTTAAACTTTTATAACAAAGCATAAATTACCATATTACTCAACTAGGTTAAGAGCTGTGATCACAAGTCCTGTTCAATCACAAGTTTAGCTGTAACTTAAAAGGCAGTAAATTTCTGTCTTAATATCCAGTTGTAAGACATGGTATCTGGTACATTGCTCAACCTTCCCAAGGACTTTTAGCCTACTTCAGAATTTTTTGAGAAATACCCAAGTGTATGCAATAAAAAGCTTCTTGACTCTAAACAAAAATTCCACATAGCCTGCTCATATTGTCAAATCTATCTTAAAATTAAAGGGCTATAAAACAGCAATTTCTCATGATTAATAACTGTTTTTGTCAAAAAAACTAGTAAGAAGGGTGATTTTCGTGTCAAAATTTCTCTCCAACTTATCATTCAAAATTCAACTTCCCCCCACCATTCCAATAAAGGTGAACTTAATCCAGCTTTTAATATCTCATAAACCCATTCACTCAAATACAAAAAGAGCAGCTCGCTGAATGTGCCAATTTCACCCCCTTTACAGAGTTTCTTTGTAGAAGGCTTTAAAGTTTCTAAAGTGCCTTCATAGATTATTATCTATTTAATAACCCAAAAAAAGACCTACAAGCTTGCTAGGGTAGATATTAACCATCAGGAAGGAAAAAATGTTATTCCATTCTGAAGGCCACAGGAAGTTTACAGTACTCAAAATTAAGTCTTTAGTTAAAATAAGTATGTTCTTATCACTACCCATGACTCTTCTATAAATGACTATTACATGAAGGGGAAAAAAAGCTTTTCATGGGATTCATGATTAGTGTGGTTTCAAGTCAATCACTTTTTTAGGCATTCTTGTGCATAAGAGACATAAATTAGATTTTGTACCTTTACTGTTTGAAAACCCAATGTACTCTACTGGAAAACTGCCATGACCTTAACCACGAAATTAATTCACATTGAATCCTGTAACTGAAATAAACAATTTCAGAAGAGTATTTTGCCACATGATTAAATGATTCTCTAAAATGCAAGTTTATTAAAATAGAGATAGCTGAGAAGCATGAATGCTTATTTTTATCTTATAAAAACTGAACAAAGACCTTTTTTTTTTTTAAATTTATTTATTTTTGGCTGTGTTGGGTCTTCCTTTCTGTGCGAGGGCTTTCTCCAGTTGCGGCTAGCGGGGGCCACTCTTCATCGCGGTGCGCGGGCCTCTCACTGTCGCGGCCTCTCTTGTTGCGGAGCACAGGCTCCAGACGCGCAGGCTCAGTAGTTGTGGCTCACGGACTTAGTTGCTCCGCGGCATGTGGGATCTTCCCAGACCAGGGCTCGAACCCATGTCCCCTGCATTGGCAGGCAGATTCTTAACCACTGCGCCACCAGGGAAGCCCAACAAAGACCTTTTAAATCACCTATTTTAAAAATTAAATGTTTAGTTCAAAATCTCTTAAATAACCACATATTATAGTAATAAGTATCATCAAATAGAATGTTTGCCATTGGGTTAAGCACTTTAATCACATTTAATACAATAACTCTAATCATGAACACATTATCAGCATTTTACAGATAAAGTTAAAAATTTACCCACCATCCTTACCCACATTAAACCTTTGTCCACATTATAGGGAAAAAAAATTAGAAGAGACTTTGTGATTGCAAATATACACATATATAATAGAACAAGTAGTCAAACTGGCACATTCTTACATAAATATTACTGTCTTACACACAGCTCTACAATTTACAAAACACTTGTACCCTATCACCTCATTTGTTTCCCACTACCGCCCTTATGGGATTATTATCACTACTGTATGTGAGGGGTTTCAAGCTCAAAGAGTTTAAACCAAGTCACTCAGCTTTTGATTCCTCATTCTTTTTCCACTACACGATCTTGATTCCCTGTGATTAAAGAAATACTGCCCTCACAATCAGAGTATTACACAATAAACAGGTAAAATGTGCTACAGAGCCTAGATAAACATCGTCAGTTACACATTTCCCCAAGTTATTAGTCACTGCTTATTTTGATGCCAATCATAGAAATACAAGTTATACAAATAATTTTATTAAACTGGTACCTTAGCAAGGGAATCCCCTAGATTCTACTTGTATTGCCCAGAAGACTAACTCCAAAGCCTACTTTATTAATTCTTCTTCTTCTTTCTACAGTATCCATCTTTTGCCTTCCTACTTTAAAATTTCCCACTCCACTTAGTGACCTGCCCTATCTTTACTTTTTAACTGTCCCATCTTCTCATTAGTATGATTTCAGACTTCATTCAACAAAGTTTTACCCAGTCATCTCTAATGATATGTAATAATCTGCAATGAAGAAAGGCCCCTACCCTCCTCCAAGTCTGGTGAGGAGCACTAAGAGTAGCTCTGAGTAGTTTCTGTGGCTGTAGACCAGGCACAATCACTCCCTTCAATGGGAACAACTTAATTCCCTCACAGGAAGGTTTTAAGAATAAAATCAAAGCAAGGTATTTAAAGTGCTTTATAAAGTATCAAGTATTATCCTACTGATAATATCCATATTTTCAGGTTGCTCTTTTTTTCTGGATATCCACTTTTAAAGCTATGGAGAAAACCCTCAATAGTTCTTCTGTATTATGGGTGGTGAAAAAGAGTAAAGGATAGGAAGAAACTTACATGAGTAATGAATTAATTGGGGGATCAAGTTTAGTTATTCTATATTCACATCTCTCTTCCTTAAGTTAAATAATACCCGAGAGAGTAAACAATACAACCCCAAAATGGCTAGGCAATCAGAATACGATTACACTTTAAAAAAGAAAGAAAAAAAAAAAAAAAAAACTGTTTCCCTGCACCCACTCTGGAAAAAACTCCTTCTGTAACGCTATAAATCACTATTACAAAAAAGTTTAACTTCTATTCCCATCCCTTACATTTCTGGCTCTTTGACAGCCTGCCAAACAGCTTTGCTTACAATCCTGTGTGTCAAAAAGGTCTTCCAATTGAGCATAAATAACTTTTTAAAATGCATCTTACTACTAGGTCGCACAATTTTAAATATGTCTTGAACTCCAGCATCAAACTACATGACAGTCCTCCAGGTATACTCTTAGCAGCTGCTTAATAGCAGATGAATGGAAAAGACACAATTTCGGAAACAGTCTAACAATTTCAAGAAATTTACTTTCACTTGTGAATACTCAAAAACTTTATCCTAAAGTTAAAACACAGACGTAAACTAAAAATGAAGGCACCGAAAATAGGTGCCTTGGACTTAAGGCCAGAATCTCATTTTAACTCATGGTTTATTTGCCCTATAATAAGTACCTCTTTACTGTAAGGAAGCTCTTTCTTCCCCAAATAAAGAATTTCAAAGGATTTCAAAACACTTCACTAAATAATCACATCCACAGATTCTTAGCATCCGACAAAGTCATTAAAATAGAAGAGTTCATAAGGGCTTTATAAAGGTCTTACAATATAACCCTAGAAAGAGTAAGCACTTCTCTTTAAGAGACACAAAGCATCTTCCTAAGACTAAACTACTAGAGTGGCACCTGACTCACCCCAACTCAACTCTTATGACTTTATCCAGAAAGCAGAGGGAGACAAAGAGTTTCTACAGCCAAAATCAGATGAGTCCCTACTCATTCACAGCCTGTTTGCTCTTACTTTAAACACAAATCTCAAAAAGTTTACTTGGTTTTTAATGTATTAATGGGTGACTCAGAGCAAATTAGCAGGGAGAGGGACTATTTTAGGCAGTCATTTGATAGGAATGGCTATCAAGTGAAGGACTGACTCCACACACACACAAAGACAAAAACCTGTGAGTAGCAGACGGAGCATTTAATAACTGATGACCCCTATTGATCAAGTCTTAAGAATAGCATCTCGGGGCTTCCCTGGTGGCGCAGTAGTTAAGAATTAGCCTGCCAATGCAGGGGACATGGGTTTGAGTCCTGGTCCGGGAAGATCCCACATGCCGCGGAGCAACTAAGCCTGTGCGCCACAACTACTGAGCCTGCGCTCTAGAGCCCGTGCTCCGCAACGAGAGAAGCCACCGCAATGAGAAGCCCACCACCACAGTGAAGAGTAGCCCCCCTCGCCGCAACTAGAGAAAGCCCACACGCAGCAACAAAGACCCAACTCAGCCAATAAATTAATTTAAAAAAAAAAAGAACAGCATCTCTTCTCACTGTGCCACAGCCTAAAAACGATGTTCATAACCCTGAGTCATAAAGCAATGCTTCTCCTAATAAGGAAAACACATAAAACGCTTTGAAACTACATCTAAAACGGCATAGTAGGTAAGTAAATAAATACGCACCACCCCCCTCTCCAGGGTCCAAAAGAGCTAAATTAATCATCCATCAGCATTCCAGAACAACTTATTACTTGAGAATTCCAACCAGAATAGGTCTAAGGCAAAACTCTCTCCTCTGGCAGCATTTTCTTCTATGTAAACAGTTCTGTCAAGTGCTTTGGTTGGCAAACAATAATAAAATCAGCTTTATTTCCTGTTCTTTTCCCCTTAGCAAAACTTATAGTTTGTCATCACCTCTGACATACATTCCACACGTCCAAGGTCTACCATGAATGACGAAGTATATTTCACATAAACTTTTCTTTTAAAGTGAGTCTTTTATCAAAATGTTTTACATTTTACCTCACAAAACCTTTATCAGATTGTGGAGAGAAATTTGAAAAACACAGCTCATACTTAGTGTAGTTAATAAACTCTTATCTATGCCATGGCCATACTTACCTAACCGTAGGCTTTTACTATTTATAAGCCTTGGAAAAACTTTATGCCTTTAAGTAACATCAAAATTCTCAATCAGGATTTCAGGCGTTCAATTCACACCACAGTGAAAGATCAAATGCTAAACTCCTAAAAATAGGGCGTTATGAGTGAGAGGGACACACAACACTCCGCCGCCAAGGCAAATGCGTCTTCCAGGGGGCAGGGGCGCTCCTTGTACACGTACAGTAGGAGCTCACATTCAGCAAAACCGGGGAGCGAAGGATCAGGTGACTTCACACCACCGACACTTTCAGTCCGATCGGGCCTTACTGTGACCTCAATATTAGTAAACAGCTCATAACCCCAGTTTTGACAATTAAATCTGAACTTGCATCCTAGCCACGCGCTATCCGCATGAATGGGTTCGGGAACAGAGGGTCCCCGGAACCCGAGCCCCCGGACACAGCCCTGGCCCGCGGACCGCGGTTCCCTCCTGGAAACGTGTCTGGAGAACCTTCCAACCTGGCAGCGAGGTGTCTGCTCCCCCCGCGAGCTGCGCGTCCTCCTCCTCTGCTGGGCCCATCACGACCTGGTTAACCCTTCCTCCCTTTCCGCGCGAAGGACAGAGGACAGCGAGTGCCGGCCGGGTGACAGGTCGCCCGGAGCTCCCTAGGACCTCCCCGCGCCGCCGCCGACCTCCCAGCGCCCCGGGTCTGCGGCCCCTGCTCCAGGCCGCCCCCTCTGGGGGGGAGGACGCCGCTACAGCCACGCGGCGGGCGGGAAGGCAGGGGGCCGGGCCGGGCGCAGACGCGCGCGCCGCCCGTGCAACCGACAGCTGCGGGAGCCGCGGCCGGAGGACCGCCCTTTCAGGCCGCGCGCCGCGGGAGCTCGGGGGCGCGGCGGGGGCTAGGCCCTGCGGCCAGACGCGGCGGCGGGAGGAGAGCCGAGCCAGCGGCGGACGACGACCCCACACCCTGCGGCCGGTGCCAGCGAGCCCGAGCGGCCCGCGCCCTCTGCCCACCCGGGCCCTGCAGCCTACGCCTCGCCAGCCCGTACCTAGGAGGGTTGTGGACGAGACGTGGTTAACGCCGGTGTTTGGGTCGCTGGTTCGCCTCCGGCGCCGCAGCCCCTCGTGCGACTGCTGCCTCCGCGCTGCCTCGTCCCCCTCCGCCATCTTGTACCGATTTAAAATTAACTCCCCACTGACGTCAAACGCCGCCGCCGCTTTATCAACCTCCCGGGAGCCGGCGGAGCGCCGGCGGGTCCTAGCGCCGCCCGCAACTGCGCCTCCATGTCCTCCCCACGCCCTCCTTCGTCCCGCCCCTCGGCGCCCTCGCTCCGCCTCCGCCCTGCTTGCCTTGCAGCCTGCCGCTCGGTTTTCCCAGGCTTCCACCTTGGGGAGAAATTGGGCGGTGCCCCCACCGCAATCGTCTCACACTCCCACCGCCCTAAGCCCAGGACCACACCCCCTTAGCGCTGAGCGCGTCTGTGTAAAAGCCGAAGGGGCTCTCCAGAGAACCAAGTCCCTCCTTCCCAATCGAGTAACCCAATTCTCTTTGCAGCTCTTCTCCATAATCGTTGACTCGTGCACTGCACGTGAGGGTGCTTTCATGCTCCTTTCCTTCTCTCCTTTTTATCTCCTCCTCCACTGCTATTCTCCCCCCTCCCTCCTTCGCTCCCCCCGCCCCGCACTCCCAAGCTATTGCTGGTGCCCTGCTTTTCCTTTTGATCTTTCTTCGCACAGGTCTCTAATATTGTTTCCCATCTAGAGACCATCCTATGCTTTGTTTGGCATAGCTTCCTTCTACTTATGAGGCCCTCCTCCTATCTTCTTAACTGTGCATACCCTTACCCTCCTGCTCCTAGCCCCTTACAGGTGCAAACCAGAAAGCACTCTAATCAGAAAATGAATTGTAGCAGGTCCTTTCCTAACTGTGATGAACCTTCTTGTGGGGAATCCAGTGACATCTTATAGAAAGTTCAGGTCACTTTTAAAAATAAATATCTGGGGCTTCCCTGGTGGCGCAGTGGTTGAGAGTCTGCCTGCCAATGCAGGGGACACGGGTTCGAGCCCTGGTCTGGGAAGATCCCACATGCCGCGGAGCAACTAGGCCCGTGAGCCACAGCTACTGAGCCTGCGCGTCTGGCGCCTGTGCTCCGCGACAAGAGAGGCCACCGACAGTGAGAGGCCCGCGCACCGCGATGAAGAGTGGCCCCAGCTTGCCGCAAGCGGAGAAAGCCCTCGCACAGAAACGAAGACCCAACACGGCCAAGGATAAATAAATAAATTAAAAAAATAAATAAATAAATAAATATCTGCCTGTGGAAGCTTCTGTGAAACCTGGTCCCTATTCTTTTGGATTTTTTCCATTATCACCAGCTGCACTAGAAATTCCTTCTCTCTGGTAAACGCATGTGTCCAGGTGTCCAAATCGCTGCCTTGTGCAGGTCTTCTCACAGACTTTCATCCAGCATGACCTCTAGAAAAGCACTGTGTGTCACCAAAGCTTGCAAGGTGCCATTCTAGAGGGGTTTTGGGGGCTGTTTATTCATCTGTTTTCTGTATTAATGGAAAGGGATTTGGAGCTCCTCCTGGACTTCCTAACTCCCTGCATCCTGGTTTGATGCCCTGGGACAACCTAAGCCCCAAGCCATAAGCCCTGCTTGATGATGGATTTCCTTTCATAATCTCCCTATGAGGCATCTATTTAATATTGCCACAGTCTGCTTTATGCAGGGTATCATCTAAGGTGTGAGACAAGATGCAAAGATGAGTATTTTTTGCCATCAAAGAATAAACTTCCAATTACAAATTAGCAGTTAACTTAGCCCTGAGCTCACCCCATTAGGGAGGTGAGGGTTAAGGCTGCACTACTAGTCAAGTGACCTCCTAGCCAGTGTCCTTTCCACTGTTAGACAGTTTATCCCATATGCTACTACAGTGCCCTGACAGGTCCAAATCTCCTGACTCCAAGGAGTGTAAAGAAGCCAAACGCAAATACAGTCAAGAGATTGAGCGTTGTCCCATGGTCACCTCAAATCCATATGTTTAAAAGGCCTTCCTCCATTTTCCCCCGTCAGCCATCCCTCTTCAATTTCTTATCACAGTGAAACCTCAGTGTTACTGCAGACTTCTCCCTCCCTCTACACCTATCAAGTCCCAGTGAAGTCAATTCTGACTTCTAAATTTCCCTCCAGCTCTTCTCCTCTCCATCCCCTCAGCTTCCCTCTTGATTCAGACCCCATTACCTCCCACTGGACTTATTATAACAACCTCCCTGCTGTTCCCCCTTCTCCTGTGGGTCCTCCACACAGACTGGCTTGAGTTTTCTTAGATGCAAATCTATTCATGTGATTTCTCTGCTCAGGATAAAGTCCAAGCTCTTCAAAATAGTTGACAAGACTTTTCATGATTTGTGCCCTACCTATGCATCAAGCCTCGTTTTTCACTACTCTGTCATTCCTTTATTCTTTCATTTAACAAATGAATTTTGACACTGTTGTGTGTGCTGAACAGACAAGGACAAACAAGACAGAAAAAATTGGTTTCCTTGGTTTTTGTTTCTTTCCACACCCACACAGGCCGCCCCACCACAAAAAAGTGAGCATCCAAGAGCTCAAAGATCTCTCTTGTTCAGGCTATAGCTCCAGCACCTAAGCCAGTGCCTAGTACATAACAGGGTCTCAAAAAATAGTTGTGGAATAAATGAATGAATAAACGAATGAATGAATGGGTTACCACCTGATTCTACCACTGATTCACCTAATGTTTCTAAACTTCCAGGTCCTCATTTTTATAACTAACTATATAACAGGATTCTTATGGGATCAAATCAACGTATTGAGAGCATTTTCTTGACTCTAAAATAGCCAACATTTATGGAATGTTTACTGCTCAAAGTACTTTACATATGGTAAGTCATTTAATCCTAACAGTAATCCTAAGCGGTAAATGCTAATGCTATTCTCATTTTACAGATGGAGAAACTGAGGCACCAAGTGGTGAAAAACTTGCCTAAGTGGCAGGACTGGCATTTGAAGGCAGGCAATCTGGGTCCAGAGATTATGCTCATATCCACTGTAATAGTGTTCAGCTTATAGACTGTGAATTCCTGGAGGGCAGAATCCATAGCTTATCCACAGCCAGGTCTTTGGGATTCTGCTTTCAGTTAATGTAAATTGTATTAAAAGCTATTTCTACCAAATAAACAACTTTTAAATTTTTAAAATCCTATTAATAAATGGGCAAAGACATCCACAGACAATTCACCAAAAAGAATTATCGAAGTGGACCTTAAACATATGAAAAAAGGTTCAGTTTTACTCATAATAAGAGAAATGCAAATTAAAACAACACTGAGACACCATTTCTCACCCGTCAGGTGTCAGCTTGGCAAAAATTCAAAAGCTTACGATTACACTCTGTTGGCAAGGATATGGGGGAATGCAGGCACTCTCCTACATTGCATTCTCGCTGGGAATGCAAAATGGTATAACCCCTATGGAGAAGAACTTGGCAATATCCAACAAATTTCATTCCCATTTACACTTCGACATGCCAATCTCACTTCTGGGCATTAACCCTGAAGATACAACTCCAATAATCAAAAAAAAATTTTTTTTGCAGAAGATTATTCACTGCAGCGTTATTTGCAGTTGCAAAATATTGGAAACTATCTAAATATCTAAGTGTAGGTGATTGGTTAGTAAACTATGATAATTACTCATGATGAGCACTTTTTAACTGTAAAGAAAGAGGAAGATCTCTATGAACTGATATAGAGTGATTTCCAAGAGACATTCTTAAGTGAAAAAGCCAAACTGCAAAAGAGCCTATGTAGAGCCTACCTTTTGTGTGAGAGGAATAAGAAAACATACAATATCTACTTGCCTATCCAAAAAGAAACTCGGCGAGGTTAAATAATAAAGTTAGTGGCCTCCAAGGAGTTGGGAGTGGGGGGAATAAGATAGAAGTAACACAGAACACAGTACGCCTTTTTATCTAGTGTTGACTTTTGGAAACATGTTCTACATGATAAAAAAAATAAAATTAAATCAACAAGAAAGGGAAGGGGGGGCTTCCCTGGTGGCGCAGTGGTTAAGAATCCGCCTCCCAATGCAGGGGACATGGGTTCGAGCCCTGGTCTGGGAAGATCCCACATGCCACGGAGCAGCTGGGCCGGTGAGCCACAATTACTGAGCCTGCGCGTCTGGAGCCTGTGCTCCGCAACAAGAGAGGCCGCGATAGTGAGAGGCCCGCGCACTGCGATGAAGAGTGGCCCCCACTTGCCACAACTGGAGAAAGCCCTCGCACAGAAATGAAGACCGAACACAGCCATAAATAAATATAAATAAATAAATAAAATTAAAAAAAAAAAAAAAAAAAAGGGAAGGGGGTTCTAAAACTGAAAGCAAACCAAATAAATGTTAACAGTATTTAAATGAATAACAGAACCAAACTGAAGAGGGAGGAAAAGAAAGCCAACTAATCCAAGTAACCTACAAACATAGTATTGAACTACAAATATTTCTTGGTCCTGGTCAGGGTGGAGGGAGAACAGCAAACAAGTCCTGAACTCTTTTTAGTAGGCTTGTTTTTGTAGAGGTATGGGCAAAGCAATTCTGAACCTATTTTCAACGTTTTATAGAAGTAAACAAATGAGTAAGTGTGTTTTATTGTTGAGAGCCAGGGTTCTTGATGGGAAAGAAGGGACATACAAATAACAAAAGGTGGAGGTAAGATAGACTCTATGGGATGGATTAAATTGGAGGTATTGATACCAACCAAAGGTTTCTAAAATATGTGTATGAATATGTGTGTGTATGCAAGTGTAAACATTCATATATATGTGTTGCATATGTACAGATGTGTATATACATGCAAATATTTCCTAGCTCTGTCCACAGAAAAGGCCTAAGCAGAGACACCCGGGTAGTAATGATCATACCTAGTGCCCACTCTTGATCTCTAATACTATTCCCTTCTAAAAAGAAGTGGAGTCATTGGAGAAACGGCTGGTTCCAGAGCTGGGGTAGTGTGGGTACAAGGCGAACCATGAGCATCATCTTTGTGGCAGAAATTAAGGAGGTAGTCAAAAATATGATGTAGCCTATCTCAGAGAGACTCTTTCTGAGTCTTCTAGGGAAGGAAAGCACAGGGTACTGGGGATATGAGATGTGACTGGAACCAACCCTAGGATATTTTTCACCTTCATGGAAATGGTGTAAGACAGAAGGAATCTTCCTCCCTGTAAGAGGTAGAGATTTGGGTATCTATTAATGGAAACTATTACCTTGATTTAGGGGCATCAGATGGATAGGGCAGGGTTAGAGTAGGGGAACAGGTAAACAATTATAAAACAGTGTCCACCATAGAAGAGATGCTGAATATTGCTGCAGCTAAAAGATAAATTGCTCTCTCAGAATGGAAAAGGTTGTGTTAGGGGCAAACTGCATCTTTGTAGACCTTATCCTTTCAGTGATGTGTTTACTAGAAGTATAATTTAAGGTACCCACCATGTTTGCATACCATTGCTCCTTCGTGTGAAGAGATGTGCTCTTTTGTCCAAGAATGGTTGACAGAAGATGAATGAGCCATTTCCCGGAGGCTATGTGAGACCAGATCTGGGCACAGGCAGGACTGCTTCAGGGGCCAGTAGACAAAAAGAAGAACAAGGCTGGGAAATTCCCTGGCAGCGTTGGGAGCACTAGTGAGCTTGACCCAATCACTGGCATCTCTTGGTGGACTTTGCAGGCTCCTCTCATTGACCTCGGGGGCAGTGGCCACTGATTGATCTCAGAAGTTGTACAGTGACTGTGCCTAACAAACCGATTTGCCACATTGGCTTTGGCTTTCTTTGGGATTACCATTTTGAGGGAGGGGCCAAAGAGGAAATTTTTTGCAAGGAAGGAGGGAAATCAAAGTTCTTGCTGGAGTAGTTGTGAACAAGAAGAGGGACTCTGAATTATTGATTGGCAGGGAAATTTTATTTATATACAAAGCTGATATGCCAGGGTCATTGACTTACATCTTATAAAGGAGATCAAATCAAGAACATCAAGGGTTCCTTGAGGCTAATACTAGTAGCACCCTGGACATGGGTGCACGCCTCTCTGACACAGCCGTGCTGAACTCATGTTGAGAATTGTGGACATCTTGAAAGGCACTTGCTCCATGTGGAACACTGTGGGCAGATGGGTTTCCATCCAGCTTGCTGCTTAATATTAGGTGTCCATTGTTCTCTGAAGCAAGGGACAGCTGTCCCTCATGAATGTGAGAGGGAAATAATGACCCTTCCAATCCATATTCATCCTCAGACGTAATGATTTGAACTGGGTACATGAGCATCAGTGTCACTTAGTGAAAAGAACACCAACTCTGGAGTTCAAACCCCAGCTATGCCACTTGGTTTAATGACCTTGAGAAAGTTAAGTAACCTCTTTGATCCTCAGTTTCCTCTGCTGTAAAGTAAAGGTCTCTTCCTAGCATTTTTTCATGATGATCACAGATAATATAGATAAAGTATTTAGCCCAGTGGCTGGCACATGGCAATAAATGATAACCATCATGATTATTACTCCAATCAAGTCTAAGAAGAAATTGAAGAACGGGAGCATAATTAAAAATGATAATACCTATTCATAATTTCATTTAATCTATAAAATACCTCTATGAGGCAAGCATTATTGGTACCATCAGCCTTTTACAGAACAAGAAACTGGGGCTTTAAAAGGTGGCATAATTTGTTCAAGCCCACATGATTAGTAAATTGAGGAGTTCAGATCTAAATGCAGCTCTGTCTGCCTCCAGAGTCTATGTTCTTAACTGTCTATCTCCGGATAACACATGGTCTAGGGGCTAGATGCTGGAAACGCTATAATCATAAGAACCATTTATGCCGACCACTAAGAAGCTAGAAATAGCTTCTGGATGTCCAGGAAACTGTTTCAGGTAGCTGGAGTGGAGGTAAACACCACTCAAAGTCCAGCCCAAAGGACTTCTCTGGTGGTGCAGTGGTTAAGAATCTGCCTGCCAATGCAGAGGACACGGGTTCGAGCCCTGGTCCAGGAAGATCCCACATGCCACAGAGCAACTAGGCCCGTGTGCCACAACTACTGAGCCTGTGCTCTAGAGCCCACGCGCCACAACTACTGAGCCCGTGTGCCACAACTACTGAAGCCCGTGCACCTAGAGCCCGTGCTCCGCAACAAGAGAAGCCACCACAATGAGAAGCCCGTGCACTGCAACGAAGAGTAGCCCCCAGTGTCTGCAACTAGAGAAAGCCCACGCACAGCAACGAAGACCCAACGCAGCCAAAAATAAATACATAAATACGTAAATAAATAAATTTATTTTAAGACAAGTCCTACACAGGGGCACCCATGAGCACCGTGACAAGCACTCTCCTTGACACAATGGAAACATTACTTGCGTGATCGACTTCTATGGAATTCAAGGGTATCTTGTGGTCACTAAAATAGTCTAGTAGTGGGAGTAACAAAAATCCCAATTCGTGGGGGCTTCCCTGGTGGCGCAGTGGTTGAGAATCTGCCTGCTAATGCAGGGGACACGGGTTCGAGCCCTGGTCTGGGAAGATCCCACATGCCACGGAGCAACTAGGCCCGTGAGCCACAACTACTGAGCCTGCGCGTCTGGAGCCTGTGCTCCGCAATAAGAGAGGCCGCGATAGTGAGAGGCCCGTGCACCGCGATGAAGAGTGGCCCCCACTCGCCGCAACTAGACGCCCTCACACAGAAACGAAGACCCAACACAGCATAAATAAATAAATAAATAAGGTAACTTACCATAAAAAAAAAAAAAAAAAAATCCCAATTCGTGAACTGGACTTGCTTGAGAACATTTTGAGAAGTAGTGACTGGTTTTTAAATTAAGATCGGCATACAAAAGAACACTGGCGAGAACTCTTTAGGAACTATACTATATTCAATAACATCTTTTCAAAAGTAACGATGATGGAGTGAATGCAGCCACCAGGATACCGAAAATGTGCTAGAAGCTTGAAGCAAACACTGCCATGTGCTTTCAACTCCTCTGAGAACAGGGCAGTGAATGATATCCACCCCAGACAGCCCATCCAGACACACTTAACAGCGCCCCGCATCACTCCCGCCCTCAGGAATGCCTTTGAAGTCAGTGGGAAAACCATGCTTCACAGAAGGAACTACACATCTTACTTAGCCTCTTTTAAGATTAAGACAATATCCACGTTGGCCTTATTACAATCAACATATTGTATTTGTAACTGGAGAGCAACGAAATCTTTCTTTCTATCTCACACCCAAGCATAATTCCAAACTCCCCAAAACTGGCTGGCTAGTTGGCAGGCAAAACACTCCACCTTGACGATACCCTTAGAATTAATTGTCCCTGTTGTAACCTACTTAATCTTTGGATTCACTGCCACCAGTGTAGTTTCATCATCATATTTTGACTGTTAAAGCTGCACCTCACCTGAAACACTTCCCCCCAGCCCAGTGCCACTTCTCCGCACCCCCAATCTTCTTGAGGTCTGTCTTCAGGTATAAACACTCAGAAAGTGAGTTCCTTCTTTCTTTTCCCATAACAGTTCCTTGATCAAGCTGAGATATCTGCAGGTGATACCACTGCCACCTGATCTGACTGGCGAATATTTATCTTTCAAGCTTGTCCTGATCACCCTCTAAGAAGGTGAGCTATTATAAGACATAATGAAATGATTGTTATTTTAACATTCAGTTTTGGGGTAATTTGTTATACAGCAATAGATAACCAGACCACATGCACAGAGTGTACTACCGATGTGTGAACATGAACATATATACATAGAAAAGTATAAACTAATATCAATACATAACAATAATAAACATTGAATTCAGGATAGTGGTTATCACTCTGGTATAGTTACTTGTTTGCTTTTGCTGTCTAGAGCACTGGGGTTTTTTTTTTTTTAATAGATCTTTACTGGGGTATAATTGCTTCACAATACTGTGTTAGTTTCTGTTGTACAACAAAGTGAATCAGCCATATGCATACACATGTCCCCATATCCCCTCCCTCTTGAGCCTCCCTCCCATCCTCCCTATCCCACCCCTCTAGGTCGTCACAAAGCACGGAGCTCATCTCCCTGTGCTATGCTGCTGCTTCCCACCAGCCACCTGTTTTACATTTGGTAGTGTGTATATGTCGATGCTACTCTCACTTTGCCCCAGCTTCCTCCCCCTCCACAGTGTCCTCACGTCCATTCTCTATGTCTACGTCTTTATTCCTGCCCTGCCACTAGGTTCATCAGTACCATTTTTTTTTTAATATTCCTTATATATGTGTTAGCATACGGTATTTGTTTTTCTCTTTCCGACTTACTTCACTCTGTATGACAGACTCTAGGTCCATCCACCTCACTACAAATAACTCAATTTCGTTTCTTTTTATGGCTGAGTAATATTCCATTGTATATATGTGCCACATCTTCTTTATCCATTCATCCGTCCATGGACATTTAGGTTAGAGCAGTGGTTCTTAATTTGTTGTTGTTGTTTTGTTTTATTTGACAGTGATACAGATAATAAATGGCATTCACTTACAGGTCATGTTCCCATAGGCATGCACAAATATCCACTGTTGGCCACTGTCAATTAGACTACTGGCTGTGCAGCTCCCATCAGGAGCAGATCCAGGATTTGTGGGGTCTAAAGCATCTACAAATTTGGGGAACTTCTTTAAGAAAACAAATTATGAACCAAAAGTAGATTTGAAAGTAAATATTTAGAATAAGAAAAGAAATCCCAAGAAATCACAAATTTTATAAAGTTAACATTCCACAAATGTACAGAAAATTTATATTTTTATTGATTAACCTCATGGCATACATCTCATACTTTTTTTCTGACTTTTTTGGCTGCATGGTCTTTGATTGGCTTTTCATATTATATGAATTGGGATATCATTTTCTGAAGAGAAAATAAAGACAATTTAGTTTTTTCTCCAACATAGTTAATAAAATTTTCATTTATTGATAGCTTAGAAAAGTCTCTTTTAGCTTCATAACATTTTATTATTGATATGTAAACTTTTAGGATTATTGTCAAATTTGAGAAAATCTCTATCAGGTCTCTTTCATGTAGGAGCTTCAGATTTCAGGGCATATCAAGTTTTCTTTTCAGTGACTATAATCTCACATACTCTTTGAATTGAAAATGCATGGGGCATTTATAATTGTATGTGCTGCATTTCGCAGTAGAGGCTTAACAGGAGAGAAATTCCATTTTTCATCATCATTGATGAGTACAAAATCCTCTTTTTACATTTTTACCCATCTAGCGGTTGGAAGAATTTTCCAGAGGCTAGTTTCTGGCTCCCTACTTTTCAAACATTATTTTCCCTCCACTCCCCACATATACACTGTTGGTGCTGGGCATGTGCGACACTTTTACTCCTGACCTTGCACATGTTCCTATCTCCTTTGAGTCTGAGAGCAGGAAGAGAGACAAAGGGGACATGTGATCCTGTCTGCCCTGTTAGGGCTTATATCAGGAAGTCGATGTTAAACAGAAAGCAGAGAGAGTTTGTGTCCTCTCCCCCATTTAGTACTCAGGGAGCAAACTGCTCCACTGAGCGTCCTTGCTCCTTCAAGAAATGGTCATAGCAGATTAAAAACGATGGTGCGGAACTTCCCTGGGGGTCCAGTGGTTAAGACTCCACACTTCCATTGCAGGGGGCTCAGGTTTGATCCCTGGTCAGAGAAGAAGATCCTGCATACCGAGTGGTACGGCCAAAAAAATAAATAATAAAAATAAAAACGATGGTGCACGGAGGTTAAGTGGAAACAGGTCTTATTTATCCCTTCTGAGCTCCCCTTGGCTGGGGCCTAGAGGCCACCACATACACCACGGAGGACTAGGAAGGTAGCCGATTTGGAAACCAGAGGTCATCGTTGTGAGTACAGAGGGTTCACCCTAAGCTAGGAATCAGATGGAGGCTGTAGGCGAGATTCAGACAGGTATGCCACTCCAAGGTGACCTGAACCAGCAAAAAAAGAGCACTGGGTCCAGGACACACCAAAGAACAAAGCACAGGCAGGTCAGCTCCAGCTCCGCAGATGAGTGCAAGGTGCCTAGGGACCAGACTAGCCAAGCCACCTCACAGCAGAGTCCAGCAAGGCCCCGAACAAGAGCACTGGGACCCAGACGTGTATCTGGGACCCTCCCCTTGCCAAGTGGTCGACCGAATAAGCTCTCCACTCTGTCTGCAACCCTGTTTGTTCCTTTAGTGCCTTAGGAGCAAGTAGAAACAATGGAACCTAACATACTAGAATTAGATTTTCAAGTCACAGGGGAAGATCCCTGGAATCCTCTACTAAGACTTATAAGAGCACAAGGAAAAAAATTTTTTTTCAATTTCTTTAATTTTGTATCTATATGAGATGATAGATGTTCACTAAACTTATTGTGACAATCATTTCATGATGTCTGTAAGTCAAATCATTATGCTGTACACCTTAAACTTATACAGTGCTGTATGTCAATTATATCTCAATAAAATTGGAAGAAAAAAAATAAAGTGCATTTCTTGTACACAGCACACACAAAAAAGTAACATTTATCAGGTACTTGTATGTGTCTGGTAATTCATGTTACCATAATAAATATATTTATATTATATTACTTTTTATTTTCAGTTAAGTTTCACAATAACTCCAAAGCAGAGGTACTATTACTATTTCCATTTTATACCAAGAAGCCTGAAGCCAAGAGAAATTAAATAATTTGCCCAAGGTTATCCAGCTTATAAAATAGTGGAGCTAGGCTTTGAACCCACTGGTAGAACTCAGGAGTTCACACTTGGAACTACTAAATTCTGTTCTCCTGTAGCAACTTGAGGAACTCCAGGTGTATGATACCACTAGCTCCTTGAGGTTGGCCTGACTATCCCCCACTACATGTCCCTTCCTTGTCACCACGTGACATCAATGGCAGATCTCAGAATATAAGATTGCTGCTCCAATGTATCAGGTGTAGTCTGCTTCTCAAATCCAGAGCCCAGACTGCTTCAGAGGAGGGTCCCCTGTTGCTGGAGAAGAACTACACAGCAGCTGTCACCACCCTGTGGATACCACACTGGGGCATGCTGGCAATGGCTGACCACGCCTTCCATTCCAGAAGCCAATGGTGCATTTTAAAGACACGCTCACTTCCAGCACAACCATGTTTTAATCCATGGAAATTCATCCTTAAAAATAACCACACTTGCTAAGGATAACCCAGAAACTGGAGCAGCAAGGGGTCTAGATTGCAATTCTGACTCCGTGATAAGAACAGTTGAAAACATATTTAACCTTTATGGACTTTCATTTCCACCAAACTGAAGGGGATGCAACATACTACTATCATTTATAGGCTGCTTGATTTGTTTTTTCTTGAGCAAGTATTCGTGTTCAGGGTTCTTCTCTGCCCAGCCTTGCCACCTCCTCCAACACTCCATCAGCATCTGCTTTCTTCAGAGCTCTTGAGGACAAAGCCATATCCTTGCTGGCAGAGAGAGCTAGGATCTGTGCCAAGCCTGCAGACTGCTGATGCTCCTAGAGCCTCTGGTCTACTGGGTACCATGGCTGAAAGATTCCATACAGACACAGCGAGATCAGGCTCCAACCAGCCCTGCCATGCTTTGCTCTAAGCAGTTCTGCGTGTGCCTGAAGATTCCCAAAGTCTTTCCTGAAGGGAGACTTTGCAGTTTTTTCCTCCCACCTCCTGCTGCCTCAAAGTCCCATGAAGTCATTTCCTCAGTTTCTGGTCTCACCCCTCTAACCAAGGTCTCCAGCAGCTTCCAAGAGGACAGGCAGGGAGCTGATGCTGTGCCTCTCCTCTACCTCCCGCCCCTCAGGCCCTACTCTCAACTAATCTTACCTGTTCTCCCATCAAGGGCACTGGATATTTGACCAACCCAGCACAAAACGATGCACATTAGTGATGACAATGGGTGCAAAGCTGAAAAGGATTTGAAGGAGAAATTTTTTTTTAACATCTTTATTGGAGTATAATTGCTTTACAATGGTGTGTTAGTTTCTGCTTTATAACAAAGTGAATCAGTTATACATATACATATGTTCCCATATCTCTTCCCTCTTGCGTCTCCCTCCCTCCCACCCTCCCTATCCCACCCCTCTAGGTGGTCACAAAGCACCGAGCTGATCTCCCTGTGCTATGCGGCTGCTTCCCACTAGCTATCTATTTTATGTCTGGTAGTGTATATATGTCCATGCCACTCTCTTTGTCACAGCTTACCTTGAAGGAGAAATATTGTCCTCACTATATTTTGGCCCCAGCTCTGTACGGCAAAATTGTCCTGTAACAGATGTTAAAAATAAACATACTTAGGAATTTCAGCATGGATTAGATACTTTCCTTCTGTTCTTGTTTTACTGATACAGAACCAAAAAAGGGTATGTCCATCTGGGAAACATCATTTAAAAATTTTAGATCATGGGCATATTTAAATCTGAAGGTCATGACCAACAGCACCCTGGATCCCATGCTGGGACTCTCTCCTCGAATACATTCATGTTTTCTTTTATTTCATTCTTTACTGATGATGACTGATAGGATTTATCAAATTCAGGTCAATGAAAAAAACCATGGGAAGCTCACCATGACTGTAGGTAGGGTACTCGTTCTTTACAAGATAAGCAGGTTATTTCCCACAATAAAAGTTGCAGTTGTAGGAGAGAACACAAAACCTCTCAGTGTAATACTTTAACAAGGAAAATGATTACAGAGTGGTTTTAATATCTTTCATGACGCTTATTTGAGGCCTGAGGAGCTGGTAGTCATTCTGGGGTGGGGGGGGGGCGGTTAAGTAGTATGTGCAGAAGACTGATACACGGCTATTTTCCAAAATAAGTCAGGAGAAATTCCAGGCGCACACACAGATGCTTTGGGGAGGGTGGAAGGAAAATAACGGGCCTCTGGTGAAGAGAAAGGAAAAGGGATATTATGGGATAAAAGAGCTAGTTGTAAGCAGTCAAGAATGGGAAAGTGAGGCTAAGAGGAAGTTAGACTTATAAAGGTGAGAAAAAGCCCATTGTGGGTCAAGAGCAAAGAAAGAGAAATTAGGCAACAAAAATTCAGGAACCAAAAAAGAAAAGAGAGAGTATAAATGGGATATACTGGAGTCCCATATGAGTCTGGTCGATCTGCATCTGCTCACTAAATGATGGTGTTCCCAAACCCCACAAGCAAGGAAATGAAGAATAAGAAGATCTTGGTTTCTAGTCTATCCGCTCCAACATCCACCAAAGCAATCTGGCCAGCTATTCTCTCTTGGGTGGCAGGGGAAAGGAGAAGGATGCAGACCGCAAAGGTGGGAAGGAAATATAAAGGACAACAGGCAGCAAATATCTTAATAAGAGAGACTTGGGAGGTGCTGCTGGGGAAACACGGAGAGACAGGATCTACAGTGAGCTAGGATCTGGGAGACAGCCTCAGGGCGTCTTGCACTGGGCTTGCAAATGGTGATGCAGTGAAAAGGCAACTTCCTAGGCTCATCGATCCTTTGATAATTTTTAGATCATTTGCAGTTCATTGAGTCAGGGGGATTTAAATCTAGGACAAAAATTTCCCTTAGGCTTTCTCTCAATCTCAATGCTCAGAATTGCTACCCATGCTGATTTCTAAACTAATCTCTGACAAGGAAAATGGACTTACCATGACTGGTTTGATGTAATTAAGATCCACCCTGCTTTGGGCTGGGAGCAGATTTCTCTGAAGCACACACATTGCCGGATACCTGAACAAAGTTGGGATATTGTTAGCAAGGATGAAAGGAGGAGTGGTCAATGGAGAAGCAGCTCTGTCTGTCATAGATCAGAACATGGGGCATGACTTCCAAATACACCCTGACCAGCAGCTCCTCCTCTTCTGCCCCAACAATCCACATGCCACAAGGAAAATAAACTTAGCTCCACACCCCCAAATTTGGGCATAACTGAAGTAATGAAGGCTAGGAGCAGCCTGGAAGCCCTGAGACTCACTCAAGAAGTCTACGATTACCAGAGAAATTAATGTAGTCATAGGCAGCTTATATTGAAACGTGCCACCAATTGAGAAGCGTAAGTTACACCACTGATGGTGATAAAGAACCTTCCAATTCTCAGTAAGTACCAGTCATGTGCTGTTCCTATTCAGCCCTTGACCTGGCATGTTTATAGAGTTCTTGGCTTTCTATGAGACCCTGTTGCGTGGCTGAAAATCCTGTTTATCTTATTGTCACACGTATCCTTATAATACAGATCTTCTTCCACTCACGATGGAATAAATCCATGATAAACCCATAAACCTATCTTAAGTTGAAAGTATCATTAAATTATAAAGGCATTTAATACACCTAACCTACAGAACATCAACGCTTAGCCTAGCCTACCTTAAACGTGCTCAGAATCCTTATATCAGCCTACAGTTGGGCAGAATCATCTAACACAAAGCCTATTTTATAAGAAACTATTGAATATTCATATAATTTATTGAATGCTGGAAGTGAAAAATAGAATGGTTGCATGGGAACAGAACAGTTGTAAGTGTATCAGTTGTTTACCCTCATGATGGTGTGGCTGCTTGGGAGTTGCAGCTCACTGCCACTACCCAGTGTCACTGAGAGAGGACGGTACTGCACATCACTAGCCCAGGAAAAGATCAAAATTCAAAGTACGGTTTCTACTGAATGCATACCACTTTCACACCATCATAAAGTCGAAAAATCATTAAGTCGAAACATCACAAGTCAGGGACCATCTATATAGTCCTCTATAACTTGAAGTGACTTGAATAAGTTGGGTTTTTCCCACCAGCAAATCAGTTTAACCTGGAGGCTGAGGCTTGGGAACTGGATAAGACCTGCAGATTTGTTTTGTTTGTTACACAGTTGGCCTGCAAAATGACTTTTTTTTAATTTTGAATTAATTATAAACATTGGAAAATCAGCAAATTACACACTTTTTTTTTTTTTAAATCTGGATTTCAGGCTTTTCTTGAAAAATCAGAAGATCTGGCCCCCTGGGCCAGCCTACCTACGTAGTTACCATTGTCTGATGCTGATTAGTGTATCCCCCTTTGGAAGAGAAATAGATTCTCCAGCTTGCTACAAACCCCATTTCATATTCATGCTGCCTGCTTGATCTACCCCAAGCATTTGAACTTATGGCACCTGGCTACCTAACAAATATACCCATGGAGTAACCTAATGGACCTGAATTTAATAAACCCAAGAGTCATAGCCAGTTCAATCTGAGATTGAAAAGCAAATACATACACGAAGGGAGAAACATATATGTATGTGACATGTGATCTCCTATCAGGAGATTTGAGACATGAGGCCCATCCCCAGAGGAAAAACATTCTGAAACTCATAGCCCCCCCTCCCTCTCCCCACTAATCTTGGCAAGCTGCCCAGCCCGGATAAGAGAGAGTCAAACAGCCCATTGTTTCTGAGTCTAGTCTACAACAATCGCTGTGTCGTGGGAGGCCCCAGAGCACTAGATCTGATTACCTGCTGATCATGATTGCAGATTGCAGAACAAGCCTGTTCCCATCAGTGACTGTATACAATTACAATCTGATATGCTTTGGGGATCTTACCACAATATTCTTTTCAGGGATTTCTCATTTCTTCCACCATCCCCCAGACACAAGCACACACACACCCTCTACCTTGATATGCCTGACAGCAGGGGACCCAGATGGAGTCTGGGAAACTGGCTTAGTTTGATCAGCATGCTATACATGTTTCTCAAGATCCATCTTTTCTTCCTTCTTTCATCCCCCCTTCATGACCACGCCCTTTAAAACCCATCTTCCCAATGAGAGAGTCCAAAACTGAAAGAAAGGGGGTGGAGGGTGGATATTTCCACCAATTGTTTTCAATAAGTGCCTAATTCCAAACTCAATCAGAACAGTTAAAATGTACGAACATAACATCTCAGGATCTCAGTCAGAAAGAGCCAATATTCAGTATGAACAAAAATGTGCATAATGTGACACACTGCTGCGTGTTGAAACGGACAACCACGTACGGATCCTTCAGCTGATGAGATGACAGAAACAGTTCTTAACAATTAGGACAGATTTTTTTAAAAATCAGCAAAAAAAGGAACTAAGTATCCTAGAGATTACTGTGGCCTTTGGAGAAATTGCTTTCAAACTGGATGCAGCCATAGGGAAATCAGGTTAGTGTAATAAGATTAGACATTTTGAGTCCAAAGCACCCCTTCAAGCATGGAAGGGCACAAACAATGCTCTCTCCTGACAACCCCGGGTAAGACAGTCTTCTGTCTGTTCCGCTTTCTAGTGGACTTAGGTACATGCCTCAGGAAAATCCTGTTGAAAATAGAGGGGTTCATTCTACCTAAAAAGTTTTAGCACTTGGAACGCAGGCTCTAGAAGAACATGAAGGAATTGGACATTTTCTAGAATTCCTCTCTCTTGGTCCTTTTATCACCCTAGGAAATACCTGAAAGTGGAGTGACTAGGCAGGGAACCATGAACAGAGAGACACTGGTGGGTTTGCCTCCATCACTTAGTTCAGCTCAATTCAATCAGAATTTACTGGGCGCCTACTCTGTACCCAGCACTGTGCTAAGGGCTATAACAACTATGAAAGGAGCCTATGACAAAGCCCTTGACCTCCAGAAGCTTGTCATCTTTTGGGTGGGCTGAACCTATATACATGAAGGAATCAGGGAACAACACAAGAATATAACTGAGCATTAAAATTGATCTAAAGTAGTAAATCAACTATACCCCAATTAAAAAAAATTTTTTTTGATCTAATGTCTACCTAATCTCAGGTTCCTTATCTACCATTTCACAAATATATTTACAAAATTATAACAAATTAAATTAATTATAGTTTAAATATATTAAAATCCATCATAGGTCACATTCTAGCAGAGCTAAAACAAGAAGATAGATAACACCAACTGTTAAGAAGAACATGGGACTTCCCTGGTGGCACAGTGGCTAAGACTCCGCGCTCCCAATGCCGGGGGCCCGGGGGTTCGATCCCTGGCCAGGGAACTAGATCCCACGTGCATGCTGCAACTAACAGTTCGCATGCCACAATTGAGGAGCCCACATGCAGCAACTAAGACCCGGCCCAACCAAATAAATAAATAAATATTAAAAAAAAAAAAGAAGAACATGGATCATCTGTACATCTCATACATCAACGATGGGAGAATAAGCTGGTAAAACCACTTTGGAAAACTCTTTGGCTATATCTACAAATATATCTTATGATCTAGCAATTCTACTTCTGGATTTATGTGCAAATGAAATCCATATATATTTTCACCAAAAGACATGTGTAAGAGTGGTCACAGCAGCACTGTTTATAATAGCCCCAAACTGGAAACAACCCAAATGACCATCAGTAGTAGAATAGCTGTGCAGCACAGTCAGGCAAGAAACTATTATAAAGCAGTGAGAAATAACAGACTACAACCGTATGCAATAGTATGGATGAGTCTTACCAACATAATGTGGAACAAAAGAAGCCAGACAGAAAAAGATGACTACATACTATATGATTCCATTTGTTTAAAGTTCAAAAGCAAGTAAAACTAATCTATTGTGATGGAACTCAGGATAGTGGTTACCCTTATTCCAGGAGAGTAGATATTGAGATGAGAGCTAGGAGGAGGATGTGGGGGTACTGGTAATGATCTATATCTTGATCTGGGAGCTGATTACATGAGTGTGTTCACTTTGTACAAATTCATTGCACTCTATATGATTTGCACATTTTTGTAAGTAATTTGTCAATTAAAAAATCCATACAAGGGTCACATCAAGTATCACAAATGCATCAACATTTTCCTAAAGATTTCTATCAGTGGAGAATTAAAGCCCAAAAGAGTTGCAGAAGTTGACTTTCAATAGTCTCTGATGAGGACCAGGAATTTCAGGATTCTCAACTCCCTGTTCTGTCACTGATTCTCCAGACAGTTTTAGGAAAACATTACTTCCAATGCCTCTGTTTTAAAAAACAGCAAGGTTGGCTTTCATTCTTCATTCACCATCTAATAGATTTACCTTTATGGGTGAGATACGTGAAATTGCCCAGCAGTCAGTACTTTTGACAATAAATCGAAATGAAAATTCAAGTCCCTCATCATTTTCATGATAGGTAACAAAATTCTACTGCACCTAAGGGATATATTGTTATTGTCCAAACTTAATCATTATCACTACATAATAATTGTCCTGATTCTCTGCTGAACCCACAGGTGAAGACTGGGCTGTCTGCCATGAACCTTTATGTGGAAGCCAAATCCTTTTTTCCTTCCCTCTCAGAGGAGTGGGGAGAGGTGCTCTCTCATTCCATACATGGATAGATTCTTTGGTTCTGAGGAGCCAGGAGAAGTAACAAGTCTTAGGAATATAAGCCAGCATGGAAAGAGAGTTGGTTTTGATGGAAAGAGACCTTGTGCTATCACTTAATAGCTAGAAAATTTTAGACAAGTCATCTCACCTCTCTAAATTTCAATTTACTCCTCTTTAATTTGGGGCCATATCAATCCCTCTCCTACTTACCTCCTTGGATTATTTTGAGGTGGAAGTGAGAATACGTATTTAAAATTTTTTTGGAAACGAGAAAGTGCTATACAAATACAAAGTATTGTAATTATGGGAAATGCTCTCAGTAAACTCTGTTGGGCTCTTTTTAAAATGAGTGTCTATGTGAACCACTGCAGGATATAGCACAGTGAGCAAGAAAAACAAGGTCCCCGCTATCAAGCAGCTTAAGTGGGGGGAGAGGACAGACAGGAAAAAGGCAAACAAAAAAATAAGATGCCTTTGATTAGTAAAAAAAAACACAAAATGCTATGAAGAAAATAAAACAAAGCCGTGAAATAGAGAGTGACTAGGAGGTTTCTTATTTGTTGATCAGGGAAGGCTTCTCTGAGATGGTGGCATTTAAGCTGTGTCCTGAACGTGACAATGAAGTTCTGGGGAGTGTTCCAGGCAGAGGGAACAGTAGATGCAAAGGTGCTGAGATGGGAGGGAGCTTGACAGTCTGACGACCAGACCGACAGCCAGCGTGGCTGCAGCTGGAAGAGAGGCTCGAGGTGGTCAGAGGGCGGGCAGGGGCTTGACCACAGAAGTCATGGTGAGGGCGCGTCCCCTAGGGAAAGGGTGTAGGTAGAAAAGAGGGCACAGGACCAAGCGCTGTTTATAGCAGAGGAAGAACTGGCAGCAAAAGACTTTCCTCCCAGGGAAATAGCTGTGAAATCATAAAATCAGGCCTTCCTTCTGCCTTGCACAATTTAGGACAAACACCACACAGGTTCCAGAGGTGGCGTCACTAAGAAGCTGATGAGGATAAGCTTCAGGACGCCTCACTTGTACCAGGCTCTTCCAAAGCCCTGGGAGGCACCCTGGCATATTTGCCATCAAATTTTATACTCTTTTTCTTTAAAAGATCTCCCCAAATCTTCCCGTACCACTGAATGCATCCAAATGCCATGGCAAATTTCTAGGATCAGAGCTGCAGCAACAAGTCAGGACCCAGAGGGTTGGAACTATGTCTCCCTTTGGTTACCTCAGGGTCCCCCGTCCAGTCCGGGAAGTCTGAGATTCTATTCTGCCTCTCTTTTCCTTACGAGGCCCTGGAACCAGCCTTTCCATAGTCTGGCCTCACTTAACCTTTCTAGCCTGGTTCCCTGTGGCTTCTCCTCCCTCCTCCCTCCTCCACCTTCACCGCCTTCCCCGAGCCTGTGCGAAGCTCTACCAACTTATTCCTCTTCCACCCTCACACAGATCCTCTCTTGGCTCCATCTCCTTGCACGTGCTCTTCCTCGTGCCTTGAATGCTCTTTCCTCTCTCCTGCTGTCACACTCTTGCTGAACCCACATGCTCTGTAAAGCACCATGGTTCAGCTTTAAAGCTGTCAAGCAGGTAAAGCTGTAAAGCATGAGGGTTCAGTCATGTCTTGTCCCCCTCCTCTGATTACTGCTCCCAGGACACCGTGTGTATCACTCGATGAAGGCACCGATCTCACATAGTAGGGCTCTCATTTCCACGTCTGTCCTCCCCCGGATGCCCACCCTACACTGGACGGGTGGATTCCTTGAGAACATATTCTGTTCATCTCCTGCTTTCTCCTGCCCATCCCAGGACCCAGTACAACATCAAGTGGTGAATCAGTGGATGGCAACTTCCCAAATTCTTGGCAGGAGAGAACACGAGGGTTTGAGGAAACTTCTAGCTTTGCCAATAGACCTCTAAGCATGTAACACATTTATTTCATTTCATTTTTTTATAGACGCATGCATCCCAGCAAGCCCAATATCTAGCACATACTAGGTGCTCAGTAAGTGGTTGCTGACTGCTTGGTTGTGCACTTACTCTCTCGCAAGGCGAGGCTGTGGGCACTCAGCTCCCCTGCTCCCGGGAGGAGCCCACGCTCCAGTGCCAGGTGGAGCACGACAGTCATTCTAAACAAAAAAAGTAATAAGATAAACTCAGATAGTAGTAAGTGCTATGAAGACCATTTTAAAAGGACTACAGATGGGGAAAGGGAGCTAGTTTAGATAGGGCGTAAGGGATGACCTCTCTCGAGGTGTAAATGATAAATGAATCTTGTCCTTGGGGAAATTGTCTGCTTCTCTAAGGGGGTCTGGCTTGGTGAGAGCTTGTTCTCCTGGAAGCTTTTCCTGACGTCCTGCAGGAGGAACAAAGCTTTCTTTTCCAGAGCAGTCACTGGCCATTTGTCAGGCCGCTGGATTGCAGAGCTGGCCTCAGTGTTTACTAAACAAACCAATGTGATTATCCTGTCAAGATCTGAAAGAGAAAGACAAAAAAACTTAGCACAAATACAAGGCCACCTATTCAATTAAAACTGCAAACCAGGGCATCGAAAAGGCTGAATATAAAACAGTCAGGGAGAGTTTTAATAAGAGTGAGTTACATAACTTGAGACTTGCTTGAGACTCGAACAAAGGCGTTCCTATCTCCAGGTGAAAGAAAGGGATTAAGACTAGCGGCAGTTTCCAAGCACTTTTCCTATAAACTTTCTGCCAACAATGCAGCTCAGCGTTGGGAACTAGGGGTGACAGAGGCTACACAGCTAGCCATTCCTGGGGGTTAATCAGGGCATCTTCTGGGCAAGGCATGGTTCACCCGTGGTGGTAGAATTATGGGGTTTCAAAATCTTTACCATTTCACAATTCAAGAACTGTTCCAGCTGGAAGCATCCTTTGAAACCACAGGGCCAACCCCGTCCTGTTCTGGATGAGAATCCCCCAGAGGTCATCCAGGCAGTTACTACAGGACTGGACCCGCTGACGTCCAGGCTGTGGCCACTTCCCCTCCACCACACTACCTGCACCTTCTGACACTTCCACGGGCCCGCGGTCGGCAACCGATGGCTGAGGTGACAACTGGGCGTGCCCCCTGCCCCCAACCAACTCAGTGACGCTAGCCCCCAACCTGCCCACCTGAAGCCTTCTCCTTCCTCCCTTTCCTTTCTCTTCTCCTTCTCTCTTCTTTCTCCTCCTTCCCTTCCCCAACCTGGCTATGTCCTCAACCTGCTGGTGGCACAGAGGCACCTTAGCCATTGCTTTCTCTTCTTGGTGGCGCTGGAAGGCAGTGTAGTCCGGAAACAAAATGTTTCTTTCTCTTTCAGCCTCCTCTTCTCTCTCTCTTCCGGTCCAAGCCTTGCCCCACCTAGTGGCCCTTCCCCTGCCCACCCCCCTGGCCTTCCCCCACTCCTTCAATTATCAGTACAGTACTAGAAAACCAGTCAGGTTTAAGGCAGAACCCTCCCCAAGATAATTGCATTTTAATAGGGCGCTCTTTAACACCCAACAGCTTTCAACAAGAAACAGAGTCCTGGGCTTCCCTGGTGGCACAGTGGTTAAGAATCTGCCTGCCAATGCAGGGGACACGGGTTCGAGCCCTGGTCTGGGAAGATCCCACATGCCACGGAGCAACTAGGCCCGTGAGCCACGACTACTGAGCCTGCGTGTCTGGAGACTGTGCTCCGCAACAGGAGAGGCCGTGATAGTGAGAGGCCCGCGCACCGCAATGAGGAGTGGCCCCCGCTTGCCACAACTACAGAAAGCCCTCGCACAGAAACGAAGACCCAACACAGCCAAAAATAAATAAATAAATAAATAAATAATAAAAATAAAGGAATTCCTTTAAAAAAAAAAAAAAAAAGAAACAGAGTCCTGACAGTGGACACATTTAACAGATAAATACTCGGAGACTGGGCTGTCCTGACCTCCCTTAGATGATAGCTCAGAGGCAGTCCGGTCTCCGTCCCGCTGCTCGAAGGGCAATCAGAGCTACCCAATGCCCCGCACCACCTCCTTCAGGGACCAGTAATCCCATCCTGGGGTCCATCACCTGCCCTGGCCAGACTCTTCCTTTAGTGGAACCTACATTTGCCATGCTGTAATCCGAGGTCATGCCTTCTGGTGTTATTCTCCTTGGGGACGTACAACACCGGTCAGCTCAGAAATCCTGACTTACACAAAGAGAAGAGGGCTACTTCTGAGCCACCTGTGCCAGGAGGTGGGTGGCTTAGCGCTTTAAATCCAGCAGAATGGTCCAAGCTGGTTCTACGGACAATGAAGTGCTTCTTCGTCTCAGGGACCTGCCGGACCAGGTTAAAGGAGGAGGCAGGCTCTGGCAGGACTGGTCGTTTCCCAGGGGTGCTGGGAATGACACAATCTCTTGCTGGATGCACAGGCCAAACTGGCAGGCTCCCTGGAATGGAATGAGGCCTTGGGAAAGAGCTCTTTCCCTGCAACTCTGCCAGCATCCCTAATCATTCTGGCTCTAGATTCGGGGGCCTTCAATGACAAAATGATAGGTCTGAAATTTACTTTGCCACTCCAAAGAAAATTGTAAGACTCCCCGTAGGCTTCAGAATTTTAGAAGAGTTAGTTTTGAATAACTGGCTTTTCCAAAACCCTGCCACATCAGCAAAGCACACCGGAGAGAAGGACAACTTGCATTTCTGAGGGACCGGGTCCTGCGCTGCCCCTTTCCTCTTTACTGAGCAGTGGCCGTCTTAGATTTGCATCAAAACAAAGGGTACAAGCCTCAAACTGGGTGGCTGTTGCTGGGTTGTTTTGCATTTTTCCATCATCTGATTTAGAAAGCACTAAGACCTTTCTCGTTCCTTTTGGCTCCCTCCAAGTGGAATGGTCTTTTAGGTCCAGCATATTTCAAAATAAGTAATGGGTCAGAGAGAGAGTGTGTTTAAATTTCTAGTGCTGCTTTTAGAACAATCAAAGAATGAAATCTTCCCAGGGTGCCCAGTGTTCCCAGAGGGCAAACCCATACTATGAGTCAGCCAGGAAGAAGGGGTGGTTAAAACAGGGAGAGGGCTGCTTCTTCAGCAACATCTGAGCACGGCGCCTGATGGCTTCTGATTGAACTTCTGAAAACTGCCATCCACCTCTACTGAGTGTAGCCATAGGAAAGCGCCACAGAATATCTCCATGGTGTCTCTTGCATGAATGTCATTGAAGACATGGTGTATTCATCGTGCAAGACCCTCTTTTTGAGGATCCTCAGGACAAATTTCATTCTGGTCCTAATAATGAGGATAGACATACATCTCGTGAACCATAATGCTACCTTATGGGATTTTGTGCATTCTTGCAAACAGTCTTCAGAACCCAGGTATATATCCTGCATGGATCCTGCATCTGTGGTTTACCACGGCTGCTCTGGGGATAAACTGCCTGCCCAGACTCTCAAATCGCAGAGGACACCTCCCATGGACAGCCAACCCAGACCCAGGGCTTCAAGAAGCCTGACCTTAGCCCAAACATAACCCTGGATCTGAGTTTTTGTGGATATATCATTCATTAAATAACAAATAGTTATTTGACAAATATCTATAGAGCACCTACTATGTGTCAAAGGATATGGCCATGAACATGACAGGCAAAATTCCTTATTCTCACAGAGTTTGCAATTTGGTAGATTTATCCAGCTGGGTCCACTTGAATTTATAGATACACCAATGAAATTAAGAGGCAGCTAAGGTGGAAACCTCAGAAAAAGACCAGAGGAGCAAAATAACAACAACAAAAAGCTGATCTGAGCCAGAGTGAATAAGAAAGACACTTAGAGGAAGTGAAAGAATTATATTTCTACTTGCTGTGTAATCTCGAGCAAGTGACTTAAACTTCCAAGTCTCAGTTTCTGCATCTAAAAAATGATGACACCGCAAAGGCTTATCATGAGAAATAAGTGAGATAATATTGATTAAGCTCTTAACGCATATTGATAAAGCTCGTGAATGTGCTCCATAAACACTGGCTCCCCCCACCTCTAATATTATCCAAGGAGTGCTGAGAGGAAAGGGGCCCTTTGCATGGTATTTTGGCCACATGGCCGATTTCAGTCCTACCAGTGGTAGAAATGGAAAGGTGGGGAGGAGTGAGATGGCCATTCTATAGGGACCATGCCTGTGATGTCACCCAAAGCCCTATTATTTCCAGTACACTCACACTTCAATTATTTCTAATCACAATCCCTCTTTTTAGGTAAGAAGGTAACTTCCATTGTCCTTTCCATTTTACTGATGAGAGCAGTTTCCATCTTACTGATCTTGGCCAATGTTAGAGAATTTTAGCACAGACAGAAAGTCCAGACCTTCTAACTTGCATCCCCTGTTTGTGTGTTATTTCTTTCGAAGGAAGGAAAAAAATCAATTTGGGTTACCTTTATACTTTTTAGGCAGTAGCAAGCAGTGTCACGTGCCATGGACAAAAGTCTGAACAGTGCACATTCTAATTTTGGAGTTCTTTGCAACTGGCTTTCGTTATTACTTCTATAAAGTTCCTAGCCAAAATGCCTCATTAAATGTAACATCTAAGGGACTGTTGGTTGCAGCCCTGGGATGCACAAAAAGGAAAGTTAGGAAGATTCCAAAAACATATGGTTCCCTCTTTGGCCCCCATCTCAGCCTCAGTGAATAGCCCACTTCTTTAAATATTTATTTATTTTTAATTTTATTTATTTGGCTGCAGTGGGTCTTAGTTGTGGCACTTGGGATCTTCGCTGCGGCATGCAGGCTTCTTAGTCGCGGCATGCGGGATGCGGGATCTAGTCCCCCAACCAGGGATCGAACCCGGGCCCCCTGTCTTGGGAGCGCGAAGTCTTAGCCACTGGACCAGCAGGAAAGTCCCAGAATGGCCCACTTCTATTTCAAGGGGTTGATCTTCAATATACAATCTGGGCAATGAAAATCACATTTTGAATCCACAAGATCCTAAAATCCCAGGATCTTGAAAATCCAGTCTCCTCACGTTCTGTGCTTCATCATACCCACTAACCCCCACCCACACTCATTTCTCCATCCCTCCCACACCTTAGTGGCCCTGAAGAACCTTCTCCAAGGCCAAGCAGAGAGGAGCTCTGCAAACAGAGGTGTGAGTGAGAAAAAATACCCACATGCCCCACCCCTACCCCCATCCCCCCAGGAGCTGAGGGACACTTAAAAGAAATGGCCTTACTGCATGCAAACCAGGAAAGGCTAGAAGATGAGGGAGAAACAGCATGCCACCAGTAATTTCTACTCATGTAAGACAAGTAGGCCAGTGACATAAACAGGAGAGGGACAAGTCTCAAGCCCTCATGCCTTTATTCTCCATAGACCTTATGAGCTGATCATGGCCTGTCCTCTGTTAGCAAACAGGCCAACCAAGTGCTGGCCTCTCTCAGCTGGCTGAGTTCGGGTACCTTAGAGCAGAGGACTCAAGTAGCCCAAAACATCCACTGTCTTACTGGGGCCTGAAGCTTGGAGCAATTCCTTCCAGTCAATATGCTGGAAGGCAAAAGTCAGGGCGCCAGCTCTAGATACCCTTGGCAAGCACTTGTCAGAGCTCTCGAGCAGGGATCTGAGCCTAGTGGTCAAGTGCACAGGAAGAGGAGAAAACCAGTCCCAGGAAACAGGCCTCTAAGTTCTCCAATTTTACACTATTTCTGCTCATCCGGTGGCTCTGAGTTCGGTGTGAGCATTGTGCTGTGTCCTGTACTTCTGGTCTACTAGATATTATACAAGACAGTTCTGTGGCCTAATCTGTAGCCCATAGGAGCTGCAAAACCTCCCAAGTGTGTGTCACCTTATATATTGTCCTGCCTATATGCCCTTGTAGATGTACCCAGGCTTATTTGACCTAGAAAGATTATATTATAAAAACTTCCGGGAAATCTCAAAGAGTATTATCACGTTGACCTAGGTGATCTTATAATTGCTATACACATTGCTTTTTGAATGCACAATGTATACTGAATATTTTTTTCACATCCAAAGCTCTGAAAGTTAGTCTCTATTTGTTAGCATGCTTTAACTATCATGTATTCTAATTAAGTGTGAATCTGACCTGAATCTGATTCCCTTGGTATTACCCTAACCAAAGATCGTGAAAAATATTCTAGCCCCCATGAATTGAGTGTCTACTATGTACAGGTCAGTAAATGTCTCAGGTACTTTACATACATCATTTCATTTCATCTTCACAAAAGACTTGTAGTATTATCTCCAGTTTACAGATATCAAATCTAAAAGGCGGAAAGTATAAGTAACATCCAAGAGCACAGTTTCAAGTGGTAGAACCCAAATGCAAACTCAGATACGTCTAATTCCAAATGCAGTGATAGGACATACTGCTTCGCCTGAGTAGGAACAGCCAGGACATGGAAACTCCTTCTACCTCGCTTTCTCCACGTAAATACTGAAAAGAACTCATGGAGCCTTCTTTCTGAAAAAGGCTCATGGTGTCCACAGGATGATCCTACTCTTCTCCACACTAGTGAGGCCTCACCTGTTGTGTTGTGAACACTTGTAAGAGCCACAATTTAATAGGGATACCAGCGAGGGAAGTTGACAAGTCTAGGCGGGTCTGAAAAATGCAAGAGACTATTGAAGGGTAATCAGCCTGTTAGAAAAAGGCAAGATGGGGAATAGGAGAGAAAGTCTAACAACTGTGTTGTAATATTTGAAAAGCTGTCATGCAGAAAAAGAAATGAATTTTGTTCATTCATTCATTTAGTCATCTATTCATCCAACAAACATTTCTCACACACCAATCATGTGCCAGGCACTGAGCTAGGGGATGGGCAACAGTGAGAGACAAGCCAAATATACCTACACAGTATAGCAAGGAAGATAGATTTTAAAGAAATCATTGCAAGTATAACAATTTGCATGGTAGTAAAGGGAGATGACAAGGAGTCTGGGTCTTAGTCCTGAGTAAGACAGAATGAGTCTTCATGGGTAGAAATATCAGCGGGTAGAAGTGAAAGGGAGGCAGATTCCGGGGCAGAATAAGAAGAGCTGTCCTGAGCTCCCAACGATGAGGCAGCATCATGAAGAAGTGAGTCCCTGTCACTGGGAGGGTTCAACTGGAGGCTGGATGACCACCTGACAGAAACACTCCACAAGGGATGCCCACATAGGGTAGGAGGTTAGCTCTACCAGCTCAGATTCTCAAGTCCTGTAGTCTTGGACCTCACCCCGAACAGAGTGAAAGAAGGGCTTTTTCACACTTTCAGGGGATTGGTGGTCCCCTCTGACCCATTGCTGGTGAAAACTTGGATGAAGGAAAACTCATTGGGCCTAAAATGTAGCATCCAGGACCTGGAGTTAGCTGCACCTATTGGTTACAGTTTTGGGACAGAGACAATGTTTTTAGGAACCTACTCTATCATTGCTCTGAACCAAAATTCAAGAGCGCCTCCCCCCTTACTTCTCTTAATCTCCTCAGCCTTGCCTCTTAAGAACCACTGAGTGTTCATCAACTATTCATTCTGGTTGAGTGATAAGGAGGAATGCTCTTGTCTTCTATGATAAAGCCTGTTTTCTGTTTCCCCAATTGGGTAAGTAGCCACAAGCCTGGGAGATTTATCAATTTATTATTCATGCCAATTTTGGAAGCTTACAACTTAGAATCAAACTAGGGATCTCTGCTATTATACAAACCTAGCTAGCCAGTGCGGAAACCTCAGGAGAGAAAAAAAAAAAAAAAAAAAAAAAAAATATATATATATATATATATATATATATCCCCTTTTACCAAATTATTCAAGTTGGCATCATCTCATTTCACAGATCAATTGCCCATTTAATCATAATGCCTTATAGCCACGTGACATTGCAGGGAGAGCTTACAAAGCATGTTCGCATTTGGTATCTCTTCACCCTCTGAGTAGTCCTCTGCAATGGGCTTGGCTGGTGCTATCACAGCAGGCTCTGGACTATGAGCCAGAAGGACGGGCTCTGGCTCCAACCACTTCCTTGATTGATGTACTTAGGCAATTTCACTTAAGATCTAAACTTTTAAGTTTTCCTTTCTGCACAAAGGGGCTTAAACACCTAGAGACAGATGAAGCCAACGAAGCTTTAGATTTAGGACCTGCCACTTGCACAGGCTGTGAACCTAATTTTGAATTCAGTTTTGCGTCCTTTTTCTTTTTTAATAAATTTATTTATTTATTGGCTGTGTTGGGTCTTTGTTGCTGTGTGCGGGCTTTTCTCTAGTTGCGGCGAGCGGGGGTTACTCTTCCTTGTGGTGCGCAGGCTTCTCATTGCAGTGGCTTCTCTTTGTTGCGGAACACAGGCTCTAGGCGCGCGGGCTTCAGTAGTTGTGGCACGTGGGCTCAATAGTTGTGGCGCACAGGCTTAGTTGCTCCGTGGCATGTGGGATCTTCCCGGACCAGGGCTCAAACCCACATCCCCTGCGTTGGCAGGTGGATTCTTAACCACTGCACCACCAGGGAAGTCCTGTGTCCTTTTTCTTTAAAAGGGATCCCCAAATTGTAATAAGCTTCAGGACCCACAAAACCTAGATCAGTCTCCTCATAATAGCTGCTGAGTCTATTACCGGAAAGCAGGACTACGACAAGCATCTCTACGACTTCAGCTCTGTCAAATGGCCCTTATCGATCACCATTCATCCCTGTGTAGTCAGTGGGCTCTGTTGGTGCCCTGCTGGATGGCTGCAAAGGCTCACAGCTTCCCTTTCTCTAGAGAACTGCCCTCCACTGCATCGGAGCCCCTCGTCCTGGAGGCTGTTCCACCACCCTCAAGCGGGGCAGCGAACCAATGTCTGAGTGACGGGGAGTGGCCCACTCCCTGTAACAAAAGGCTGCAGTCCTGTATCAGGGTAGGACCAGCTCTGTGGTGCAATCCATGCTTCTTCTTCTTCTTTTTCTTTTCTTTCTTTTTTTTTTTAATTGAGGTACAGTTGATTTACAATATCATATAAGTTTCAGGTATGGAACACAGTGATTCACAATTTTTAATTCTATGCTTCTTTGACTGAAGCTTGACTCCAGCTGCGATGATATCTTTACTTAGCTTCTCCCTCTGTCTCATTCAGCTTCTCTCACACCCTTTCTCCTAGAGCATTGCCCCACCAAGACATGCACACCTGAACCCCTGCCTGGGGCTTGGCTTCTAAGGTACCTGACTTAAGACCCAGAGTGATAAGAAAAGTGTCATTTCTTTCCTATCTCAAAACCTGTCTGGTCCACTTTCAAACACAGTCAAAAAGCCATGAGTCTCCAAGACCCACTGCAGCTGATGCTCAGGTGACTGCAGAGATGTGATCCCATGACCAACATTCTGGCATGAGGCCCAAGCTGGGCCCTGAGCAAAGTCCACAGATTAAGAGCTGTATGTACCTTTGGAATTAGGCAGTGGGAGAGTGAAGGTGGTGATGATGAGTACCTGGTAAAGCCCTACACTGTGACCATATCACCCTTAGTATCTTCTCTAAAACATTTGCTTTGGATGTTAGAAAAGAAACCAAGAGATGAGAAAACAGTGACTGGTAGCATCGTGTCTCTTTTGATCATTTTCTTGACACTTTTTACTGCAGGAGATTTATAACTAGCTCTTTGATCCCAGCTGAATAGAAGAAGGATCCAGACTCTCCAATGTTGTCTGTCATTTTAGAGAGAGACAGAGTTTAGGAGTAAAGAGATTTACAGCCTGTTTCTGTCTCATCTCTGACTTGGTTTGTGACTTGAATGGAATTCATCATCACCTTTTAGCACTCCCACGTGTGGCATGGAGATTTACTTACACATCCCACAAAGAGCAAAGAGTCTCTGAGGAGGACCATCATTATAACCACATTTGGCCCATCTGTCTGACTCTCCTCTGCCATAATTTCTCACTCCAATTCCCTCTCCAGCTCCCTACTGGGTCCAGGGCCCATCCCTGAACCTTGGTTCCCCTGGCTGTGGCCCTGTTCATTCTAGTCTCTTCCCCAGGACAAACGGACCCTTGGATAAACACATTGGATACACACAGGGCACCCAAACTCTCCTTAGAAATGCCACCCTGTGCTCTGCCTGCTCAACCCAGATAGAGCCCCCCACCAAGCAGCCCAGCCTGGATCAGACTCAGCCTCACTCCCCAGGCTTAGTGGTTTGGACCATGGATTCTGCTCCTGGTGGGGACAGGTCTGCAGCCATCTCCCCCCACCCCCCAGCTAGTTCCCCTCCACCCTCAACTCAACATCAGTTGTAACTCTTTCCCTCCTCCCCTTTGGGAGCCTACAGTATGTACAATGATAGTTTTTAATATCATTCTCTAAAACTATCAGCAAAGACAAGAAAGGCACAAGATAAAAAGGCTCAAAAGAAATATGAAGCATGTACTTTAAAATTTTTCATCCTTCAAAGGAAGAATCAAAGATAATTAAAATATTAGTGAAGGGAGCACAGGAAAATAAGAATTATATTTGCATATTCTTTAAATTATAAATTAGTGTGTTGCCCCTGAGCAGGGGGAGAAAAAAGCTTTCTACTTCAACAACTTAGCTTATTGAAACGAGAAAGTTTGCAGAACCCTGAAAGCCTGTCAAATAACTGCACGTTGTAAGCACTACGCGTATCATTGATGATTTTTTATTGTATAAACTCCGTTGAGATGGTGGGTGATCCTCAAACAAGCACAAAGAAGATAACAGGCTATTAGGCCAAACAAAAGATGGCTTTTGTTATTCACCTAACAGTTTGCAGATATGGCATGTGACGGTTGTTTCTCTGCTGGGCCAGGCAGGAGTAGACTGTGGGTGGCTGAGCGAAGGGATGGAATGTCCCTCAAAGTGCTGTTTCTGGAGCAGAGGAGTGTGATCCTGGAGGCTTCATCTTGAGACCTGACCTCCCCACCGATGCCAAACCAGGCTGGTTGGAAACCAAGTGGCAGTTGGTGATAAGTAGCTTCAGGACCTTGGATTGGACACTTGGGAGGCAAACTAGGAAGACAGAGGTAAGTGCAGAGACAGGAAATTGTCTGCTTGGGAGAGGAGCTGGAGCACCTTTCGACAAAGCCTTTGTGGCCTCGACACGGCCACGGAGGGAGCCATTTAGGCATCAAGTGGGTCTGGATCATTCCCCTTCCTCCTGGAATAGTAACTCAATCCACTTATCTCTAAAATTCACCAATCTTGCAACACCAAGGAGGGGCACACCCCAAAACTTAGAATATCTAAGCATCTGGAACAGGGATTCACACTTTGTTTTCTTTCATGGGAAGTCTCTACTTTTTTGGGGGGGGTGCCGCACCACGCAGCTTGTGGGATCTTAGTTCCCCAACCGGGGATTGAACCACGTCCTAACCACTGGACCTCCAGGGAATTCCCTACTTTTTTTTATCTTGACCGTAAAGTAATGTGGTTGACTATTTGGGTCAAGTCTGGTAAATAAAGCGGGTAAATATCATTTGGGACTCAAAATCATGCAGTCTCTCTGGTGTGAGCATGCGGTGATTAAGCTGACAGAGGTGGAACCAGCATAAAAGAAACAGGAGAGGGCTTCCCTGGTGGCGCAGTAGTTGAGAATCTGCCTGCCAATGCAGGGGACATGGGTTTGAGCCCTGGTCTGGGAAGATCCCACATGCTGCGGAGCAGCTGGGCCCGTGAGCCACAGTTACTGAGCCTGCGCGTCTGGAGCCTGTGCTCCGCAATAAGAGAGGCCGCGATAGTGAGAGGCCCGCGCACCGCGATGAAGAGTGGCCCCTGCTTGCCACAACTAGAGAAAGCCCTCGCACAGAAACGAAGACCCAACACAGCCATAAATAAATTAAAAAAAAAAAAAAAAAAAAAGAAACAGGAGACCTGGGTCCAGGGTCCTGGCTTTTCCACTGACTACCTCCTGTGGAATTAGGGAAAGTCACTTCATCTCAATTCCTTCAGCTTTAAATGTAAATGATAAAGTGTTCTTTAAAATAGTAAATAAACCAGAAATTGATCTGCCAGTGTAAGGTACTGTTAGGCATACATTGACCAATTTCCCAAGAATGAGCCTCAAAGATATTATATTAAGCAAAAATTTCACCCTTCTTTGATGATTCAGAAGGTATTTCAGCAAGTGCTTCAGGCTCATTATAAACATTCTTTATCATTACACCAAAAATCTGTGAAAATACCAGTTAATAGAAAGTTCCATTTGATAGAATGGTATGTAAGACAACTTCTGAATAATACTGTATTGTTTTCAAATTGACACACCATGGAAAGATCTAATGAGTTTATCGCCAAAACAGTGTTAAGGTTTCACGAATTAAATGCAGACTTAGGGCTGGAAAGGTTCATTCCAGCTCTGTCAGTTTAATCACCGTTTACAGGTCCCCAGTGGGTTTAAAGGGATGGTATTAGGCATTACGATGTATGGTCAGTGATTCACATGCAAATCATTGTTTTCAGGCAGGAAAATCAAACATTTCGGCAACAAGCCTTGTAAGATTCTCAGTTATAGGGAGGTTAGGCAGCCTTGGTGATTAGTCTCATCGAAAGAGAATTTTAAAGGCTTTCATCACCTGCAAGTCTGAAAATTCCTGTTTACCACAGTAACACAGAAACTGCATTCTAGGGAAAACATCTGTCTTCCTCCAGACTTTCTGGAAACCATGTACTGTGGTGACCATTACTTCATGAAGAAGTGGTCTGGGAGCTGATCAAAAGCTGTCTCGCCAAAGCCATAAATTGAGTCTCATCTAAACTCATCCACTGTTAGGAGATTCTATTTGTAATTTTGCTCTGAGGCAGGACCAGAAAGAAAAGGTGGAAGCCTGTTCTTGGTGCAAGGGCTGTGCATTAAAATCTCTAGAGAAATAAAACCAGGTGTGGTAGTGGCAGGAGGACAGAAGATTTGATGTATGAGTGACTCAAACCAGGAAAGGACTGGAAATGAGATCGAGAAATAAGAATCAGGCTGCGGGGGAAGGAGAAGCTACTGGAGGGACTTTGAGAGTGAAGGTGACTCCCATGCAATGTTGAGAGAAGCTCTGTAAATGCTTCCTCATTTTTGACACGAAGACAAAAAAGCATCATTAGTGATGAAGGAGGTAATTAACAGGTGTGAGAGAGAAGCAGCGTAAGAATAGCCGCAGTGAGAGAGCACGCCTTTCCACAAGTTCCAAAAAGGTACAACCCAAGCTAGAGCCTTGCTTCTCAAGGGAGGTCCATGGGGCTGCAGCATTGGCCTCACCGGGAGCGTGTTAGAACACGCAGACTCTCGGGTCCCTCCCCAGACGTACTGAATCAGAATCTGCATATTGATAGGATTCCTAGGGAACTGGACGCACAGTAAATTGAGCCCTCGTTTTTTTAGAGCCCTTGCAACCTCATCTCCTCCTTTTCTTCATTCTCCTTCTTTTGCTTCTTCTCCCCTTCACCTTTCATCATTTTCTTCCTCAAATTCCCAAAACAAGTTATGTGTGAAAGTCGGTATCTACTTGTCTCTACTTTGTCCTAATTCAAATATGTAAATACATCTGTACTTGGTCCTCATTCAAATCACAAACCAGCCTCAATCCATAAACATGTGAACAAAACAGTTACACTGGGCCCCAAGAGAAAGAGCAAGCAACAGCCCTCCCCGACAAGATCTATATTTGTGTTATTTATTTAGACAGAGCCTTTAAGTGTGCACAGTGCTTTGTGGGGGAACATGCCAAGGAGACACTACAATCCCTGACCTTTAAAAAAATATTTTCCTTTTTCTCTCGCAGCCCCAGGGAATAGCCAGGGTGTGGATGGAATTATGAAATCTTTGTACCAAAATGTATGAAATGAATAGAAGGAAGCCATAGGTATTTGTTAGGGCCTCCGGTCCTCTCTAAGAAGACAAGCAAGACTTTCCCAAACAATATGCACGATCTTTGCTGTGTGTGGTAGCAAGCCCTCAGTTATCTGAAGGAGGCTCAACCACACACACACACACACACACACACAACAGAGAAAGGTAATTTTAAAGGCATTTTAGACAAAAATATCCATTTATTTATTATTTTTTAATATATTTATTTATTTATTTATTTTTGACTGAGTTGGGTCTTTGTTGCTATGTGCGGGCTTTCTCTACTTGCAGTGAGCGGGGGCTACTCTTCGTTGCAGTGTGTGGGCTTCTCATTGCAGTGGCTTCTCTTGTTGCAGAGCACAGACTCTAGGCGTGTGGGCTTCAGTAGTTGTGGCACTCGGGCTCAGTAGTTGTGGCATGTGGGCTCTAGAGCGCAGGCTCAGTAGTTGTGGCGCACGGGCTTAGCTGCTCTGTGGCATATGGGATCTTCCCAGACCAGGGATCGAACCCGTGTGCCCTGCATTGGCAGGCGGATTCTTAACCACTGCACCACCAGGGAAGCCCCAAAAATATCCATTTAGAAAGGAAATTTATAAAAGGAAATTTTTAAAAAAGGAACAATATTTTATGATACTTGTAAGAAAACAGTTAAATAAAATATGGAACAACCATATGATAAAATATTATGTAGCCACTCAAATCAGGATTTCAACATCTAATGCAAAACATTAATAGTAAGTGGCAAAGCAGGATACAAAACTTTTATACTCACCATCATTCCACTTTTATGTAAGTTTTTTAAGGGGAACTAAGTAAACCGAAAAGTTGGTAGTCTATATCTCTAAAATTGATATTACAAGTGATTTAAATGTTATTCTTTGTACTTTTCTGTATTTTCCATATACAAGTAGTACACGTACTTTTCTAAGTAGTCACATTTGTTTTGGGAAAAGTTCTTTCTTAACCCCACTAATTCTCCCTTTCTCTCTACTGCCTTACCCAAGTCCACTTAATTATCCCTCCTAATCCAGAAAAGATTTGGTTCAGAAGCATGGTGATTCTCTCCACTTGAAAATTCATGCTGGCTCTACACACTAAGAAGAGAATAAAGCAGAGTTGGAAGAAGTCAGAATGAAGAAATTTAACAAATCCTCCTATATCAGCCCTTTGATGTGAGACTTCCAGACTTCATTTCAGAGTGTTTTGAATTCCCAAACACACCCATTATTGCTTGATATGGAAATGCATTCTGAAGTCCAAAAACATGGTTTCTGCACTATCCAAAAGCTCGAGAGTGGAAAGAATTATGAAGACCATCTAGTTCACTAATTCTCAATTTTGGTGCACATTGGAATCACCTAGAGAGCTTGAAAAAAAAATAATGCTAGGGTCCTACCCTCGGAGATTCTGATTTTATGGGTCCACAGTGTGCCCTAGGCGTCTGGGTTTTCTTTTTTTTTAATTAATTTATTTATTTTGGCTGTGTTGGGTCTTGGTTGCTGTGCACGGGCTTTCTCTAGTTGTGGTGAGCAGGGGCTACTCTTCGTTGCGGTGTGTGGGCTTCTCACTGCAGTGGCTTCTCTTGTTGCAGAGCACGGGCTCTAGGCGTAGTTGTGGCACGCATGCTCAGTAGTTGTGGCTCGCAGGCTCTAGAGTGCAGGCTCAGTAGTTGAGGCGCACGGGCTTAGTGGCTCCGCGGCATGTGGGATCTTCCCGGACCAGGGCTCGAACCTGTGTCCCCTGCATTGGCAGGCGGATTCTTAACCACTGCACCACCAGAGAAGCCCCACCTGGGTTTTCTTAAAGCTCCCCAGGTGATTTAATGTGGATCACCATAATCACTGCCACTCTAGTCCAAACTCCACCAAAACCCCACTGAAGTGAGTTCTCTCTAGTCTAGACTGGTGTGTCCAGCATTACCCAGCTCCGTAACAGGCTTCCAGAGTCTGATCAAGTCCCTGACCATTGGCACAATAGTAACCTGACCATAATTAACTACAATGGGCAGCAGTGCCCTATTACTGTGGAAGAAGGGGAGGACCAATGTTGGTGGACATGTACCAGTCCTGACCATATAGGTATTCTCTCCCTTTCAGAGCCAAACAAACAGACCCAAGTTAATTTATTTGCCCAAGAACTCTAGACTAGCAAGTGGCTGGGTTGAGATTCTTACCATAAAACCTCAATCTTTCAACTTCACTCTAGGCCAAAGCATCTAACACATTGAAAATTTTTTTTCATTTTCAAATAATTTTAGATTTATAGAAAATTTGCAGAGATAGCCCAAAGAGCTCCTGTATGAACTTCACCCAGCTTCCCCTAATGTTAACATCTTACTTAACCAGGGTACATTTATGTAAACTAACACATCAACACTGGTATGTTACTATTAACTAAACTACAGACTTCATTCGGATTTCACCAGTTTTTCCATTAAAGTCCTTTTGTCTGTTCCAGGATCCCACATCGAGCATTAATACATTTAACACACCAAAACAGGAAATGTCAAATGCATCCAGTAAAGAGCATCCTCCCTTGATGAGAGATGCCTAGACACACATCTCAGAAGAGATGGGACCCTACCTGAGCCTGGAGGGATGGGTATTTGTTTTATGGCACATGGGGTCTGGGCAAGCACCCCAGCTCTCAGTAATATCCGATATGCCTCAGTGTGTACTAACTGCCCAAGGAATTTGCAGTTCACGCTGGTTGAAGGGTGTAAAGCTCTAATCATGGACTCTGGAACTAGAGAGGACCAACAGGTTGAGCATTTCCACGTGTGAGAGGAGAGACTTTCCCAAGGCCCTAAGTCACACTCCTTGCCCTGCACACCGGGAATGGTGCAAAACCTCAGGACCCAGGCTTTTTCCTGAAGCTGGTTCTCAAGTCAAAGGAACAAAAATAACAAATTAAATATTTAGACTTGCTGCTTCTACTCTTTGCCCCTCCAGGGACCACCTTTGCCCAGAGGGGCCATGAGGCTGGTGAGGCAGGTGGTAGCACCAAGCAAGCCACAGCCTGGAGGGAGCAAAGCTGAACTTCACTCGGAGCTGCCTGGCATCCTCACGGGCCTCCCAGCTTGGGGCTTTTCTGCTTGTGAGGTCACTGGGCTTTGAGCTGGACTCGGTGTCTAAGGCAGGCATGTTAGCATTCCACTTATACTTAGCTTGGAGTAAATTTTAGATTTAGCTCTTCAGCTAGGATAGAATTTTTCCTCTTCCCCTCTCCTCCTTCTTCTTGCCTCAGGGTCAGGTCTAGGGTGAGGCAAGCGAGGGGCCCAGAACTCAAAATGTAAGAAGGCCCTTGCACGACCCTGAGAACGAACACCTGCTTCAATTTTGCACCCTGGGCCCCTTGCTTGCCTCACCCTCGTCCCAGCCCAGCTACCTCCTTCCCCATCCACCACTCCACCCCCGAGGTATCATCACGATGCTTTAGCATCTACAAAATAAAAAGGGGTCAGCAAAACCCCCAAATTTCTAGTTGCAACCCCCCAAGTGGCAACCAATACAGTTTTAACTGTCCCAACTTCCAGCTTTGGAACGGGACTAAATATGAACAGAATTTAGTCCTCCCGGCAGCCCCCTGGGGAGAGGTCAAACTGAGCAGATTGCTGCCGTGGGAACAGCGCATGGAACCCTCGCACAGCTACTAGCTGGGGGGTCCTGGGCAAGGCGCCCTCTGCTGCAGCTCATCTACGGAATCTGTAATTTAGGAGACTGGGGATTGAGGAAGAAGACAGACGCTAGAGCCTCTGAGATTTCTGACTTAGGAAAGAAGTGAGAGCGCAGGCACGTGGTCCAGGGGGATCTACGTGGCAGAACACACAGATGGCTACTCATCGGACACCCTGGACATCCAAGCGGGGCTAACGCCTCAGAATTGCCCTTAAACACCTCAGTCCTAATTTTCTCATAGGAAAAGGGATTTTAATCACCAAATGGTTCTAAGCCTGACTACACATTAGCATCACGAGGGGGCTTTAAAAACACCGGGTGCCTGAGCCCCGCCTCTGGAGGTGCTATTTAATTAGTCAGGTCCGGCCATCCGCGCTTTTTAAAACTCCTCAGCTGGTTCCAATGTGTTGTCACGCTTGAGAACCCCATGGAAGGTGAGATCTGAGATTCCACCTCTGACATCCTATGATCCTCTGAGAAACCACAGGTAACCGTGTTTTGATTTGGCTTCTCTGGACAGAACGCCGTTCCAGTGCTCCCGTTAAAATGACTGTGAGTTTCGAAAAGGTTAAAGGTTTTTAATTAAGTCCTTGGCCCCCTGGCAGAAGGAGGTTGAGCGAGAGACAGCCATGATGACAGGGTCAATGAGGAAGTTTTCAAATAGAAACTGCTACAGGGGCTCACGGCCACAGTGGCAACCGAAGTCCAAATTAAGTTGCTTCACGTGCTCAGAAGCCCGTGGGCCTGACCTTGGGCCACGGCCATGCCGCCCGAATGGTTATGCAGTTGCTCAGCTCCCCCCAAAGTGGATGCGAGGCCTTGGGCAATCAGCCGGTAACCTCAGCCCAACCTGCTGGGAGGACACCAAGGCCAGTTACACCAGAGGTCGCCTGAGCCTGAGGAGGGCGGTGGCCAGCCTGGCTTCAAGGAGGGTAAGCGAACAGTAGGCTCTGCTGTGCAGCGGCTGTCAGGGCCGCAGTAAACCGGTCACGCGCTGGCACACGGTGACCAAAAGGTGCACGGAAGGCTGGGCAACAGTGGATTGCAGGACCAAAGTCCCAGGGCAGAGGTACAGACGTACCTCACAGTAGATAGTCCCGATAGAGGTGCCCAGTGTTATTACAACAGGCAGGCTCTTATCCAGGACAGAAACATTTTTTGCATTCCCTTCCTACTTTTTATTACTCCCCTCTGGACTTTCCACGTGTACTGTGGATGCTGAGGGCAGTGAACACCAGCTGATGCTTTGGAAGAGACTGCCTCCTCTGAGAATGCCATGAGAAGCTTTCTGGGGGCCTAAGGGGGCAGTTCTCAACTCCAGCTGGCTTTAGCTGGTCTGGAGTGGGGTCTGGGCATCAGTATATTTTTCAAGCTCCCCAGATGATTCTAATGTGCAGTCGAGGGCGTTCCCTGGCGGTCCAGTGGTTAGGACTCCGAGCTTTCACTGCCGAGGGCCAAGGTTCCATCCCTGGTTAGGGAATTAATATCCCACAAGGGGTGCAGGGCGGCCAAAAAAAAAAAAAAAAATTAACATCTAATGTGCAGTCAAGGGTGAGAAGAACTGGGCTAAGCCTTGCTTGGCCAGTTTTCAGAAATCACCTACTGATGCCTTTTAAACCTAATGCTTTTCAGTCACCCATTCACTCACCAACACTGATGGTAGTTGGTGCCAGGGATATAGAGATGAATGAGATCCAGTCCCTGCCTTCAGGGAGCACACAATCTAGTAGGGGAGACAGACACATAAATGTAATTGTGTAACAGAAGTTGGTCATGGACTTTGTATTAGTCAGTTACTAGGCCCCAGAAGGCACCCCAATCTGTGGGTGAGGGTCAGGCTCACTCCACTGTCAAGCATGCTGGGAAGAGGCAGAAGTTAACATATCCAAGGAGAGCTTGGAAGGAGGGCCTGGGACAGGGAAAGGCAGGAACTCCCTGGCCTTTCTGGGCTTACTCTCTAGAGCCTGTATCCCAAGGAGTCTGGGAAATAGGTACACTCAGAGTTACTCTATTGGACAACTCCAGTGGGTGCCATTCGTGTTGTATTCTATGAAAACACTGCCTGCTAGAGTTGTGCACTGAGCTGGCCTTGCCAGTGGTGGTGAGGGAAGCTGGCTCTGAGTAGGGAGCCCACGCGGGGAAGGCTGGGAGGTCTCTCTGCCATTTGACAAGGAAGCCCCTGTAAGGGAACATGAGAACAGATCTGGGCCTGTGGGCTCTGAGAGCCAACATGTCTAGAAGCCAGGAGGAGGGCTGTCTATTTTCCTTCCCATTCTCCCAGAGCTTTCAGCAAAGTAGAACTAAGGACAGGTCTGTGGCCACCCTGTGGGCTAGCATGGTACCCAGCACCAGCATCCCCTGGGGCCAGGGCAGTTGTGGCTTCCCAAGAACTGCAGGAGGAGTTACTGCAGCACGGGCAGTGACCCAGGGTGATGGTCCCATGACACCTCACCTGAAGACCCACTGAAGAGACTGGGTGGAAGGGTACCCAGCAAGGCGACTTGAGGTCCTGCCACCACCCTGGTGGGGATGGGCAGCCAGTGGGCTTTGACTTTAAATATTAACGTGACCTCATCTGTGCCCATAACCTAGTGAGGCTGGGGAAGTGTGGAAATGGGTTGGGGACATTCAAGTGACAGTTAAGTACTGCATGAGATAATAAAGGACTGTGTATGAGCAAGGAGAAGCCCCAAGGAGAACGGTATCCCTGGACAAAGGGTCAGGAGAGTCAGGGAAAGCCTCTCAGCAACACGCTCTGAGTTGGGTCTTAAAGGATGAATGGACCCCAGCCAAGCAGACTGAGAGAAGCAATCCAGGGGCAGCATGCACAGGGCATGCGGCAAGAGCCTTCTGTGGCTTGGACCTAGAGAGGCAGCTGGGGCCTCACTGGGATGGAGGCTAAGCGTACACCCGCTTAGCAGTGTGGACCTTGTCTTGCAGTAGATGAGGACCCCCAAAGAATTCTAGTCAGGATCCTGATGTAACGTGAGAGGTGGAAAATCTGTCCAGCAGCCGGGGGGCCCTGTGCCAGGTTAGGGGGAAGACTCTGAGAAACGTCCCTTGCCACCTGTGCCACATCCTGCCTTCGGAGGAAACAGGAAGCGAAGTGGGTGTCTGTTGACTCGCCGACCAGCCACTGTTTCTCCACAGCTGACAGAGGGGTTGGCCGGGGCCTCTAGTGCCCTCTCCTCTGCTCACTACCATCAAACAAAGGATGGCTTTCAATTTCCAGGCAGTGCAGAAACCTCGCCTTCCTTCCCTCTGATGCATCTTATAAACTACCTATCTCTACAGTCAAGGGTAAAACAAAAGCAGCTAAGCTTTGAACATCAGGGGTCTGCTTTGCACATGGGAAGTGAGGGGCTGGCTGAGTGAGTTCCTCATCCACCTCCCACTAGCGCACTTTGACTTTCCCTTGATGGTCAAACCCATTTCTCCAGACCTCCAGAGTGATTCCCATCACTGTCTGGGTCAACCTGCTGCCTCCTTCCCCACAAGAAAGCAGCACGGAGGCCCTGGGTTTGTTGATCCAACAATCATTTCTATACTTTATTTGCTCAGGTCAGGAAAAGACGAAAAACAAACTAAACTCTTTGAGACACAGATGTAGAGAACAAACGTATGGACACCAAGGGGGTAAAGCGGGGGGGGGTGGGTGGTGGTGGGATGAATTGGGAGATTGGGATTGACATGTATACACTGATGTGGATAAAATAGGTAACTAATAAGAACCTGCTGTATAAAAAAATAAATTAAATAAAATTCAAAAAGAAAAGATTTTGAAAACGATTTAAAAAAACAACAAAACAAAGACTAAACTCTTTGACTGTGGAAAGACACAGACACACAGACACCATGCTGGATAAAGTGAATGTCAGTGAGAAGCATTATTTATTCAACTGTCTCGATTAGTGGGTGCCAGGCAGCTATGAGAACAAAAATCATGCTTTGGGGCAACTGTGTCTATTTATGTCATGGTGAGCCTCCACAGAGAGCCCAGATAATGCTTGTTATCTTCACCCAAATGAGCCAAATATTTGGATAAATAAAGATGTTGTATGAAATCCCCTATCTGTCACTTTTAAACAAATTGACATATAATGGAAAGTTATTCGACTGTGTTCCATTTCATGGCTGCAGGGCTTCCATGGCCAAGGAAAGGGGAAGGAGGGGGCTTCCTGGGACTAGGGATCCATGGAAGAATCTGTCTGCTTAGCCTGCTGCCCTCCTCTTTGCCTTCTCTGTGTGCACCCACCAGGTCCTCCCCCAAGTCCATGGGTCCTTGTCCATTAGGTAACCTAATCCTGAGTGGGTGCTAGAATTGTCCACCTGCAACCAGTGTTTTAATCTAAAGAGACCTATAGGGAATTCCCTAGAGGTCCAGAGGTTAGGACTCCGCGCTTTCACTGCCGAGGGCCCTGGTTTGATCCCTGGTCGGGGAATTAAGATCCCACAAGCCGAGAGGTGTGGCCAAAACAAACAAACAAACAAACAAAAAAGACAGACCTATATACACAGGTCAGCGTACATCAATCAAAGGGAGTCTTGGGCACACCAGTCCCACTGGCAGCCACTTTCTTAGATCGTCTACCTTTGTTCCCTTTTGGTGTCACATCTTTTTTGAGACCCTTTGGGCTTTGTGTCTTGTTCCTGGATCCCTGGAGAATATGATCTAATTCAGTTCCCTTGCTTTGACTGCCAGCACTGGACTTGCACTAGCCCCGAAGCTCCCCTGGGAACACACCCCAGCCTACGGGCACCAGTGAGCCCCTTGCTGGGCAAGTTCTAGTTTCCCACGTGGAGGGTTGGACAAAAATGGAAAGTAAGTCAATTGTTACAACCAGAAAGGGCAGTTACTGAGCCCTGCTTACAATCCCACCTCATTCAGATATCCAGCTACAACACAGAGAACCAAAAGTAGCCAACCTCTTTCACCAGTCAGGCTACATAGACTAATGAGCCCCACTGAGGTAAACCCTCTTTTTGAAAACCAGCTGCAGACATGGCATAAACATGTCCTCTTGCTGAGAGTTTCCCTACTCACCTGTTTGAACCTTTATGTGTAGTTGCCCACACTGAGGTGGTCTTAGCACCTAGTGGTCACTTTTTATCTCCCCCAAATCATTCTCCTTTTGAAACTAGGGGCCAATTACTATTCAGAGAATTTGGGATGAAGTTGAGAATTAGTTAGGACCAACTCAAACTAGCTTAAATGAAGAATAGCTTGTATTAGAAGGATACTGGCGGCGTTTATAGGATCCAAGGAAGAATCAAAGAATCTAATCTTAAGAAAGGCTGGGATGCAGCTGAGCCTCAGAAACAACTAAAACCAAGGACCCCATCTCTGCCAGTCTCTGCTTCTTCCTACAGGGGATCAAGTTCCTATTCCTCTCTGAAGTCCAGCTCTCTCCTCATGGTAGAAAACCTGGCCACCAACAGCTCCTAACTATTTCATCTCCTGGCTTCCTCCACTGGAGAGAGGACCTCCATCCCACTCCCTTCTGGTCTGCCATCCTAAATCTTCAGAAGAAGGTCATCAGTCCGTTTTGTAACATGGCTGCTTCCACTACAGGCCTTTGATGGGGTTGGGGGCACGGCATGGCACAGCATGGCACGATAGCCCCCCCAAAAAAGGGAATTGCCACAATTGATTAGAATAAGTGAGGGTTATCACCTCAACTTGTTCCTGAGCTCTACCAATCCCAGCCCCATCTAGCAAAACAATAATTTCTCTGTTGTGTCTCAGCTACATCAAAAGATAGAGGCTGCAGTGTGTTTTAGATAAGCCACTGTGGAATCCTTACCACTTATTGGCTTGTAATACAGAGGATCCCTTTTCTATCACTATGCGATGGAGAAAAAAATTTGAGCTGCCCAGTCTGAAGAGTCCCTGTGTCTTAGACAAAGAGCTTGTTTTGTATTCTGGATGAGGCCAATCCTCAACAAAAGGCAATGGATAGAGAGGTTAAGCTCATTGGTTCTGGAGTTAATTAAGGGCTGAGTTCAAATGCCTGCTCCAACATGTATAGCTATGTAAGCCACAGTCTCAGTTTTACCATCTACAAATGAGGATGGTTGATACCCACCGCCTGGTGTTCGTGTGACGATTTGAGACAGTGCATGAAGAACACGTAGCACGACACCTGGCACACAGAAGGCTTGTCATGACGCTGGATAGACTTGGTCTTCAGTGATATTCTCTGTCCCTTTCTGATGTCGTCTTCATTCCCCCTCTGGCCACTCCCCAGGGTATGCAGGGCTCTGCCTCCAGGCTTGCTCCTTACCTGCTCTTCCTATGTATGATTTCCCGAGGTATCTTTATGAAATACACATCCCCACCCCAATTTAAAATCCTGCATGACTCATTAAAACAGTCAAGCCAAAGTTAAACTCTTTAGCATGGACCCCAAGGCCACTCTAAGTTTGGACCCTGCCTATCTCTCCCACCTCACTCTGTCTACTCTAAGCTCTCACCAAGCTAGACCACTTGCTATTGCCCAGATCTGCCATGCTTTTTCACAGTAATGCATGTCCACACATGCTGTCCCCTCTTCCTGCAGTGCCTTTCCCTTGGCTATCACCAACTAGCCTAGCTAACTAGTTTTCAAGATTTGTGTGATCAGGAGATTCCTGGAAACTTTTGCTGACCCCAGCCCCCATTCTGAATTAGATGTGCTTCGCCTGGCTCCATTTATGCCCATGTGTGCCTCTATCAAAGTCCTTATCACACTGTATTTCCTTGTTTGTCTTTGCTATTAAAGACAAAGTTTCTTGAGGGCAAGACTACATTTCCAGCACCAAGCACAGAGCCTGGCATAAAACAGATGTTCAATAAAGTTTGATTGCTGAAACACCAATGACATATTTGTGAAACCATGTGCACTGGAAGGAAGGAAGATGAAACATACAGTCCTTTTCTCCAGGTGGCTAAGTGAGCCAGCTAAGCATACAACCCATGACCTTGGCCATAACAATCCAATTGGCACATCTAGCTGCTCCACAGGAAACAAAATCCAGCATCATGTATAAAATAGTGGATTTTAAAGCTGGAAGCCTACCTGCAAAGTCCCTATGTCTTGTGATCTTGGTCGAAATGCTTAATTTTGTTTTCCTTGCCTACAAACAGAGTTTATAACTCTGTAGAGAATAAATGAGACAATGCCTATAAAATTTAAAAGTATCATTCAAATTCTTCCTGACATTATCATGATTACTTTCAGAAGATGCTGAATATCTCCATCTCTAAGCAAAGTTAGTCCTCGTTCCTAAATGTCAAATCATTGTCTGTTATAAGATAATGCTGGGCATCATATGTGTTTGTCTCGTGTTTGGGTATTGCATCTCAAGTGGAGACCTGGGTGTACATTTTACACCCCTCATGACTTTTAGACTTTACAGTGTTCACTGGAGCCTGATTGCGGCCCAGCACTGTCCTTAGGGGCCATGCTGTGGGTTCAGGTCACAAGTAAAACTCCTATAATGAGCTCTTCCTGGTATAGCCAACAAAAACAACCCTCAGATAACATGTAACCTGTCTTGACACAGATTTCTACCCTTTCACAGGTCACCCTCTAGTGAGATGAGGAATAAAAGAAAAACCTGAAATTAACCATGAGAATAAGCTGTGCTTTATTCATCTGTAAGATTAGGTATTGGGTTTTAACAATACATGTATTAAACATTGCTAAGCCTCTTCCTGCTTATAATTATTAATAAGTTGCAGAGGGACTCATGATAATTGTCATCTGGGAATACCACTCAGAGAGTGCACGACTCTTAAGAAGGTGAACTAGGACTTCCCTGGTGGCGCAGTGGTTAAGAATCCGCCTGCCAATGCAGGGGACACGGGTTTGAGGCCTGGTCCTGAAAGATCCCACATGCCACAGAGCAACTAAACCTGTGCGCCACAACTACTGAGCCTTTGTGCCACAACTACTGAAGCCCGTGTGCCCTAGAGCCTGTGCTCTGCAACAAGAGAAGCCACCACAATGAGAAGCCTGCACACCGCAATAAAGAACAGCCCCTGCTTGCCGCAACTAGAGAAAGCCTGCGTGCAGCGACGAGGACCCAACACAAAATAAAAAACAAAAAATAAATTAATTAATTAAAAAAAAAATTTAGGAGCACATATCTTAAAAAAAAAAAGAAGGTGAACTAATTCCTAAGGTCCGGTGATGTTGAGCAGGGATGTCAAAGTATGCAGTATAGAAAATAATGAATAAGGTAACCACGAACGACAAGGCCATAAATTCATCTAAGAGGTCTGAATGAGCCCAGGAGGAAAGAACCACAGCCTCATTAGGATTTGCACATTTCTAAGCTTCGTTCTGTTACTGACGGTGCAATTTGTGGTTAGCGTCCCATAGGTAACCAGCATATGGCACCCAGGGTGTCAACCTGGGGCAGAATGGAAGTCAGCAAGCCTTTGTTCATTGCATAAACATTTAGGAAGCACTCACTGAACACCTGGCACAGTAGTAGGTCTATTAAGATAAGTTCCTGGCCCCAAGAAGGAGGTAATTGTGCACATCAATATGATAAGGGCAGTTCCAAGTCTGCACAGAGTACCAGGAGAGCCCAGAGAAAGGAGTGGCTAGTTCTTCCTGGGAACATCGGAAAGGGTATCTTTAAGGGCATGGCTTTTAAGCTAAGTCTTGGAAAGCTCCTCTGGCTGAGAAGTGAGGAAAGGGCATTCCAGGTGAAAGAGAAAAGCTAGCGCTGTTGAATCTCTGCTTGCCTGGAGCCAGAGTGGGCCCCTCCAGGGCGTGGGGCAGGCAAGCTGGCCATGAACCTCGAAGTCAAGCTAAATACGGAGTGGGGAGAGCCAGGGAGGAGTGCCAGCCAAGCCCTTTAGAGAGTCGGGAGGTCATCACCGACAAAGTCCAGATCGGTTGGCAGCAGAGGCAAAGGGTCAGAAGCTGGCAGAACAGGAAGAGAGAGGAGACCTAGAAAAGAAGCAGGTTCCTGTTTATTAGTGGCAGCCATTTAGTGGGTTGGTCTGGTTTACAAGTGCGGGACCAGAACAGACAAGTTTCCAGGCACAGGGGTGGGTGTTTGGGGAACAGTAAGTATCCCGCAGAACAGGAGCATGTGTTCTTAGGGAAGTGAAGAGGCAGAAGGACAACCCGAAAAGTGGGGCAGGAGCCCATCATGGCGGGCCTTCCCTGTTAGCTAAGGAATTTGGGCTTCATCTTGTAGTCAATTGGAAAATATTATGGTATTTTAAGCTGGGGAGTAACAAAGAATACCATTTTAGAAAGATCACTCGGGCAGCACTGTGGAAAACAACAGCCTTTCTTGAAGGGTAGCAAACACCTACCCGTTTCAGAACACCCTGGATGCTGCTTTAAAATGAATAAGCATCATCTTAGCTGCGCCCTAGATCTACTGAATTTGAATTCAATGGAGAGACCTAGGAATCTGCATTCCTGGTCATTTGGGGGCACACTAGAGTCTTCAAGCAGTCGCCTGGGCAAGAGAAGACAGGGCCCATACTGAAGAGGAGACTGGTAAAGAAACATGTAAGCAAACACCCTGTCACACAAAGTAGCTGCACAATAAGTATTTATGGGATGGGTAAATGAATGAATGCAATATAAACAGAGATTGATGGGATGGAGAGAGGTCAACTCCAAAGTATAAGGTAGAACCATATAACACAGCTATTTTTATGGGTCAAAACAGGATGAATATTGGCAATTCATACAGCTCAATTTAATGGTGAAATCAATAAAAGCTATGTCCTTATCATTTAAGTTTGTTTCTATCAGTGTAGTAGTATGTCACTCATTCTTTGAAACCAGTGGAGACTCCAAGGGGAGACTAGAAGGGCTTTAGCTCCCTTACTGTAATCTCTAGGACAATCTGGAAAGGATTCGAGGGATTTGGGGCTGATCAAAGAAAACTATGACCACTAGAGGCATTAATATGCAAGCTGTACAGCAGAAATTAACACAACATTGTAAATCAACTCTACTTCAATAAAATAAATATTAAAAAAAATTTTTTTTAGAAAGGGATTTCTCTGGTGGTTCAGTGGACTCCACACTTGCAGTGCAGGGGGCCCAGGTTCGATACCTGGTTGGGGAACTAAGATCCCACATGCCAAGCAGCACGACCAAAAATAAAAATAAAAACATAAAAATTTTTTAAAAATTAAAAATTAAAATTAAAAAAAAATAAAAAGCAACAGTGTTGAAAAAAAAAAAAATAAGCTTTACTGAACAGTGCCTGGACAGGGTTGCATGAGAGGGGAAGACTATCCGGAAGCTTATGGTGAGGGGGCCACCACCCAGAAGAGGAGCGCATGGTGGGGGGGAGTCCGAGAGGGGGCATACACATCTAGGCGATGTCTCTCGCAGCACGGCGGGGAGTCTCTGGATCAGAGAACTCCGAAGGGCCTGACCACCTCGGGTGGTCGTGTAACCACAAGGTCTATCTTCTCAATGGCCAGCAGATGCTAGATGATATGCAAAGCAGACAGGCTCTAAACGGCTTAACTAACTACTTGTTTGGGTTTTTTGGGGTTTTTTTGCCACGTGGTTTGCAGGATCTTAGTTCCTGGACCAGGGATCCATCCCGGGCCCCTGGAATTGGAAGCGTGGAGTCCTAACCACTGGATGGCCAGGGAATTCCCTGTTTGGGCTATTTTTTAAATATTTGGACGTGTAAAAATTTGAATCTGGTGCCGGCTAGCTTTTGAGCTAACGGGTCCAGCCTGCAGTGAATAAACTATCTAGGGGCCAATACACAGAGGTCTTCTTTGGCTCATTTACATAACACAGTCCTGGCCTGAATGACCTCGGCTCCATTCCTCCCACTTCCCCACCTGCTCTGTATGGCAGGAAGGCTTCCATGTCACTGACTGACAGCTGGGTTTGGCCAATGGGAAGCACTGGCAGAAGACTGGAAGACAAAAGAAAAGGAGAAGCTAGGGTATTTCTCACCACTTTTCTGTCTTGGGCTGCGTTGACAGCAGTGGCCACCTTTGTATTTGAGGTGACCCCTCCCTGTGGGCTCTGAGAATTCACCTCCTCCCTTCCACAGTCCCTCCAGGCTAAGGATGGTAGTGACATCCAGCTCTTGCTAATTTTCCAGTTGTCTCCTTGCCCTCTGGTTGGTTTCTCAGTCTCATCCATCACCTGTATAACCAATTCCCTCCATTCAATTCCCTCTGTAAACACTCTGGGTGATTTCTGACTTCCTGCTTGCACCCTGCTAGACACAATTTCTTAGTTCTCCCCAGGCCTCCAAATTATGATAAAAATAGGGAGGGTCTTTAATAGAGATAACTGATATTTTCACAATGTGAATGAAGACATCTGTTTAAAAAAAAAAAATTGTTTCTCTTTCTATCTATCTAAAGAACACGATCTAAGGTATAGGGTGTTAGCATCCTCAAGATAAGGCCCCCAGCTTGCCTACCCTGCCTTCCATCCACACGTAAGCCCTCCTGTGTTGCAATCCTGCAGCCACCCTCTTCACGGCAACCATTGTGTTGTGAGGCAGCCCATGATCAAAGCGGCCCGTGATCTCATACTTTGGCAATGCAGAGGGGAGAAGGGTGAGGCCGCCTCCAATCTAGCAAGGAGAAAGTTGTGATTCTCAGTGGGAGCTCAGCTCTTCCAGACCATAGAACATCAACAGTTAGGAATCTGACTCTCCTCGGAGAAGTCTCTGACTCTTAAAATTGGCCAGCCTCACTTAGTTATCCAAGATCCACTTTCACAGATTCTTCCTGAGACAAACAGTAAAATCACCTGTGGTCCCATAGCCCAGAGATAGCTCCTGCTGACACTTTGGAATATCTCATTTCAGATTTTTCCCCTGTCAGTATATAATGGTTCTTTTACTTCAATAGGAAATTGTTCTAGAATCGGATTTTTTTCACTTAGAATATTGTAAACATTTTCCCTAATCTATTAAAAATCTTCTGCATTATCATTTTTAATGATGCATGGTTTCCTAGAAGATATGGATGTCTTACCATTTTATTTGCCAGTCCCCTTGAATTTCCACCATTCCCCTGGAATAAACAATGTTCTGACAAACATTCTCGTTGTGCACACCCTTCATAGTGTCTTCAGTATAAATGCCTAGAAGTGGAATTTCTTGAGCAGAAAGTGTGCACATTGTAATATTTACGGCAATTTTACCAAAGAGCTACAGGGAGGTTTATGTTTTGCTTTGTTTTAGTTGCTTTTTAAGATTTGGATTTTTTCATATAACATCAATGCTAGTAAGATACGGAAAAAAAAAAAACTAAATTATAATTTCTGGAAGGCAAGGATCTGGCTATGTTCATCTCCATATCCCTCATAATGTCTACCCACCACAGTGCAATAAATGTTGAATTTGAAAGAAAGATTCACAAGAGCATATTCAAACTCTATGAAATATTTTCGTAAAATAAGGGCAGACCAAGCTCTACAATGCTTAGTCCAGTGGTTCTTACCTTGACTGCACATTAGAATCACCTAGGGAAATTTTCACAGGTCCTGGACCCCCAGGTTATAGGAACCTGGACGCCACCCTAGACCAATTACATCAGAATCTGGGAAGATCCTGGGAAGGGGGGATGGGCAGTTCCAGCATCAGTATATTTTCAAAGCTCCCCAGAGAATTCTAACATGAAACCAGGGCTAGGAGCTGATAATCCTTAAAAATGACAGATAACTGAAAAAGAAAAAGTGTTTTTGTTCCTTTTCCCTAATCATCATGAAGAATATAAAATAATAGAAATGAGAAAACTCAGCAATTTGGAGACCATATGTACCCAAGGCTGACTTCATGGTATTTAATCCAAGAGAGCCAGTTTAATATCTTTTAAAGACAGTGTGTTTTCCCCTGCACCCAAAATGCCAAGCTTTCAGGAAACCCCTATCTTTTCGTTATCCCTATATGGAAACCAGGACACAACAGATGGCAGGATCATGGATTGTGTCTGCTCAAGTTAGAGCTGCTTTTATTTGCGAGACATCAAATTCATATTGACTGCAGAGACAGGCTGACATGATTTATTTCAAATGAAAATGGAGGCATCATGGGCTCTGTCTTTGCTCATTACTGAAAGACAGAGTCTCATCTGTGATCAGGACACACTGAATTGCTGATGACAGAAACTGTTCGCAGGGGCTGCAAGAGGTTGCCCTTGTTTTCAGTGACTACATATCGGAGAATCTCCACATGCCCAACCCAGCAGCCCAGATATCACAGCAGTGAAGTTTCCCACCCAGAGTCCCGCTCCTCCAGATCAGTCAGGAAAATACAAGGCAAGCACCACTTCTATTTATTTTTCACTGTTAACACTTTAATTATATACTCCTCCATGTGCTCTCAGAAGTGCAGCTTGACATTTTGAAAAGAAAACGCGGTAAGTACAGCCCATTCATCTTGAAAGAAACCATCTCCAGTGACATGAAAGCAGCCCCAGTCCGTGGTTCTCCATGATCCTTCTTCAGCTTGGCAGTGTGAAGTCGTAGGGAGCCTGGGAACTGCTCCCGGCTTCTTACAGAGGCTGGCTAACAGGAAACCCTAGCCTGGTGGGAGAGGGAGGGCAGAAGGAGAAACAGCCCAGGGCAGATCAGGAAAGATGCTCATTTCCCCCATCCATCAGGTAAAGAGCAGAACCTAGCAATGGCCAGGAGTACTCCCCACACCCCGCACCCCCTCGCCCGCACCTCCCCACCTGGGTCAGTGATGTGGAATGGGCCTTAGAAATCGGGCTCAGGGGACTTCCCTGGTGGTGCAGTGGTTAAGAATACGCCTACCAATGCAGGGGACACAGGTTCAAGCCCTGGTCCGGGAAGATCCCATATGCTGCGGAGCAGTTAACCCCGCGAGCCACAACTACTGAGCCCACGTGCTGCAACTACTGAAGCCCACGTGGCCTAGAGCCCGTGCTCCGCACAAGAGAAGCCACCGCAATGAGAAGCCCGAACACTGCAATGAAGAGTAGGCCCCGCTCGCCGCAACTAGAGAAAGCCCTCACGTAGCAACGAAGACCCAACACAGCTTAAAAAAAAAAAAAGAGAGAGAAATCGGGCTCAGGACTCCCAATTTATGGATGAGAAAATGAGACCAGAGGAATAACCTACTTGCCCAAGATCCTGCAGTGACTCAATGGCAGAGCCTAGGATTCAGGTCTCCTGATTCTCAGATTCCTCTGCTTTGCCTCCCCAGTAGTTCTCAAGCTTGGCTTCGTATTAGAATCACCTAGGAGCTTTTTTAAAAAAAAGTATTTATTGGGACTTCCCTCGTGGTCCAGTGGGTAAGACTCGGTGCTCCCAGTGCAGGGGGCCGGGGTTCAATCCGGGGTCAGGGAACTAGATCCCGCATGCATGCTGCAACTAAAAGAGCCCGCATGCCTCAACTAAGACCCAGAGCAGCCAAAATAAATAAATAAATACATAAATATACTTTTTAAATTATTTATTAGTTTTAATTGAAGTATAGTTGATTTACAATGTTGTGTTAGTTTCAGGTGTACAGCAAAGCGATTCAGTTATACATACACATATTCTTTTTTCAGATTCTTTTCCCTTATAGGTTATTACAAAATATTGAGTGTAGTTGCCTGTGCTATACAGTAGGCCCTTGTTGGTTATCTATTTTATATATAGTAGTATATATATGTGAATCCCAAACTCCTAATTTACCCTTCCCTCCCTCACCTGGGAACTTTAAAACAAACAAACCTGCCCAGCCCCACCCCCTAGAGATCCTGGTTTCATTGGCCTGGGGTGGGGCCTGGATGTGGCTATTTTTACAGTTGTCCAGGTGATGGGTGTGTGCTGCCAGGACTGAGAGCCCCTGCACTCCAGCCTAGCTTGACTCAACTGTCTGTTCCATTTTGTTCCATGATGAGCCCAGCCCTTGCTAGGGGCCGGAGCAGTGAAAATGAGTCAAGATTTCGGTTCTTGCCCTAAAGCTGCTCAGCATCTGGCAGAAGAGCCTACTGTGAAAAGCTCATGTCAGCAGCAGAGTGATAAGAGTAACACTATAAATATAAGTAAGTAGTCGCAGTGGTTAACTCCGTACGGAAAGGTTGAGGGAGGTGGTATTTGAGTCCACATTTAAAGGATGAATAAGTTGAATAAGATGAATGAGTTGCTAAGAGGACTAGATGCAGAAGGGTTTTCCAGGGAGAGGGAACAGCACGTGCAAAGCCCCAGAGGTATGAAACAACACAGCATATTTGTAGTTGGTCTATCTATTTAATAAAGCAGGGTGTGAGAGCAGTGGATACAGGAGGTAGGCAGGGGCTGGATCCCAAAGGGCGCTATGATATAAGCCATTCTAAGGGCTGGGGACGATCCTGAAATGATGGTGAACCACTGAGATACGTAATGCAGAAAAATGACAAAATACAACTTGAATTTTAGGAAAACCACCCTAATGGTGGTGTGGATAATGAATTAGAAGAAGAAGCTAGAGGTGGGGAGACTAGTTGAGAGGGGAGGCAAAGAGATGATGAGGGTCTGAATGAACCAGGGAGTGGCCACAAGGACTGCAAGCTGACGACAGACAGGACCTGAATTCTGAACTCTGCCCCTGATGCATTGCATTTAGAAGATGGAATGGATAGGATGAGGTGGTTGGTTGGCCAACGAGTGAGAAGGTCTGACTCCAACCTAACTTCTCCCTATTCCTCTTCATATACTCTGAACTGAACTCCCACCCTACTTCCTTTGATTCTGCTGGCCCCTCAGCCTAGGATACCAATCCCTCCTCCATCGCCAAATGTCATGTAGGATATATCCTGTAGGTCTCAAATCAATGCTAATTCCTTTGAAAATCTGGTTTCTGAAGGAAGGAAGGAAGGAGTGGAGTTCAGCAAGTTCATTCTACATGTTCCCAAGGGTAGGTCATTGCATCTGGCCTCCTGAGAAGTCTGCCTTCTCATCTGCACGGTATCCTTCAAACCTCTGCTGAAACTCACCTGTTCTGGGAAGGTGTCCTTGGCACCTGCAGACATGGGTTGTGTCCCCATAGCACTTTTGCATTCCTCTGTCAGTATTCAGAGAATTGTTCCATGTTGTCAGCCATTATTGCTTTAGACATGTGTTTTCTAGGGTAAACAAGCTCTTTTGCTCTTTTGAAAAACAGGGGCACTGTCTTCTTATTCTGCCTCCTGTCCTAACACAGTCACAGAAGAAAGATATTTGATAAACGTTCGTCAAATGAATGAATGTCAAAGGCCGAATTTGTGAATTGCAAGAAGTGTCCTATAATGATGATGATGATGATGATGGGATTCTGCAATCCCTCCCCAGAATAGGGCACCTCAGAATTCTGCATCATTTGGAGCCCAAGGGTGGAGCATTATACTGAAGAATTACACCCATGTAATTTAAACCAGTCTGCAGACCACCGGGAAGACTCTCTAAGACCACCACAAGGCTGGGAACTGCACTTTGAGAACTGCTTCCAGGGCATTCTCTCAGCAGAGCCTTTAGCCATGCAGAGAGTGAAAGGCAGAGACAAAACTGCCCTGCCCAGGAAAAATGAGTCTTATCCTTGTCATCTGGGCAATTCTCCCAGCCTCCTCAGGTAACTCACATCTTCCAGAAGCACCTCTTCCTCTAGGAATCTTGTGCCTTCGCTGGGTATTATAAAGAAACTTCTAGGCTTCCCTGGTGGCGCAGTGGTTAAGAATCCGCCTGCCAATGCAGGAGACACGGGTTCGAGCCCTGGTCCGGGAAGATCCCACATGCCGCGGAGCAACTAAGCCCGTGTGCCGCAACTACTGAGCCCACACGTCACAACTACTGAAGCCCGCGTGCCTAGAGCCCGTGCTCTGCAGCAAGAGAAGCCACCACAATGAGAAGCCCGCGCACCACAATGAAGAGTAGCCCCCGCTCGCCGCAACCAGAGAAAAGCCCGCGTTTAGCAACGAAGACCCAATGCAGCCAAAACTAAAATAAATAAAATAAAATTAATTAATTAAAAAAAAAAAAAGAAACTTCTGATTGACTGATACACTGAAGGTATGCACCCGTGGTTGCTATCTTAAATCCTCCCACAGGGTTATCTTTTTAAAGTGCTGGAAGATTCACAGGAATTTCAGATGCTACAGCAACTTAAAGGGGAAAAAACTAGGCCTCAGCAGTGTACCCCGGCTCCCTTACCGTGAGGGAGGTATATTTGAGAGTCATTCCAGCCCCCCTCGAGCCACCCATTAGAGCAAGGAAGTCCAAATCTTGAGTCTGAGCTGGTGACTGAAGGAAGAGACCCGGAATCAGCACAGAAGTCAGAACCCTGCTTGAGGGCAGCACTGCTGAAACTAAAAGGAGTAATTTTATCTGGAGCAGCCTCTCTGCACACTTGTTCCCCTGTGGCAGTTGTGCTGTTCACGTTAAGGCTATGTATACTGGGGCTGGGCTGGAGCGTGGGGTGGAGAGAATGATGGGAAAGAGGAAGGGAGGGAAGACCTCCTCCTGGGCACTCGCAGATGTGGGAGATTTCCCAGGTGCTCTGCTGCTGAATGCAGGAGAAGGAGCAGCTTCCAAACAGGCCGCATTCCTCCCTGGGAATCTGAGGGCATGTTGTAACCACTTAGTGGAATTCCCCCTGAGGCTTTGGCTCTGCAGGAAATTCCTGGCTGCTCTCCAGGAGATGCAATTGCTGCAGAAGGAGATACCACAGGTTGCACAAGGGCAGGGCAGGTATGGCTGGCCCAGCTCTTCATCTCTCCCAGGCAAGTCCAGACGGGAGGGCCTCGCTTTAGGACTGCAGCTCTGCTTGGAAATGAGGTCTGGACGAAAGTCCCAGAAAAGAAAGAAAAGTCTCTCTTCCTGGGAGACCGTCAGCTTTAAATCACCCAGAGGAATTTAAAGGCCCAGCTTGACACCCTTAAAGCAGCTGCAAATAAAGGGTGAGTGCAGTGAGATCCTGCTGAAAAAGATCCTGTGAAAAAGAAGTTAGTCAAAATGAAGAACCCAACGTCTGTGTCCCGAGTGTTTCTATAGCGTCTGTTGCTCGGATGGGTGGATGTGTTCTCTCCAGGATAATGCCTGGAAGCCTCCAGAATGTGTTCTCCATCAGGCTGCCTGATCTGGTACTATTCTTTAAGGCCAGATTCTTTCTGCCCTCGACCTTACATTCTACCTCTAGCATTACTGGATTGAGTCCTCAATACAGACCATTTGAATTTTTAGCGAAAAACACTGCTTTACAACCAAGGGCTGGTTAATAGCTAAACACGGCCCTGGGGTTTGATGGACTGGTTCCTGTTTTGCTTTGCCTGTTTTGCTCTGTCTTTGTTCTTGTTTTTCCAGAAATATATGACCACCGACCCCTAGAACAGATGTGCTGACCTGGACAATGTAATGACCACACCCAAGTTCCGACGCTATTAATGTACGTGTCTCCGAAGGGTAACTACCCTCAGCACGCCTGCAGCCACTTCCTACTTCACTTCTTGTATAAATCCTGACTAAAACGTGGGGAGTGGGGAATTGGTTCTTTCGGACAGGAGTCCACCTTTTCCCCACGTTGCAGGCTTCCTTAAAATAAAGCTACTTTTCCTTTACCCAACACTTGTCTCTCAGTATTGGCTTCTTGAGCGGGAGCAGCCAAGCCTGAGTTTGGTAACAACATTAGCCATGTCTCCAGACTGTACTTCTTCCTCTCTGACTTTAGAAGGAGGTTCTTACCTCCATCTCTCCAGATCTAGCTGTAGAATTTTCCTCCTCAACATGAAGTTCTTGCAGACTCCAGCTCCAGAGCATTCAGAGGCCACCTAAAGCCGCCCCCAGGGTGGAGTTTGGTAGATCCTAGTGTAACAGGGAAGAGCTAAATCCGACTCCACGTTGGATCTGTTTCTTTGACTTTAACCTTTGCTTTTCATTGCTTTTGTTATTATAATCCTACATAATGGCTTGCCTGGGGAAATCCTGCCCCTCTGCCTGAATGTTTAACTAAAGTGCCTTTGTTCAGCTCACAGGGAAACAATCTGACCCTGCAGAAAAGAAGAAATTAACACGTCCCCTCCTATTTTGCAAGACTTATGGCCTTTTTACTTTACTTCCTCACCTCCTCTCCCTCTCTGTTCTATAAAAGAAACTGGCATCCAGAGCCCTATAAGATGGTTTTTTGGGGGACCCTAGTCTGCCATCTTCTCGGTCTGCCGCCCTTCCAAATAAAGCCGTTACTCCTTGCCTCAGCACTTCGTCTCCCGATTTATTGGCCTGTCGTGCGGCGAGCAGAGCGAGCTTGGGCTTGGTAACACCAGGCCCCATCCAGCAGCTCCTCCCTTTTCTAGGGCATGGTCCACCCAACAGAAAGACCATTTTCCAAACAGTCTTGAAGCTTCCCCCAAGGGTCTCCTTCTGAATTGATTGGTCAACATTAACTAAATACCGATTATGTGCCAGGCAATTTACTAGGCATCAGAAATACAAAAAGAGTAAGACTAGAGAGAGGAAGTAGCAAACCAGAAGGTCCTTTTTTCTACTGACAGTGGAGAACTGACCATAAAGTACGATACTGGCCCTATGAGACAGGTTTAACTTAGAAGCTCTCAAGTTATTTATATCATCAGATTTTTCTAGGCCTCATTTCCCACCTTCACTGCAGCCAGTCTTATAGGTGTGGCCCCAGGGACAACTAAGCCAAACTCCATTGCAATTTTCCTCCTAGCACAATACACATCTGTGCTAGAGGAGAGACTAGGAGGCAGGGAAGGCCTGGTCAGCCTGTGCTTTCCACCTGCCACTGGCAGTGCCACCACTGAAACCGAGCAGGACCCTGTGGGGCTCCTGGGCACAGAAGCCTTTCTGTCCCCCTTTTCTTCACTCCAGCCTCCACGACCTTCCCTGAGTTCAAAGGGCAGATCTGAACCGTGGCTAATCAGGTAAGGGAAGGAATGCAAAGACAAGGGAGGGGCAGTCAGGAAACAATAGTGCAGCCTGGGGGCAGGGTCCTAGTTCAAGGGATACACATAACAATGTCTGTAAGTTCTTTAGGATGGCTGCATTCTTCATACCAGAGAAAGATCACCTGAGGTTACATTAAAGGAGCCAGAGAAGGTCACCAAGAAGATCACCTGAGACCAGATTAGAGGAGTGGAGGCCCTCCACATACCCTAATTTTATCAGCAACCCCACCCTTGAACCGTTGCTATAAAACTCCTCATCAAATCCTCCTGGGTTGGGACACACAATTTTTCAGGACAGGAGCCCACTGTGTCCCCCTTTTCCTGGCAAAGCAATAAGGCTATTCTTTTCTATTTCACCCAGAACTCCGTCTCTGAGATTGGAATCAGCACCGGTGCACAGAGGTCAAGCTTTCGGCATCACCATCTCGATTTATTCATATGCCCAAAGCCTACATCTGCAGTCTTCCTGGTCTGCCCTCTCCCTGCAGAAGAGGTTAGGAATAACAACGGTGCTAAAACCAGCCTGAGGGTCTTGGCCCACTTTGGAGGGTTTCCAAACCACTGCAGCTGAGGCTGTCCTGCAGCTGTGCCTTTAAGCAGATGATGCAGGCAGCTAGGTTCATCTTCCACAGAGCTCAGTGCAGGAAAGGTGTGGTCTCTGCTTAATTTTTTCTTGTCCTGCAGAGTCTGAAGACTTGGAGGAATTAGTGCAAAACAGCTCACCTTCCCTTTTCCCCATGGAACAGCGAAAGGTTGGAACAAATAAAGTCTGAAGAGTCATTATATTCAGAGTGAGAATAATAAATAAGCATTTTCACTCTTCCTTTACAGTAGGTTCAGGTCCTCAGCTCCCGGCTTGGGTACCAGTTCCAGCAGTTCCAGAGACCAACAATAGCCATTCACCAGTAGTGTTTGAACTACAGATTGTTTACTGCTCTTTGTCGTGACTATGTTTGCAACAATGAAGAATTAGGCCATCAAGTGCGAATCCTCAGAACCGGGTCTTCGACCTGGTTGTAAATATCACTTCTGCCGCCACTAGCAATGTGAATCTGGACAAGTTACTTAATTTCTCCAAGTCTCAGTTTCTCTTCTGTAAAATGAAATTAACAACAGTACCTACTTTATAGCATCGATGTGACAATTAGAGAGCACACGGAAAGAGTGTAGCACCTGTGTGGCATATAATTGGTGCTCAGAAAATGACCCACTGATACGCTGTCAGTCTGGGGTGGGAGGGGCAATAACATCCCTTTAACAGTCATCGTCTATTGACCAGGAGGACTGAGAAAGCAGCAATTCTGCCTATTAAAATCCCTACACCTCTTTCCCCTCTATCTAGCCCTGACTTCATTCTTTCTTGGTTGTCAACTTGTTGCTCCCACCAAAATGTAAAGCTTACTGAGGAAACAGATTACAGCCCAGTGGTCAGCAGAGTCTTTTTTTTTTTTTTTTCAGCAGAGTCTTTCTACATTAAAAGATAGTCAATAAATATTTGTGTGTAGATGCATGGATATTTTTTCAATTGACTGGTTGAATATGACTTCTGATGCTTATGGGTATCAGTACCCAGGAAATAATATAGTCTAAGCCTGGAGAGACATGGGTTTAATTTTTACTAACATTTTCCCTTACCTGCCACCTTTTTTTATTTTATTTTTTTTGGGGGAGGCATTAAATCCAAAGTCCTTAGATCTTGTTGCTTTGCATGACTGGGTTAGGTTACATATGAGAATTCTGCAAAGCAAAAAAGATACATCACACCAATTTGCATCTCAATTTCTGTTCCTCTCAAAAGCCACAAAGTCCCTCAGCAATAATCATGTGCAAGGCAAAGAAATTAAGAAGTTTTTCTGGGAAGACATTAAATGAGTCTCTGGAATGTAGTAAAAGACATATCCAACGGTCTATCCTTCCCCTAGATTTTTTTCTGGCCCTGCCACAGGAGAACAAGTACTTGAAGGGAAGTTTCCTCTTGGATAATGAGAGAAGATACATTCAAATTGCGTTACAAATTGCTGCGTGGTACTTTCGATTTATCATATTCTAGGTCAGATCACGTCCCTGTGCACAGCGGTGTGTACAAAGCATCACTCCTGATAACAACAAAAAGCTATAATATGGAGTTTCTAAGGCACAGAGTCCCTCAGTAATAAAACATCTTCAAGGCCCAAAAAACCCACTTCTCCTTATCCCCTTTCACTGGTGTTCCGGAGAATGTCTACTGCGCTTCTCCCTTCCGGTCTCTTAGGAATCATAGTGATAATGAGAGCTTAGGGAAGGCAGGTGGTGGATGAATATGAGTGGGTTATTAGAGCCCAGGGTTGTTGTATTAAAAAGAGGAGTCTGGTTGAAAAAGAAGCAAACAGCCCAGACTGACTTATAATGATTCTGAAGGAATCTGAATTCCAGATAGAGAATCCAGATAGATAGAGTAGGGCTTTGTTTGTTTGTCTTTGTTTTCATAGAGCAGTAAGAGAAGGAAAGTTTTCTCAATGCAATCTGTAGATTTATTGCTTGGGGGAGAAAGACTCCAATCAATGATGGGAATGCTCCTCTCATCAGAGAGGGTGTCTGTCTTCAGTGAAGCCTCAAACGTCTAAACAAGACTTTGTCTGCCGGGTGGGCATGACTATGTGGTTGCCATTCCCATTTTCAAGTCATTCCCTCTGGGAAGCCCTGCCCAGCAGACTCCCTCCAGTTTGTTAGCCCAGGTCACTTTAGGAAGCTCTTAACCTCCACCCACCAGAACATGAGGCACCCATATGGCCCAGAGTTTCCCTTCAAATATTTCACCCATAGTCTCCACAATTAGACTTGTGTCTGACAGGCATTTTCAGGGGGAGGAGGGGGAGGGTTGGAAAGAACAGCCAGTGTAAACATCCCTGTAATAATAATCGATCCCCTTTGCCAAGTCCCTCACCCTCTTAATGAGGCCTTCTTGGATATACTAATTAAAAACGCAGGGACTTCCCTGGTGGTACAGTGGTTAAGAATCCGCCTGTCAATGCAGGGGACATGGGTTCAAGCCCTGGTCTGGGAAGATCCCACATGCCGTGGAGCAACTAAGCCTGTGCGCCACAACTACTGAGGCTGCGTGCCACAACTACTGAAGCCCGTGCACCTAGAGCCCGTGCTCTGCAACAAGAGAAGCCACTGCAGTGAGAAGCCCACGTACCGCAACAAAGAGTAGCCCTTGCTCGCCGCAACTAGAGAAAGCCCGTGTGCAGCAACGAAGACCCAACGCAGCCAAAAATAAATGAATAAATTTTAAAAAATAATAAAAATTTAAAAAATAAAATAAAAATGCAACTTGCCCAGCCCAACCCTATCCCCAGTACTCCCTAGCTCCTGTCCCTGCTTTATTTTTCTCTACAAAACTCACTACCTTTGACATAATCTACTTTTTATTTATGTGTTTACCATCTCCTTCCACCAGACTGTAAGCTCCAAGAAGGCAGGGATTTTTGTCTCATTCACTGTATTCCTAGTACCTAGAAAAGTTATGTGGCCCATAGAAGGCACTCAATAATCGTATTTATGGAATCAAAGCCTACCCACAGCCAAATGCTTTGCATTGATCACAGCCTCCAACCCAACCCTGCAAGTGAATGTTGGCCTCTGAGGGAAACTAAGTGTCCTCCCCGGGATGGGTTGGGTCACTCTCTGCCCTGGAGGAGGGCTGCTCCCTCAGAGGGTGTTTTAGTGGCCACTGTGTTTGTGGGTGGAGTCACTCTGGCTGGTTAAAAGCTCAGAATATGTAGTATGTTTTCTTTTCTTCTGGTTCTTTCTTAAGTCCAAATGGGTAAAAGGACCAGACCCTGCCCTCCTCCTTCTTTCCTTCTTCCTGTTGGACTTGCTTCCATCCAGAAGGCTGCAGAAAGAAGCCAGTCTTGGGCTTCCCTGGTGGCGCAGTGGTTGAGAATCTGCCTGCCAATGCAGGGGACACGGGTTCGAGCCCTGGTCTGGGAAGATCCCACATGCCGCGGAGCGACTGGGCCCGTGAGCCACAATTACTGAGCCTGCGCGTCTGGAGCCTGTGCTCCGCAATAAGAGGGGCCGCCATAGTGAGAGGGCCGCGCACGGCGATGAAGAGTGGCCCCCCGCTTGCCGCAACCAGAGAAAGCCCTCGCACAGAAAGGAAGACCCAACACAGCCAAAAATAAATAAATAAATAAATAAATAATTTAAAAAAAAAAAAAAGAAGTCAGTCTTGGCCTGAAGCTTGATCTCTCTGGAAAATGGCTGACGCCCCACTTTCTTGTTCTCACTGGGAGAGGTAGCTCAAGAAGACATAGTTCTAAGTTGAACAACAGAAATTCAAACTGGCTAATTTAAGTAGGAAAGATACTTGCTGAAGAATGCTAGGTAGGTCACAGAGTCTCTGGGAGGGTGAGTGCTCAGAAGATGGGATGGGGCACTCTTCACACACAAAGTATGACAAATGTCTACTTCTTTGATATACTCAGGTCTCCTGGCCAACTACCCTCTTGCTAGCACCTTACTCCAACATTAATTTCTACCAGTGAAATCTTATAGTCCCCTTTTCACAGGGTAAGATGGACAGAGAGGTTAATAGACTTGTCCAAGGTCACACAGCTCAAGAAACATCAGATTAGGTATTCAAACTCCCAAGCCACACTGACTCCACTACACTTCACAGCCTTTCTTTATGGCTGCCTCTGCTTTTCTATCCTTTATTATCTATGTCCTCACGTATATTTCCCTTTGATCCCATTTTCCCTGCTATACGATAAATTCCTGAAGGGGCTGTATGTTCCACCTGCTTTATAGCGCCATGCAAGCTTGTCCTTGTTCTTCCTTCCATCGCCCCTCAACCCAGTGAATAAAGCTGGGAGGGACCCCAGAGGCCTGCACCCAACAGCCATTCCCCTCTCCTCCCTTGCTAACAGGAAGCAGGCTTTGTCCAAGTGACAATGGGCTGGGTTTGGAAAGGAATGGTAACTGGTCTAAGCCAATCATGATAATTCCTTTCCCCCTGGGAGTGACTGGTCTAAAGGCAAGCATGTGACCCAGCTCTGGCCAATGACATGTAAGGAGGTGTCTGGCCAGGGCTTCTGGGAAAGATATTCCTCCCTGATAAGAGAAATGTTTAGGAGAGAACAGCTGCTTTCTGCGGGTTTCTGCTCCTTTTCTTCTTGGGAAGGAGTCCTGTGAGGATAAGATGACTGCCGCCAGCTGCGGGATTGGGAGGCTGGAGTAAGGCCGGAGCAGCTCGGCGCGGGTGTGTGTGCACTTTCTCCTTAGCGCTCCAGTGCCACTCCCTGTACGCTTGACTTTCAGGAAACCTGGCCCTTTGCCCCGCCTATCATTTACCAGTTCTCGCCGCTGTTCGTCTAGGCCCCCAGTTCTCCAGCCTCCAGTGTGCATCTCCTTTGAGCTTCCAGCACCCCTGGTTCCGTGACCACCTTCTCACCCCCTGCCGCCTGCTACCCACTCTGCTCTCACCTGCTTCCTTCTGTCTGGCCCCTGGCCTCCTACTTTGCTCTTGGCTGTCCCGAGAAGTCTTCTCAAGGAACCTTGACTCCAAAGTGGACTAAGCTCCCTTCACACCTAGAGAGGCGGTGGTTGCAGAACATAGTGAATGCAGTAAATGCCACCGAATTGTATACTTTAAAATAGCTCATTGTATTTCTGTGAATTTCACCTCAAAAAAATCCCTTCACCCTAAACCTATTTTTCTTTTTTTTAATTGAAGTATAGTTGATTTACGACATTGTGTTGGTTTCTGGTGTACAGCAAAGTGATTCAGTTATAGGTATATTCTTTTTCAGGTCTTTTCCATTATAGATTATGCCAAGATATTGAATATAGTTCCCTGTGCTATATAGGAGGACCTTGTTGTTTATCTATTTTATATATAGTGGTGTGTATCTGCTAATCCCAAACTCCTAATTTATCCCTCCCCCTACTCCTTTCCCCTTTGGTAACCATAAGTTTTCTATGTCTAGGAGTATGTTTCTGTTTTGCAAATAAGTTCATTTGTATCATTTTTTTTTAGATTCCATATATAAATGATATCATATATTTGTCTTTGTCTGACTTACTACACTTAGTATGATAATCTCCATCCATGTTGCTGCAAATTTCATTCTTTTTATGGCTGAGTAATATTCCATTGTATATACAGATAACACATCTTCATCCATTCATCTATCAGTGGATACTTAGGTAGCTTCCATGTCTTGGCTATTGTAAATAGTGCTGCTATGAACACTGGGGTGCATGTATCTTTTCAAATTAGAGTTTTTCGTCTTTTCTGGATATATGCCACCCTAAACCTATTTTATTCACTCCACTCTCTTCTTACCTCTATTATTCACCAAAACCTGGTACTCCCTTGAAAGAAAGCACCGTACCTCTTGATACACCTAATCCCCATCTTCATTTGCCACCTTTCCCTACTCAATAAAAATTCCTATTATATGACATCCACGAACACCCCCAAAGAGGGCTGTGAACTCCCTGAAAATATTTGCAAAACTTTACACATTATACATAAATTTTAAAATATTTTGAAGTGGTCTGTGATCTCTAAAAACATTAATGTAAAACACCATGTAAAAAAGAGAAGGAAATTGATGTATATGTGTATACATATATGCACAGAATATATCTAGGGCAGTGGTTCTCAAATTTCAGCATGTGCCAGAATCACCAGGAAGACTTTTTTATTTATTTATTTATTTATTTATTTATTTATTTATTTATTTATTTATTTATGGCTGTGTTGGGTCTTCGTTTCTGTGCGAGGGCTTTCTCTAGTTGCGGCAAGCGGGGGCCACTCTTCGTCGCGGTGCGCGGGCCTCTCACTATCGCGGCCTCTCTTGTTGCAGAGCATAGACTCCAGACGCGCAGGCTCAGTAATTGTGGCTCACGGGCCTAGTCGCTCCGCGGCATGTGGGATCTTCCCAGACCAGGGCTCGAACCCGTGTCCCCTGCATTGGCAGGCGGATTCTTAACCACTGCGCCACCAGGGAAGCCCCAGGAGGACTCTTTAAAACAGATTTCTGGGCCTCACCCTCAGAGGTTCTTCTTCAGTACGTTTGGGGTGGGGACTGAGAATTTGCATTTCTAGCAAGTTCTGAGATGATTATTTTATTGCTAGTCCAGGGACCACAGGACTCTTGAGAGATACATGAAAACTGTTAATGTGATTGCCTGGGGGCAAGCAGGGCATAGGGGGAGACCTTGTTGGCTGTGAGTGAGGGTGGAAGGAATTTTCTCTGTGACTCCTTTTGTATCTTTTGAATTTCTATGTGTGTATGTGAATATATTACCTACTCAGAAGCAAACTTGAAAAAAGAAGAAAAGGAAAATACCACTACCTTAAACTTGCTCCCCTCACTCACCCACATGAGAAGGCAGAGAGACGAGCTTTCTTTACATTCCTAGTGGCTCTTCTAGAAGGTCTCTCTCTTTGCTTCTCATCTGTATGCTGTGCGTCCACTCACATTACTCTATTCAAATAATCCCTGCTGCTGGGTACCAGAACCCATTTCTACCTTCTAAGAGGAAGCCTACTTGTGTTCACATTTTTTCTCTCAGGCCCACCAGGGTTCACTGTTCTCAGAGGCTTTCAGTAGTTATCAAGCTCACCAAATCTGCCCCTCACATGTCCTCAACCTTGGGGAACTTCACAGATCTCCCTTTCCTTTCCATAGCAGCCCCAGACCACCAAGGACTAATCTCATTGCTAACTCTTCCAATCACTGGCTGGCAGCCGTATGTCTCCATTCTGTTAGCCCTCTGTGGCCTTCTTCAAATCCTTGTCAGGTACTGATGCCATGCACCATCCCTTCACTCTGCCCTAATGCCTAGACTCCTTTGTCCCTCACTCTTGTCTGATGCTAGTGTCCTATCTGGGGCTCCCTCACCCCCACTCCCCATCCCTACAAGCATTCTTATTCTCTAGTCTCTGCTCTTAGACTGAAGAGGACAGCCAGAGAAAACCACAGAACCTTACTGCAAAAACGACTATTTCAAAGGTCACCAATGACTTTGTTATTGCCATATCCCAAGGTCTTTTCTCAGTTTCTGTAAAATTCTGCCCCATTGTATCCTCTCTCAACATGTCTGCCTCCTCTGACTTTGATGACCCATGCTGGTTCCTCTCTCATCTTTCTGGCTGATCCAGCTTGGGCTCCTACTTGCTCCCCATCTTCCTCCCTACATACTCGCTCGTTGTGATCATCTACTCTCAGTGATTTAATATCTACACACACAGTTTCCAAATCTCCATCTCCAGCTTCTGTGTGATCTTAGGCAAATTACCTTACTAGGCCTCTGTTTCATCATCTATAAGTCAACTATCTGACACCCCCCTTGAGGCATTCAAATGCCACCTTAGAATCATTCTGTTTCACACTGAATCACCCCCTTTTTTCCAAACAACTCCTCCTTCTCCAGATGTTTCTATTTCTCCTCATGGAACCTACATCAGTTAGCTTCGGCTAAATTAATCTGCTATATCAAAGAAGCCCCAAATCTCAGCGGTTTACGATAACAAAGGTGTTGTGTTGTTTTTTTCTTTTTTTGACATGGGCTGACATCCAAAAATTAGATTTAAAAAATTTTTTTTTATTTTATATTGAAGCGTAGTTGATTAACAATGTTGTGTTAGTTTCAGGTATACAGAAAAGTGATTCAGTTACGTATATACATGTATCTATTCCTTTTCAAATTCTTTTCCCATTTAGGTTACTACAGAATATTGACCAGGATTCCCTGTGCTATACAGTAGGTCCTTGTTGGTTATCCTTTTTAAATATAGCAGTGTGTACATGTCAATCCCAACAAAGTTTTTTTTCTTATCATGTTACATATCCACTATGGATCAGCAGGGGGACCAGAGAGAATGTTCTAGACTATTCTATGGTTCTGAAAACTTCTAAGGAGTGGCACACCTCACTTCTACTCACATTCCATTGGTCAAAATAATATTGTGGTGATGCCTGACACTAATTGAGGTGGGATATATAATCTTCCTAAGGGAGGAGCCCATAGAAAAGGGCAGCAAATATTTTTGAACAACGATAAAAATCAGCCAGAATTAGTCTTCCAAGCATTAGGCTGCATACACACCTCTGACCCCTACCTCTTCCTTGATTCCCACACCACTCACTTACTGGATATTATTAATTCTTGTCTCACAGCATCTCTTGAATTCAGCATTGATCATGGCATTTTATATATAGTGTAAATTTGATCACAATTCTATTTTTTCAGCTAATTTTCCCAGTTCCATTCTCTGTCATATTGGTCATCAATCTACCTTTGACTGTGTTATTTCACTCCTCAGAAATTTTCAATAACTCCCCATCACCTCAGATCAAAAGACAAATTCATTAGCTTCGATTTCAAAGTCTCTTACAGTGCAGGCCCTAATCTATATCTCCAGGCTTATCTGTTAAGAAGACTCCACTAGAGTCCATTTATTCCACCTGCCACTCCCCAAACATTGTGTTGGATACCTTCCCACCCCTGCCACACCTCTCCCTGGAATTCTCCCCACCCTGTCAAAATTCTACCCATCTTATGAAGTCTATGTCAAATATTTGAGTATATTCTATTGCTCCTATTGGATTGCATACTTCTTGAAAACAAATACATCGTCTTATACACTTATGTGTTTCTCACGGCACTTTCCCCATGTTAGGGGAAAGGAAAGAAGTTAGCATTTATTGAGCACCTCCTGTGTGCCAGAGACTGGAAATCACTTTACATATGTTATCTAATTAAATCCTAACAGCAATTCTATTCAATAGGAATTATTTTTCTTATCCCATCAGTGATATAACTGAGGTTCAGTGGAGTGATTTGCTCAAGGTCATGAAGCTAGCAATTGGTAGAGCCAAAATCTGAACCTAAGATAAGCCTAATAAATACGAGGATGGACTAAACAAAGAATTATTTATGTTCACAAAAGGTAAATTACAAAAGAAATGCAAATGACTAAAAAACACATTGAAAAATTCAGGCTGGGACTTCCCTGGTGGCGCACTGAAAAATTCAGGCTGGGACTTCCCTGGTGGCGCAGTGGTTAGCAAGCCGCCTGCCAATGCAGGGGGCACAGGTTCTATCCCTGGTCCAGGAAGATCCCACATGCCACGGAGCAACTAAGCCCGTGCACCACAACTACTGAGCCTGCACTCTAGAGCCCACAAGCCACAACTACTGAGCCCGTGTGACACAACTACTGAAGCTCGCATGCCAAAAGCCCGTGCTCTGCAACAAGAGAAGCCACCACAATGAGAAGCCTGTGCACCGCAATGAAGAGTGGCCCCCGCTCCCGCAACTAGAGAAAGCCCGCGCTCAGCAACCGACCCAATGCAACCAAAAATAAATAATAAATTAATTAATTTAAAAGAAAATCATAGTGTAAAAAGATACCTCATGACGTGGTTATGTGCTCATGACGTATTAAGTAAAAACACAAATCAGGCAACAAAACAGCATTGCAATATGAGGCCTTCTGAAGGAGAGGCCTCAGGAAGGGCTGCCCACTGCCCACTCCTGAGACACACACCCTTGGGTGGGGCACATTTCTGTCAGCAGCTGGAACTAGAGGTGGGGGAGGGGAGGCTCCTCACATTGCTGCTGACACTGCTGGTCAGGACAGCACCCTAGGGCCTATGGAGGTACCATGGTGGTGCCCAGCCAGTGGCCAAGGCCCCAGCCCACCCCTCCAGAGCCTTCAGTATAAGAATCCACCCAAACGAGTGAAACAAGGGTGTGGATTGCAAGATTCTGAGAGAAGGCAGAGCATCCTGACCTGCTTCCTGGAAGGCTGGGTGGTTTGTGGTTAACCACACCTCCCAAGGAGCAGGGCAGCCTTGAGGCCAAGTGAGAACAAGCGTGGGAATGAGTCACTGGAGTGGGAAAAAAAAAAGTGCAGTGGGACTTCCGTGGTGGCTCGGTTGTTAAGAATCCCCCTGCCAATGCAGGGGACACGGGTTCAAGCCCTGGTCCGGGAAGATCCCACATGCCACGGAGCAACTAAGCCCATGCGCCACAACTACTGAGCCTGCGCTCTAGAGTCTGCGAGCCACAACTACTGAAGCCCACGGCACCTAGAGCCCGTGCTCCACAACAAGAGAAGCCACCGCAGTGAGAAGCCCACGCACCGCAATGAAGAGTAGCCCCCGCTCACTGCAACTAGAGAAAAGCCCGCGCACAGCAACAAAGACCCAACACAGCCAAAAATAAATAAATAAAATAAATAAATTTATTAAAAAAGAAAGTGCAGTAATCAAGACAGAGACTTAAGTCGAAAGAGGGTGTAGGAGTTGATGGAGCTGGGGGCGGAGAGACAGACAGGCTTCAGGTAACTTTGAAGGAGAACCAGTTTTTCCACCAGGGAACTGGACTTTTCTAGGTCTTGGGTAGCCCCTAGCTGACACAGAGCCACTGTTTTTATTTTTATTGAATTTTATTTTATTTTATTATTTTTTTAATCATTTAAATTTTATTTTTTTATACAGCAGGTTCTTATTAGTTATCTATTTTATACATATTAGTGTATACATGTCAATCCCAATCTCCCAGTTCATCCCACCACCACCCCCTCTTCCCCCCGCTTTCCCCTCTTGGTGTCCATACGTTTGTTCTCTACATCTGTGTCTCTTTCTGCCTTGCAAACCGGTTCATCTGCACCATTTTTCTAGATTCCACACATATGCATTAATATACGATATTTGTTTTTCTCTTTCTGACTTATTTCACTCTGTATGACAGTCTCTAGGTCCATCCACGTCTCTACAAATGACCCAATTTCTTTCCTTTTTATGGCTGAGTAATATTCCATTGTATATATGTACCACATCTTCCTTATCCATTTGTCTGTTGATGGGCATTTAGGTTGCTTCCATGACCTGGCTATTGTAAATAGTGCTGCAATGAACACTGGGGTGCGTGTGTCTTTTTGAATTATGGTTTTCTCTGGGTATATGCCCAGTAGTGGGATTGCTGGGTCATATGGTAATTCTATTTTTAGTTTTTTAAGGAACCTCCATACTGCTCCATAGTGGCTGTATCAATTTACATTCCCACCAACAGTGCAAGAAGGTTCCCTTTTTTCTCCACACCCTCTGAGCCACTGTTTTAAAAAAAATAAATAAAAAATAAGTGTTTTTTTTAACTTTTTATTTTTTATTGGAGTATAGTTGATTAACAATGTTGTGTTTGTTTCAGGTGTACAGCAAAGTGATTCAGTTATACATATACATGTATCTATTCTTTTTCAAATTCTTTTCCCATTTAGGTTTTACATAATATTGAGCAGAGTTCCCTGTGCTATACAGTAGGTCCTTGTTGGTTATCCTTTTTAAATATAGCAGTGTGTACATGTCAATCCCAAACTCCCTAACTATCCCTTCCCCCCACCTTTCCTCCCGGTAACCATAAGCTCGTTCTCTAAGTCTGCGAGTCTGTTTCTGAAAAACCCACTAATTTAGATTGTAAGAAAATGCCCAATCTGAAGAACATAGTCATAGTGACTTTTTAATATCTGCAAAGCCTCTAACATTATTCTTCACAGCTGTCTTCCAAAGTAGACTAGCAATGGCATGGTCCCCAGGTTTAAAAAAAAAAAAAAGAACCACCTGAGGCAGTAAAGCTAAGTTTCCACAGCTCAACCATTTTGAAAGGGGCCACTATAGAATCTATGGTGTTGGTTTTCTGCTCAAGTGAAGCTCCCAATCCGAAACACTGAACTACCATGTGGCAGTATTTTTTTCTGCAAAAGCTGACTTGGTAGAAGGAACACAGGATTTGGTAGAACGACCAACTACCCAACTCTACAGCTCTCCAACTAGCATGCAAGTTTGAGTTCTAGCCCCACATCTGAGAGAGGGGACTAACCTCCTGAGCCACAGTTTCCTTGTCTGTAAAGCGGAGAAGGTCACCCCTCCTACAAATACCTACTGAGCACCTAGTATATGTCAGACACTGTGCTGGGCACTAGGGACACGAGATGAGTTGGTTCCCGTCCTCACAGGGAGGGGCAAACGACAGCCACAGTCTGTCTTTGTACGCTGCTAGTTAGAAAACGGTTTTTACATGTTTGAACTAGTGAAAAAACTAAAAGGAGCGTATTTTGCAACCGTGACAAGTTATGTAAAATTCCAGTTTCGTGTCCACAAATAAAACGTTGTTGGAACAAAGTCCCATTCGTTAGTTGATGTAGTGTCTGTGTCTGCCTCTGTGCTCCCACGGCAGAGTTGAGCCACCGTAACAGAGACTGCATAGCCCACAAATCTGAAAATATTTACTATCTGGCTCTTTACAGAAAAGAAATTGCTGACCCTTGGACTAAAGAAAGAAAAACAAGGTAATTACAGACTCAGAAAAGCTCTATGAATTAGAAAGGGCAGGGGGAGGAATTTCTCAAGGCTGTTATGAAGGTGAGGATTAAAGCGTTCTATCGCTCTGTCTAGCACTTTGTTACCTCCCGTATCTGGAGGGTTTCCACGTCTCACTGGCCTGTGGGTACCAACCCAGTGAAACTCAGCGGAGTATCCAGAACTTCGTTGGCTCCCGCCGCCGCCTGCATGATGGGGCCCTCCAGCCCCACTCAAGTCCTGCCCGTGTTCCCACAGTCTGGGAAGGAGACTCACGTACTCTTAGGCTGCCCTCTGGGGATACACCTGTACTCTTGCCAAGGGTGCTGTTTCCACTACGCCAAAGGTGAGGGGGCAACACGGAGTTACACTCACACTCAGAGGTGCTTTGCAGCACAGGGACAGGAGGACAATGCCCGTCCTCCATTCAGTGTCCCTGGGAGTCACTTTGGAAGCAAAGCAGACAGCTGTGGCCTCTGTCTCCCTGAGACCCTGTGAAAATGACTCCTTCGGTCTCCTTCCCAGTGGCCCAGGAGATAAGGCCAGAGACGAGTCCTGCCTTGTATCTGTGCAAAACTCTCCCCGCCCTCCTCTCCCCACACTTGTCCTCCCCATGCAAAAGGCTCATGCAAACCAGTGCCCGTATTGACTAACGAAGAAGTATGCTTTGGCTCTGTAATCTGCTACATAATCTGTGTGGTGTACAGATGCCATTTCCTAATTCACCTCCCAGGAGGTCACCCAACCCCTTGTCTTTACTATCACCGCTCCCTTGCACACAAATACCCGGTCAAATATTTGTTGATTTGACTGGATAGAACTTGGAGCCCAGCACTTCAGGAAGTCAGCCCCAGACTCCCTAGTTCCCTCCCAGTTCCTAGACTGGGGGCCGCTGGCGGGTGGGAGTGGAGGGACCATGCAGCAGGATCACAGCCTGCATAGAAGGCTGCTGCCTCGGGTTGCCTGTGGGCCACAGTGGCCCGCCCTGACCATCAGGTTGTGGCCTGACATCCTGCCTGGCTCTAGCCTGCCCCTGACCCATGGGCTGAACCCTGACTCCTCACCCCAGCAAGTCCCACCTGCACAGGGTCTGACAGGGACAACCTGCTGGGAAGGGTCCAGTGCCTCAGTGCCTTACCAGCTGGGACTCATCATAACCACTACCAAACCTCGCCTGGGCTCCCCATGCCCACTGGACCTTGCATACTGCGTGTCCAGGCTGGGTCAGTACCTTTAACCCTCTCCACCCGTGTTTGGGCATCCTGCCCCCAATTTTTAAAAAGCATCTTCAGCTACCCTCTTTAACCCAGAAACTCTCCCCAGCTGGCACGAGATTGGGAGTTCGACATGGAATGACCCTGCTGCTCCCATGGGCTAACTCTGGTCTTTTCCAGGCTGGCTTCCTTCCCTCACCCTGATGGACCTGTGCTCCCCAAGGTCCCAGCCTGGCTCAGGGCCCAAACCCATTGAACTATGATGGCAGCTGGGGTCATGGCTTAGTTCCAAGCTCTAGCAGAGCAGAACAAAAGGTGGGGAGACAGGTGGAAAAGCAACTGCTAACACACATCACACTGTCTCCGGGTGGGCTCAGAAACTGAAGTGGGCCCAGCCTCGTGAGAAAAGGCAGCCACTGACCCAGGAGGTAAGGAAGACTGAGGATGGGCAAGGGGTGACAGACCAGCCCTGCTCCCTTCAATGGGGCTAGTGGTAAGTGGCATTTTTTTGTTTTGTAGTGTTTTTTTCTTTTCTTTTCTTTTTTGGCAGCGTGATGCAGGGTACAGGATGTTAGTTCCCCAACCAGGGATTGAACCCAGGCCCTGGCAGTGAAAGCGCTGAGTCCTAACCACTGGACCGCCAGGGAATTCCCTGAGTGGCGTTTTTGAGGAGAGGCAATGTCTACGTTTCTGTACCTTTAAGCAGGCAGGAAAGCAGAGACAAAGAGACAGAGAGAAATGTGCACAGGGGACTCCCAAGCAATTAACCAAATCACCCTGGCTTCTCTGCCCCTGCTTACAAGTGTGTGGATGTGTCCAACTCCTCTGTTTTCTCTGTCCCTCCTAATCCAGGATATGATTACATTAAGTAGATTAAAGATGTTTTGGACCATGTAAGGTTTTGGACGTGTGGACCATGTACCTCTAGAGCCAGTTTTGCAAGAGTCTGTGTTCATTTTAATTCAGTTAGCAAACTTGGAATTGTTCACTCTGATTTCTGGTTCTCAAAGACAAAACGCAGATTGATGCAAAATTTCATGGGGAGTTTGTAACCTATGGTACTCTCTGTCCCTACAGCAATGCCCTTAAAAAGCAAGCTCTCAGAGGCTGGTGATAAGGCATGTTTCAGGAAAACTTCTTTCATTGGCGGGAAGTTGGATGGGTGACTTCCAAGGTCCCTTCTAACTCTAAGCTTTTATGACTCTAAGGTTCATGGACACCAAATTGTATGACAAGAAAAGCCATCTAACAACTAGGGTTTAAAAAAGACTTGACAACCTGTTTTACCCAGAGCAAAGTGAGCTCAAACATTTCAAACAAGAGCTGTCAACAAAGAATGGGTTTGCAAACCAGACAGATTTTAAATAAACTTCAGCCGCCGAACGATAAACCTTCCCTAAAAAGGTAATCAGATAGTGTGTGACCAAACTTTGGAAGTGGTTTTAGGAAAGTTTTCTACACCATCCAAAATATTTTCACACTTTAACCCCTAATGGGTCAGTGCACTTGTTTTGGGGGCGGGGGGCGGGGGGTGGTCAAAAATTGAAAAGTTAGGATTATTGCATCTTATACGGCAGGCAGCCTTAGGGAAGCAGAGTATGTGGTGGCAGCTTTGAGAGGGAAAGCAAAACAGGCTAAAGCTTGAGGATTGTGGTGCAGGAAGAAAGGGTTATAAAGGGGGCAAGCTGCGGACCCAGGGCATGTGAGCAGGAGGTCCTGAGGACAGCAGGACACACCTCTACCCAGCTGCTGGTGCCCAGGGTGGGATGGGGGGACAGGTGGGCAGTGGTTACCTTCCTCCTTCCTCCCTGGTGCCTTCCCAGACCTTCAAGGCACCACCTTTGGAAAAGTTCTCATTCCTTTGAGGCGCACACCATTTAACCACACTACCCTCTACCTTTTATTGGCTTTGGGGGAGTGGGGAGCCTTTGGCTTTGACTATATTTTTAAATTTTCTTCATTGTGAAATAGGTCATCTTTACGAAAGAGCGTGTGTCACATATATGTACAGTTTAAAGAACAGTAATAAAAACCACGCACCCATGTACACACCACCCAGTGTAAGGAATAAAATATTGCCAATACATTGAAGGCTCCTCTGTGCCCACCCCTTCCCAGCTGTCTCCCTCTCCCTTCCCACCCCCGGCCAGCCACTGACCTAACACGTGTGCTATCCACTCCCTTGCTTCTCTTTACAGTTTCAATCCATTTGTCACGTATCCCTAACCACTATATTGTTTAGCAGTGCCTGGTTTCGAACTTCCTACAATGAATCCGTACTAACTGTCATTGTCTCAATCTGCTTTTATGCTCGACAGTAGTTTTGAAATCCGTCCAGGTTGATGTGTGTAACTGTAGTTTACTCATTCTCTCTGCTCTATAGAATTCCATACCATGATTACTTCTCTCTTCTATTGTTTGCGGACATCTGGATTGTTTCCTTTCTTAGTTGTTACAAACTAAGCTGTTATGAGCATTCTTGTCCGTGTCTCCTGTAGAATATGTGAGAGAAGTTCCTAGGGCAGAGCTACTCGGAGATTGGTCTACAGACCCACTGCTGGTGCTCAAACTACCACTGCTTGACAACAAGATAAGGAACTTGCATCAGGATGTCAGGCAACTGCATTATCAAGTACACTGTGTAGTTCAACTGGCATTTTTTCATAGCGGGACTCGGTTGGGAAGGAGCAATTAATTTACCTTCTGGCACAAACTCTCCGTTTCTTCCCACCTCTGGCGCTTGGCAGAGCACTTGGTGCTCTCTGCCTTTTTTATTCATCTTCATCTACCAACCTCCAGGTCACCACTCTCCAATCCATGAAGACTCTAGCCCCTCACTCAGCCTCTCAGTTTTGCTCAATAAAAATCAATTGAATGAATGAATGGGTGGATGGATGGTTTGCCCTTCCCCACCCACACATCTACCTCAGGGGCTACCGCATTCTTCAGGGACCCCACCTCCCCAGCTGATTTGTCCAGGGGCTAGGAAAGCACCTGACACACAAGCTGGAAGAATCAAAGTCCTTCCTAGCATTTTTCATCTTGAAACAAAACAAAGGGGTCAGTATATCTCCAGTGCAAAACCTAAGATGGCCTTCACCAGGGCTGTCAGCAACCCTCTTTACCACCTGGGGCAGAAGCTGGTCTGCGGTGACAGAGATGAAATTGAGACACAGAGAACAACCGTAGAACAGGAGCAGGAGCAAGAACCCAGCAGCGCTTCAGTGCCTGACTCCTGGGTTCCTGGGCCCGGCTGCATCCTGTCCTTTCCACAGTTGGTTATTCAGTCCCATCCCTGGCTTCTCTTCTTTGCCTAAGCTGGTTGTAATTGTGCTTCCATGTCTGGAAAGAAAATGAATACTCTATTCTTTAGCCCTAGTAAGCTGCGGAAAGCTGGAATCAAGGTTGACCTTTAAACTGCAAAGCTGGTTTTTAGGGATGTTTTTGAAGAATGGTTATCAGTCCTTCAGATTTGTGTTGGTGCAAAGACCAAACCAAACCAAAAATCTCAAGCAAATGGGAGATCTGAGGTCACTGCACTGTGGTCAGGGTCATTCCCCTCTTTTCTGCCATGGCTCAGGTATCAACTTAATGGCTTTGCTTGGGGGACACTGGTGCCACACTTGCTTCAACTCTGACCTCACACAAGGCTTGCCAAAGCCCTCTTCACCAGGGGTTTCCACTGTGGTACATCACTCAGAGTGCCTGTGATACCACGAGAAAGGCTTTTGTCCCACACCCAAATATAACCTACATATTTGGAGGGGAAAAGAGTTAAACAGCAAAATTCCAAGAAGAATTTTTTTTTTTGTCTTTGTTGCTGCACAAGGGCTTTCTCTAGTTGCGGTCAGCAGGGGCTATTCTTCGTTGCGGTGCATGGGCATCTCACTGCGGTGGCTTTTGTTGTGGAACACAGGCTCTAGGAGCGCAGGCTTCGGTAGTTGCAGCACGCGGGCTTAGTAGTTGTGGCATGTGGGATCAGTAGTTGCGGTGCACGGGCTCTAGGGCTCGTGGGCTTCAGTAGTTGTGGCTCGCGGGCTCTAGAGCACAGGCTCCGTAGTTGTGGCATGCGGGCTCAGTAGTTGTGGCTCGTGGGCTCTAGAGCGCAGGCTTAGTTGCTCCGCGGCATGTGGGATCTTCCCGGACCAGGGCTTGAACCTGTGTCCCCTGCATTGGCAGGTGGATTCTTAACCACTGCACCACCAGGAAAGTCCCAAGAAGAATTTTTGACCGCAGCCGGGACAGCTGGCGATATGCTTGATAAAAATAGATAGGAAGAAGCATTAAGCAAAGAGCTCTAATAAATAACAAGAGTCTCCCAGGGAACATTCAATCCAGAAATAATTCTTTTAAAAGCCAGAAGGGGCTTTTAAACTGTTTTACCACAAAAATCAAAAGCCCTTTATGGGTGTTTCAACTGTCCCTGTTCAACCTGAAGGCGGACACACAGCACGATTACGGTCACTCTCATGGTGCCTGGAGTGGATGGAACAGATCAGCAGGTTGCTCCAGCCCCACCCCTAGGGGTTCTTGGCTCACCTGGCCACAGTCTGTTTTAGGATCTGCCCAGCTTGGGCGTGCCCCTATAGTAGATTATCTCGGCGCTCCTCCCAGAGTCTCTCAGATCTCTTTTGACAGGTTCTGTGCCCTCCCTTCCGCGTGTTCTCTCTCTGTTTGACAGGGCTGCTCTTGGGCTCCTGAAACCCACTTTGCCCGCAACTAGAAGAGCTGAAAGTGGCTGGCAATTTAACCCCCAACCCTGTGGACCTCAGCTAATGAATGAGGATGGGGAAATGTGAAAGCCCCACTCTTTTGACTCAGGTAGGGTCAACTATGTCTCTCCTACTGAATGCACGGGCAGGTATCTGAGAACTCTGAAAAGCAAAGAGCGGCAGGTGAACTGGAGGAAAAGCCCAGAATTCAAAGCGCGACCAAACCGGTGATGAGCTTGCCATATTTTTCCCTCTGGCACCTCCCTGCCTGAACCCAAAGCAGTCAGAACCCAGAGGTGGATAGTGGGACACAGACTGCGAGAGCTCCAGGGGGAACACTCTAGTTCTGGCTCAGAGGAGGAAAGGGAATTCCTAACACTCAGAAAGAAGGGCAGAAACCTCCCATTTGACTGTTTTTTTCTTTTTTCCTTTCTGCTTCTCCCATGTCCCAGCCTCCAAGCAGTCCCCTGGCTATAGTGCCTGGTACATGGCACTGAGCTCAAGGAGTCGTAGCAACTGATACTGATGAAGGAATGTAATGTATTGGGCGGCTGGCTCAGGACTGGTCATCTCAGCTGTGTAAGAGTGATGTCAAAACTAGAACAGGGAAGCTGCAAGAGAGGGTTGTACTTCTTTTGAGTTTTAGCTCCCAGCTCCCACTCAGAGCACATCAGATTATTTTCCTTCCTCCTTCCTTTCTTTCCCTTCTTTTCCTCCCTCAATCAAAGGAAGAGACAAGTGCGTATCTGACAGCACATGTTTTGCAGGAGTTGAGGAAGAATAAGACCCATTTCCTCACCCTCAGCTTCAAGCCCAGACTGAGAACACTATTAAATAAGTCACAATTGACAAAAACTGAGAGTTAGTAGGGAAAGCACTAGACCTGGAATCAGAAGACCTGGATTCAAACCACAGCTGTGTCTCTCATTCATTACACTCCATAGCCTTCAGCTGGATCTTAATTTGGGGCTAATGATACTGCATGTGGATTCGTATGTTGACATCTGTGAAACTACCTGGCACGTATCAGGTGTAAATATGGTGGGACTTGGTATTAATTTTTATCCTCTGGGTACTCAAAATATGAAGCTAGACAAAATGAAAGGAATTCAGAAGATATCAGAAGTGGAATTTCAAAGTTAGAGTTGATGCAACCTCCCAGCTCTGTGAGGAGAAAACTGGGGTCCAGAGAGATTAAGTAACTTACCTAAAAGTCACCTCATGAGTTACAAAGCTGGGACTAGAATCTGGTCCTGCGACACCTGATTCTCAGTATTTTTTCTATTACTGCATGTCCCATTATAAGGAATGAGTTAAGCCTGGTGACCACCTGCATGCTGGAAAGGCAGGTCTCACAAATATGAAACAGGCCAAGTGTAACTGAAGCTACAAAATGTCACACAGTCACAGCCTGCATGCCATACAAGTTAAAAGAATTTCAGGCTCTACGAGGACTGGCAGGCCTTCGAGTGGGCCTTTCAGACTATTTGACTAGAAGAAAAGATAATAAATACCCGCTGTAACTGATTTATTAGATGAAGTATAAGCAGAAAACAACTTTGTTCTTTCTCACCATTGCCTTTTAAACCCTCTGTGGACCTCTTTCCCTAGTCCCGAATGATAGCTCAAGCAGACCTATTAGTTTTCCAGTCACTTTCAGATGTTAAGTAACCATCTCATTTTCAGATATTGAAAAAGTACAGTCCATTCTAAACCAAAATTTCTATCTCACATCCAGTTTAAAGCACACCCTATCTCCAGCTTGATCCTGAACCTCAAATTCTGCAGACCCGCGGTGGGCAAGTATACTAAGGTGGTTCTGCATTCTTTTGGCACCTTGCCCTTCCTCTACTTCACCCAAAGATTATAATGCCCCTGGATCTTCCAGGGTAGTAATGAGGAGCTCGGGATGGAGGGAAGATACGTGGGCCAAATGGTCGTATTTAGCCAGTGCCATTATAATCTCTCCATGTGGCCAGTGCCCAAACACTGGGTCTTACTCAAAGAGCTTTTGTGGGTTCTTCAGAGACCTTCCCCTTTGATTTACTCTCCCATTCGTCCTCATCCATCTCCTCCTCCAAAAGCACACCAACAATCTCTTTCTGCTGGGGTCACCTTGGCCTGTCTAGGATCACTTCTCAGGAAATGCCAAAGACAATTTAGGTGTGAATTAGGATGTAAAGCCAGCCAGGTGGCTACAGCACCCTCAGTGTCAGAACCATAGGACAGCTATCAAAATAGCAGCCCTTGAATGTCTTGGGCATTTTATTACTAGCAGATACCCAAAGAGCTCTATGAGGGGCAGGTAGAGGCCTGTAGAACTTTAAGGCTATGCTTTTCAAATTGGGAATCGGGAAGATCAGGAAATCAATTAGTATGTTGACTGGCATTTTTGAATAGAATAGAAAATAACCTTACCTCACACTCCATTACATGGTAAGGTTAAGTATTGTTTTGCAAAACTTTTATTACTGTGTCTGTGTGGTGTGTGTTTGTGATATGTAAAAGGTTAATTCTTTTTTTTGAACCATGGGTCACTGTCAAAAATGTTTTGGAAAATCTGCCTTAAGGAACAACTTCTCGCCAAACCTCTAGCTGTTACAGTGAAATGCTTTTACATTCCATACAGGTGTAAAATACACACACAAAAAATACTTTTGTGGTTTTCTTTAATGCATAAACAAAATGTGGGACTATTTTAGTAAAGATCCAATTAACCAGAATGCTCAGGGAATTTAATGTCCTGGTTAATTGAACCTCTGCATTAATGAGGACAACTTAAAAATCCTTACCAGGGTCTTCCCTGGTGGCACAGTGGTTGAGAATCTGCCTGCTAATGCAGGGGACACGGGTTCGAGCCCTGGTCTGGGAAGATCCCACATGCCACGGAGCAACTAGGCCCGTGAGCCACAACTACTGAGCCTGCGCGTCTGGAGCCTGTGCTCCGCAACAAGAGAGGCCGCAATAGTGAAAGGCTCCCGCTTGCCACAACTAGAGAAAGCCCTTGCACAGAAACGAAGACCCAACATAGCCAAAAATAAAAATAAATAAATTAATTAATTTTTTAAAAAAAATCCTTATCAGGATGCAGAATCATAGAACTTTATCGCTGGAAAAGACCCTGGAAATCTGTTTTCACCAACTCCTTCACTCTCCTGCTGGCAGAAGCTGAGGCGCAGAATGAAGAAGCAGCTCACAAGCTCCGGGGCCACGTGGGGGAAAAGCCGAGACCCAGGCCCACAAATCACCTGCTCAAAGCTCCCGTGAGATCGAGCTGAATCTCAGTAAAATCAGCCATAACACTTGGGGTTGCTTCTCAAAATAAAATCCCAGCTTTCAGTTTGTCTCGGCCATTTGCTTTTTCTCATAGGTCCGTGTAATTGGTTTTACAGAATTTAGAGCAAACACCAAAGAACTGCTGGTAGTATCAAAAGGTTGGTATGGTCAAGCATCTCTCTCTCTCTGATTTATTAGAATTCTTTTTCTTGGTTTGCTCTGCTCTTGTTTCTTCAGATACATTATTAGTATTCCAGACACAGGGTGAGAACTTCTTAATTTTTTTAATATGTTTTTTTACATTGCTTGAGGCTGAGAGAGGCTCTTTTCACTCTTGGAATTCTCTAAGCCATCCCAATGACCACAGTTTACTACTGTTTCTGCATACAAGCTATTATTTAATTCATCTATCACTTAGAAACTGAAATGCCTCGCACTGTCCTCCGGTGACATGAGCTGTTCTCTGCACGCATTCAATCTTTCAACAGATGTATACAAGCACCTACTATGTGCCAGGCACTGTACCAGGTACTAGAGATGCAACAGGAAACAGAAGAGTCTACTTTCTAGTGATAACAAATAAACAGACAGTAAACAAATCCACAAGTAAATATATGGTTTGTCAGACGGTAATAAGTGTGAAGGAGGAAAAAATAAAGCAGGATGTAAGGGGGTTTCAAGCAGAAGAAACAACAGGCCTAAAGGCACAGAGGCAAGAGAGCGGATGGTGCATTCAGGGATCCTCAAGTTGTCTGGTGTGACTGGAAGGTGAGTCTCAGGAAATGGGGATAGAATTAGGCATAAAAGTGGATGCCACTCTACTCTCTGTAATACTATTAAAATCTTTCCTGTTTGCAACCAAGAAAGCATTGTGGAGGGGAGAGGGGGCTTTGAGGAGGGAGGCCCTAAAGAGGTATATAGGGGCCTCATCGGAGTCACAAATTTTAATATTTGAAGCAGAGGAATAGTATGATCAGATTTGCCTTTTATGAAGATTCCATTGATACCTAGAGGATAAAAAGAGGGAAGGACTGGAGGCAGGAAAATCAATCAAGAGGTTGAAGAGGCTGACAGGTCCAGAGTTATCCAGGTGAGAAATGCAGATGGCCTGCCCTAAGACACTGATGGAAGACACAGAGAGAGGGGGATGAAACTGACACAAATTGGTGATGGAATCTATACTGGGGCACAAGAAACAAGTTTAGTGAAATAGGGAGTTATTCCCTCATAGAAGGCAGAGCAAGAAGATAAGAACTATGTTCTATAGGCTGTTCAGAATTCCTCAAATGACACCATTGTAATAAAGACAAGGATTATTACTTTCACCGATGACTGCATTAACATGTAGTTATAGAACTGGCCAATTTATTTGGGTTAGTAGATTCCAACTACAGAGTATCATAAAGTACAAGATAAAATAGAAAATAGTGTGGTTAATTCTTCAAAAGCCATACCAGTTTTTTGACTATGATCCCTTCCTTGGAGGCGAAATGAATATTATCCAAATGAATATTATCCCTTCCTTAGAAGCCAGACATTCATTCTTACAGTGCTGTCACTGCTAAGAACTACTTTGGACTTCTTTGAAGGACCTCCCTTCATGACCATATCCCCAGAACTAGGAAATATTCATCTTTTTAGGAAAAAGCTGATATTTAGAAAAGACGAAATGTCATTTGCTATAAGCAGATCAGTGGTTGCCTGGAACAGAGTAGGTGGAGACATGGGATGGGAGGAATGGAATACAAGAGGCACAGGGAAACTTTTGGGGGTGATGGGTGTGTTTATTGTCTTCATTGTAGTAATGGTTTCATGAATGTACACACATGTCCAAACTCATCAAAATGTACACTTAAATATGAGCAGTTTACTGTATGTCAACTATATCTCGATAAAGCTGTTTTTAAAGTTATTTGTTACAAAGAATAATAACTAAGGTTCATCATCCTGCTAAGAAATCCCACTTTTTTATTTTTTTTTAATGAAAATATAAGAGAATACTTTTCTTGTGTGTCTTCCAGACTGACTTGAAAGCAATTCTCAATCGCAGGTTGTTCTTCGTTTAAAAAAGTAAAAGAAAAATTATGGTAGAATCACTGAAACCAGTGATCTGCCCCCATTACAGGACAACCCTCAGGTGGGCATGCAAGTCTTAGAACACATGTCTTTAAGCTTTGCAGGCACGCCCTGTAGTCTAAATTGGAACCCAACAACTTGGCACTTCCTGCTGCTTCTACCCCCTCTCCACGCGGGACAGCTCTCCGGGTCTCAGATTTCCCTGTCCGCAAGTGTATTTTTCCCTTTGCTTAGCTCATCTGGATAAAGGGTTGGGGAAGAACAAGTATCACTGATTCCACTCCCTGGGTTTGGGTTTCGGATATCCAGGAGCAGCCTTACGAGCTGGAATCCCAGAAAAGTTTCCTTGCCCCACACCCCCACCAAATCGTCCTCGGACCAGTTTGTCGTTGTCTGGAAGTCTACCTTCAGAGGACTCCTTCCTTTTGGGTTAACCATCCTATATCCCAGAAAATAGGATCCTGGAGGGCAGGCCTGGATGGTGTGCCAAAGGGGAGAGACTGGAGGTAGCCAGGGGGCACCGTGCGGATGCGGTGGCGCCCATGGGTGGAGGGGAGAAGAGTCCAGAGAGTGGAGACAAAGCACCACAGAGGACCTAAACTAAAGCTACTTCTCCATTCCCTTAGTCATTTATTTCTTCATTCAAAATGTGTTTATTAAGCTCCAATATCCCCACCTTAATTCTACTTCTGGACTTAGTACCAAGTGTAGCTATATAAAACAGGAATTTAGCCAACCAAGTTGATTAGCAAGATAAAACTGCACTCAAAGGAACATCAACAGCAAGAGAGCTGGTCTGTGAATCAGCAGTCAGCCCCACGATAACTCAGAGGTCAGGTGCTCATATCGCACCTTTAACAGCAGTTTGGAATTAAGTGAGACAGAATATTGACAAATGGAAGTTTCAGGGAAGTATTAAAAATATGAATGCAAAGCAAGTGGGGATAATACTAAAATAGTTCATCTAAAAATAGTCTAATTCCATCCAGTGGCCAAACCCTATTAGATTTCGTGTTCACTTGGGTTCACAGTTTGTCTGCAGCCAACACTACAGAAGAAGGGAAGAGTTTCTTCTCAGTGATCTTTATATTCAACCACACCCTGGCCCATCCTCCAAAGCTGAGCACAAGAACTTAAGAGCTTTAGAGACCAGAGAGCTGTCAGGAGCTGGAAAAGTTTGGAGTGATTTAAAAGGAAAGTTAGTAAGTCTTTTAAATCTTCCTTTTGATTCATCTCCCTTCAAACAAATGAAGTTAAGACCACAGCGGGATCTTCCGTAAAATTCCAGAACATTTGGCATCTCCTGTGTGCCAGGCCCACATACAGCTTGATGCAAAAGATGTAAAGGAGCAGGAAGCAAGGCCCCAGAGTGGAGAAGGTCATATCACACTCAGCCGTAACCCAGGTCAATGGTCCCGGGAAGCAAAACCCATCCTCAAAGCTCATTCAAGAGTCTGGCAAAGGCGCAGCTGCCCAAGAAAGTCCACTGTTGATGGGAGATCACCTGGATAAGAACCCAGGAAAGGCCTTATGGTAGACAAGCCTCGTAGCTCGTACCCTCCACCCTTTTATAGAAACTGTCCCCTGACAAAGGGCTGGGCCCAGGGTCGTGGGTGTTAGACCATCTGACCCTGTGCTCTTGCCATGCCTTCCACCACTGCAGCTGACTGGCAGTGGTGACTCTGCCTGGCCAGTGACCCAGGACCTAAGGCTGGGCCACTTGGCCTCTTTCATGGCAACAACAGCAGTTTGTGAAGCAGCCTTACTTGGTTGGGTATTACAATGAGGATTTCATTTTTCACCTATTGCTGTTTTCACTCCTGCTCTCTTGAATGTCCCTTTCTCCTGGCGATTTAGAGGCCAAACAGGTTGTGAGTGGCCAAAGGCAAGAGGGAGTGATTAGGGAGAGAAACGATGAGGAAGCCAATGGCGGGATAGAAAGAAGCAGACACAGAGGGCGGCCGAGTCACATGGACGAGCCTGGAATGAAGGTCGCCAAAGCCCTCTCAGGGTCCCCGGAGCCAGACAGGATCCAGAGCCACCCATTCAGCCCCTCCTCTGTGAGTCCTGACCCCAGCTGGCTGCTGTCTTGCATAATGTGAGATGCCTTTTACTGCTCTGTGTGGAACATTACCACTCTTACCAAAAACTTCCCCTACCTGAGTGTTCCTGCCAACAAATGAGCCACATGGCAGTTTTGCAAGAGATCCACTGCCTCTGCTGAGCATAAAAGGCCAAAAGATGATGTGGTCCCCAGGAAACCAATAAGGTCTCCCTGTGAAGGATGAAGTCTTGACTTCATAGGGCCCTTTGCCCTTTGGGAACAAAGAGGGTGAACCCATAAGCTCTGTTTCCCTGCTAGGCACTTAAATTTTTTTTTTTTTCCTCTAACGAATCAGTTATTTGAGGCAGCAATATGGTGCCGTAGAAATAAAACTAGAGCAAGGGATCACAAAATCTGTACCTAATTAATTAACTGTGTGTGATTGGCCAAGCAATTTAAGTCTATGTCCTAGTTTTCTCATCAGAAATACAAGGCGAATAATATCTGCCCTACCACCTTGAAGATTTTTTATGAAGATCACATAAAAATAGGCAGAAGCAGCCTTGGAAAAGCATGTGTAAGAGCTATACTATTCATGAAATGTAAATGAGGATGGGAGTTATGAGGGTGGCGCCACCCATGTCAACCAGCAATGAAGTCACTACTACCTCCCCTCTGCCAAGCTTGATATACTCAGCACTAAAGAAGCCGAAAGAGTAGTGTCTGAATCTCCCCCACAATGAAGACGTGGCTTCCTACCTGCACCCGCAGGTGCTATTAATTCCACAAGGGGCATTAGCAGAATTGGAATTTATCCCCCTCCACCTCCCATCTCCATTCTCTCTAGATGTCTCGACAGATGACAGATAGACGGATAGATAGATGTCAGTCAGTCAGGATGCTTCCAGCTGCAGGTAGCCATATAACCCATCTGGAAGTGGCTTAAACAATAGAAAATTTAGAAAATTCTCATACAATTTCCCGTTCCAAGGCTTCTTAATTTAGTGGCACAGGGGTTGGCTTATGTCCTCAGACTTATTGCCACAGGGCTGCACAAGGGCCACTTCAGCACCACACAGCACTTTTTCTCCCAACCACATCCAAAAGCAGGTGGGAAGATTTTTCTTAAATGTCTTTTTATTAGGGCAGAAAACTTATCCCAAATGCTCCCCTCCTCACACACACACGTCCAACACAGACCCAGCTGCAAAAGAGGCTGGAAAAGATCTTCAGCCTCTCTAGTGGGATTGGGCACTGCCAGCCGGGAAGAAGTAGGAGGCAGGGGTACAAGGGGGTGGCACGGAAGAGACAGCTGTAGGATTGGCAAGAGGGTTCGGGTGCAGAGGAGAAAGCTCATTCTCACTAAACGAAGCAGAAGGAATTTGTTTCAGGGTATTAATTGGCCAACAAAATCAGGCTGAAGAAGCAGATTCTGGGCTGAGCATTCAGTAAAAAGGTCTAAAGTCACCCGCAGAACTGGGCCACCAAGCAAGCTGTTGCCTGTCTGTACTCAGAAAGCCAAAGGCTCCCGGACCACACTGCCATGGCCACAGTCAGGAAGCCATGGGTACTGCTGCCATCTCCTTGACTACATGGTGTCTGCCGTGGACCACACCAGCTCAACAAATGGCCCACCCTGCCTCTTGACACCCACAAGGCCAGGAACTGGGCACTGAGATCTCTACCATGGCTACTACAGGAAAACCAAGCACCTACCCAACTGAATTTGCTGGCAGAATCTTGGCCCCATCTCAATTCAGTGGTCCAACTTTATAAAAGAGCATCCAAGGGGCAGAATCAAATGACAGCAGAAATTATAGCTGAAAGAGAGTCTGGGAAATGTAATGGTTAGCTCTCAATCCCCTGCAGTACAGGAAGGCACACCAGAAGAAAGATGGAAGATACTGAGCTCCAACTCCACCAAATCACCCACAGCAACCAACTGTGTCTGCCACACTCTTCTTCTGGCTATAGCTTCTAACTTTAATTAGGTCAGTCCATATGTTCAAGAGGAGAGGAAGAGGAGGTCTCTTTATGATTATGGGGACGTAGCACATGACAATCAGCATATCTCATTCTTCTGGCCATAGTAATTGGCTCTGACAGACTCATGTCTTAGGGCTGTTCAAGCTGATCAAACCATCAGGCTTTTGCTCAAGTTCCTGGAAAAGAAGCTTGTTCTTTCCAGCTGAACGTGAACCTGGAAAATCTGGAGCTGCTACATCTATCTTCCATTGCAAGAGAAAAACCTATCTGAAAGTGAAGCCAGCTGAGACAAGGCAAAGCCAAAAGACAGAGAGAAGCTGGGATCTGATGACATTTTAACCCCCAGATCCAGCCATTCCTGAAATCATCTGGGCTTTTCAGGCACATGAGCCAGTATCTTCTCTTTTTGTTTAAGTCAATTTTAATTGCCATTTGCAAAGAAAAAAAAAAAAGATATGGAATGTTACCAAAGACCCACTTTGCTCATTCCTCTCGACACACAGGCGGTACCCACAGGCTTATTGAGACTAATTCCCTAGGTCCTTAAGACTTAACTACTCACACTGAAGTGAGAAAGTCCAGAGACATGGAAAGATGTGCGCAGCTGGAGCAAAGGCTGCAGCATGGACAGCTGCAGGCTTTGATTTTTTTTTTCCTCCGTTGACATAAAAACCACTCCTGCTCTGAATCCCCAGTGGGCTGGGGATTTGTTCATTTTGTTTGGAAAGGTTATGGGGGTCTTAACATTTTCCTTGGGGATCCCATTTAAAAGTAATAATAATATCAGAATACAATTTCATATTTCAAATATATGTTAAATATATACATTTAACTTTGCATTTCGGATGAATAAACATATTATTTTTAATCAATCAAATAAACTAATTAATAAGAACTTATACACTTTTCTTGTATCAAAGATGTTTGCACATATGAACCACTCAACACATTTAAGCTGATTCTTTTTAAACCATTGCCTGGATGAGGAGAGACAAGAGGCCCAAGGAATCTGACGGTCCTCAGCCTGCAATGCAGGACAGGGTAAGGGGACCCTTGAAGAGTCAGCTCATGGGGACCCTGTGATGTGCCACCAGATCCCCCTTTGGAACTGGAAAGCTGATTCCCCAGATGCTGGGAAGGTTGTCAGATGATAGGTCTCAGCTGTCAACCCTCTTTGGGGATTATCTTGATGGAAGGTTACTGTCTCACTCAAGGTCACGCCACTTTCCCAAGGGCAGCCCATATCCAGTGACTGATCGATGCAGGAAAGAAAGGCCAGGCTCCCTGGGTCCGCCTAGGACAACTGAAGGGCCCGCCCAGCTCCAGAGCTCACCATGAGCGAGTGGAGGCCTTCACTGGGCAGGCGCCGTAGTCCAGCTTCGCCTCCAGCCACTCCAGCTCCCTTCCTTCCCCTTCCCCTCCCCCTCCCTTCCACAGGGGTGGACCCAGTGGCACTGCCCAGTCAACATCCTGCTCTGTAACCTCCATCTGAGTCTGTGTCCCAGGAAGCCCTGCCTCTGCAGCAACGTAGTCTAGGGCAGGAGTTTCTAGACCGTGGGGTTTAACCAGCTACAACAGGAAAGGATTCCAAACCAATTTCCATATTGCACGACAGCATCTATTCCTGCTGCCCCCTCCCTGCCCCATCTTCTTGTGGAAATAAGATTATCCTTCGTGGTCCAGCTTCAGGGCCCACCTTCTCCACGCAAACTCCCTGAGCCCCAGCAGCAGCGGTCTCTCCCTCCCACCCCTCTCAGCACACCTTCTCCACGCAAACTCCCTGAGCCCCAGCAGCAGCGGTCTCTCCCTCCCACCCCTCTCAGCACACCTTCTCCACGCAAACTCCCTGAGCCCCAGCAGCAGCGGTCTCTCCCTCCCACCCCTCTCAGCATGCGTCAGCTGCTTGCATTCCCTAGTTGTGGCATGTTCAGTTTCTGCCGCTAAGCCAGCTTCCTGATCTAGAAAATGGGAACAATGATACTCTAGAGGATTAAATAAGCAAACAGATGTGCAACACCTGTTCCAGCACCTGGTCCCCTGAAAAAGCTCAACATGCCAATTTCCTCTCTCCTTCCTCCTAAATGGCCACTCTCCTCACAAAGGGGTGATTGTTCTTTCTCTGCTCTTTCAGGGAGGAGGGGAGCAGCAGGGGTCCCCTTGAGGGTGTCTGAGTCCCCACACACTGCCCTCCATGGGGGCTTGGCTATTTGCAAACAGAGGAGTGATATCATTTGTGGCTTTTTTTTTTTGGTTGTCCCAGGTCTTAGTTGCAGTAAGCAGGCTCCTTAGTTGCGGCATGTGGGCTCGCTCCTTAGTTGTGGCATGCGAACTCTTAGTTGAAGCACACATGTGGGATCCAGTGGCCTGACCAGGGATCGAACCTGGGCCCCCTGCATTGGGAGCGCGGAGTCTTATCCACTGTGCCACAAGGGAAGTCCCTCATTTGTGGCTTTGAAGAGACAAAGGACTCAGGTACCCCTAAGTGGTCACGCCACGGTCAGCTTCCCCTAGAATGTCTAAATCTGTCTATTTTTAGGATCAGAGTTAATTTTCTTGGTGTGAGTAGCCAGGATGGGAGAGGAAGTCTAAAGTGGATGGTGTTTCACTCTTAGGCATATACACCCAAAGGAACTGAAGGCAGGGACTCGAGCAGACACTTGTGCACCAATGTTCACAGCAGCATTATTCACAACAGCCAAAAGTTGGAAACAATCCCAGTGCCCATCAACAGATGAATAGATAAACAGACTGTGGCATGTACACACAATGAATAGCATTCAGCCGTAAAAGAGAATGAAGTTCTGACACATGCTACAACATGAATGAACCTTGAAAACATTAAGCTAAGTGAAATAAGCCAGACACAAAAGGACAAATACTATATGATTCAACTTATATGAAATATCTAGAAAAGGCAAATTCATAGAGACAGAAAGGAGATTAGAGGTTACCTGGGGCTGGGGAGGAGGGCGGGAATGAGGAGTTATTGTTAATGGTCACAGAGTTTCGGTTTAGGATGATGAAAACATTTTGAAAACAGTGGTGACGGTTGCACAGCATATGAATGTAATCAATGCCACTGCATTGTACACTTAAAAATGGTTAAAAGGGCAAATTTTATGTTATATGCTTTACCACAAATTTTAAAAGTTAATATTGTAATATATCAAAAACCATTGGATTGTACTTTAAATGGGTGAGTTGTATAATATATGAATTACATCTCAATAAAACTTTTTTAAAATAGATGATGTTTACTATAATTGTTTATTCTAAAGCAAATTCAAAGAGCTATATAGGGCTTCCCTGATGGCGCAGTGGTTGAGAGTCTGCCTGCCAATGCAGGGGACACGGGTTCGAGCCCTGGTCTGGGAAGATCCCACATGCCGCAGAGCAACTAGGCCCGTGAGCCACAATTACTGAGCTTGCGCGTCTGGAGCCTGTGCTCCACAACAAAAGAGGCCGTGATAGTGAGAGGCCCGCGCACCGCGATGAAGAGTGGCCCCCGCTTGCCGCAACTGGAGAAAGCCCTTGCACAGAAACGAAGACCCAACACGGCCAAAAATAAATAAATAAATAAATAAATAAACCCAAAGTTTAAAAAAAAAAAGCTTACACTTAAAAAAAAAAAAAGGTCTAAGTTATTGAATAATTTAAAAAAAAAAAAAAGAGCTATATAAAGTCAAAGACCAAAATAAAAAGAAACCAATCCATAATTGGACAAGAGATGTGAATTTTCAGGTACAGTTTCCCTCTGGACTTTCCTCCCCCTGGCACCCAGAGCCAGTCTGCAAGGCTGTCGTCTCAGGAATCTGGATTTGTTGCAGACAGTGTTTTTCCAGGATCTCTGTCACTTCATCTGGCAGCTGAAGACCACCCACCCCAGGGTAGGGCAGGCCGGATTAACACCATGCTGTTGGTGTTAATCTGGCTCGTGCCTTTGGAGCAGAGAAGGGCTAATCCTTGGAGAGGCTGGCTTCTGGGTATGGGTGGGGCTTGGGGTCAGGACCAGAGGAAGTGCTCGCTCCCAACAGGATTTGGAGTCAGCTGGGCTGGCTGTGGAGCATTTGCCCTGGGATGTAAGAACGTTCATGTTTTACAGGTCTACAGCACTTCTCTCGATTAACATTAGGATCTACACCATCACATCCATAACCATAGACCTCGGGTCCTGGGGCAGACACTTTTCTCATAGTGTTCATACCGTTAAGTTGATCTAACATAAGTAATTAATTAGGGAACTCGATCAGCATCATACAGAAGCCATAACCCAGATGCCTAGAAGGGCCAGGCAGGAAACCTAGGTGAATGAAGCAAGCTCCAGGGGACTGTGGCCAACAGGCCAGGGCCAGGGACAGCTGTGGGGTTAGCTGCTGGTTCCAGCCAACTGCTACTATGGGGGGAAAGTAGATCTTGGGTCTTCAAAAGAAGTCAGAATAAGGTTTTTAGGTGAAATTTCTTAATATTTATCTCATTGTTGATAACTATCTCAATTTTTCAAAACAAGAAAATTAAAGCCACCTTCCAGGCCTAATAATACATGTCTATAGCCTGGATATAGCCTATGACCTGCTGGTTTTTGGCATCTGTTTATAATATAGTCACAGGGATCAAGAAGTGGCACTGTGCTTGTAGTAAGAAAACCAATAACTATACACGGGCCAAAGGAGAATCCAGTACTCTGACAGGCTGCCTGCTTTAATTTACTACTGATAGATAAAAATTGTGCTGCAATGTATTTTGATTTTGGGGATATATTTAACCATCTTGCTTCAATTTCGTATTGATTATCCTAACAGTGGTTGTAATGAGGATGGTCAAAGGGCCCATTGGTTTGGGTTCAAGACCACATGAGGATTCTCAGGAAATCAGCATCAGGTAACCACTCGACAGAGTGAGCACCCCTTGGGAATCACAGCCAGGACCACTGACCCCCTTGCCCATCCCAGGAATGCATCTTGGGGGCAGGTCAAGAGCTTCAGCTTCAGATAGATATGGTCACTTGTCTAACCTCAGAGCCACAGCTTCCTGGACTATGAAACAAGAACACCAATGCCTAAAGAGTCTTGGGAGGATTAAATGAGATGTTTACAGGTATGTAAAGCATTAGGCCTCTTCCCAGCAAATGCTGAACCTGTCCCATCTCTCCCTACACAGCTTCACCATGCTTTGTACTTGCTTACCAGGGTTAACCTAAACACACAGCTCTCTTTGCTGCATCTACAGCAAGAATGAAGACCATTCTCAGCAATTAGACTGTCAACATTCCAGAAAATATCGACTTCACTCTGAAGGGAAGCACAGCTATTGTGAAGGACCCCAGCGGAAACCTGCAGAGGGACTTCAGTGACATAAATGTAGAACTCAGTCTCCTTGGAAAGAAAAAGAAGCAGCTCCAGGTTGACAAACAGTAGGGAACTAGAAAGGGACTGGCTATTGTTCGCACTCTGTAGCCATGAACAGAACACGATCAAGGATGCTACCCTGGGCTTTCGTTACAAGGTGAGGTCTGTGTACACTCACTTCCCCATCAACGTTATTTCCAAAATTTCTTGGGAACAAAATATCAATACGTCCACAGGGCTCAGATAAGGCCAGGCGTTGCTTGTTCAGTTCTCAAGGCCATAAAGATGAGTTAATTCTTGAAGGAAACAACATTGAACTTGCATCAAACTCAGCTGCATTGATTCAGCAAGCCATGGCTGTTAAAAACAAAAATACCAGAAAAATTTTGGATAGCATCTATGTGTCTGAAAAAGGAGCCGTTCAGCAGGCTGATTAATACTATCTAAGTTGTCCGACTACAGAGACAACAAGATGCCGGATGACTCCTTAGGCCTATCTGTGATATGTTAAAGATGAAAGAGAAGCCCTGTATTGAAAAGTATTATCTGGATAGATAGATTTGTGGTGCCTGCCAAACCTCAGCTCCGTATTTAATGGTTGATCCTCTTCTTCTTGAAAACAGATTCTTTTTTTAGATAAATTATATAAGGTCTCAACATAGTAATGGTTATTGGTATTCTTTGTCTTTTAACAAGGAGGACAGGGATGCAATGTTGGGGCCCAACATGGACAGTTGTGGGCAAGTGGGCAAACAGGGCCACCAGGCCAGATGAAAAGGCTCAGGGGACCTTTTAATGCCCGAGAACCAAGGCTTCCATCTTGGTCTCTCAAAACTAGCCAGTCAGCCCTTTCCCCAGAAAGGACCTTCTAGCCCTTGTCCTCTAGACAAGACCTTCTAACCTCTGTCCTCTAGAGGGAAAGAAAGGAAGAAAAATAATGTCTGTTGAGCATCATTTGCTTTTCTTCTTCCTTTCAACTCCTTCCTCAAATGCATCCCCCCCCCCCACTAGGAAACGGCCATCAAATCCTGTTAATTCTTCTTTTGAAAGACCACTACTCTCAGGCTTCCCTGGTGGCACAGTGGTTAGGAATCCACCTGCCAGTGCAGGGAACACAGGTTCGAGCCCTGGTCCGGGAAGATTCCCGCATGCCGCGGAGCAACTAAGCCCGTGCGCCACAACTACTGAGCCTGCACTCTAGAGCCCGCGAGCCACAACTACTGAAGCCTGTGTGCCTAGAGCCCGTTCTCTGCAACAAGAGAAGCCACCACAATGAGAAGCCCGCGGACCACAACAAAGAGAAGCCCCCGCTTGCCACAACTAGAGAAAGCCCGCGCACAGCAGCGAAGACCCAACTCAGCCAAAAATAAATAAATAAAAATAAAATAAATTTTTAAAAAAAGAAAGACCCCTTCTCTCCATCCCCACTTTCATGGTTCTATCTGAGCCTCATCAGAGTTTGCCTTCACTCCCTAACAACCATTCCCTACTCCTGCAGCCCACCCTCACACTGCCTGCCCTAAGTATTTTCCAGGGTACCAGAGGTTGGGGGGAGGGGAGGCTGACCCTGTCATTCCCAAGCTTAGAAGCCTTTACAGATATTCAGTTCCTCTCAAGGAAAGAGAAGTTTCTTTAGCCCCACATCCCTCTCGAGCGTCATCTGTCACCTCTTATCCCCACCCCGCCAGGCACTCAGCACTAAAGCCACACTGCATTTGTCATTTCCTGAGTATGCCAAGCCCAGGCACAACTTCATGCCTTTATTCAGGCTGCTGCCTCTGGGCCTGGCTCGCCAAGTGAATTTTTACCCCAGTCCCTTAAGGCGAATGTCATTAACCCATCTCTGCAAACAAGGTGTCACGCAAGATGGGTCCCTCTTACTAGGGTCCAAGACAAATTCCATGATGTCACAGGCATGGGCTAAGGAATACGCTACCTTGGGGATAGGGTAAATGAATCAAACAAGGATCTACCAAATAAGTGAAAGCTAAGGTCCCTTGGATCTACCCAGTCTCCCACAGAGAGACACACAGGGGCCAGGAAGCTGCAGGGCCCACACTGTGGGTCTGTGTGGCAACGGAGGCTCCCACCCCAACCGTCACTCTTTCTTCACATAGTACAAGTGCCAGAACAAACTTGACAGCGGTGCCAGGCAGTCTGTATTTGCCAGCTGTCTACAGGAGTTGTCTGAAAATGCCAACTGCCCAGATCTTAGGATATTAGACACCAATGTGGGACATTAGAGACTATCCTGTCAGGGAAAGAACCCCTGGGCCTGCAGGCTTACTTGAGATGCAGCACCTCCTACAGGGAGAAGGCGGGAACTCCCATCCAGTCCCAGATGGCTCAGTATCCAAGCAGCCTAGAGTAAGCACCCACTTTATTTATTTTTAAATTATTTATTTATTTATTTATTTTTGGCTGCGTTGGGTCTTCGTTGCTGTGCGCAGGCTTTCTCTAGTTGTGGCGAGTGGGGGCTACTCTTCATCGCGGTGCGCGGGCTTCTCACTGTAGTGGCTTCTCTTGTTGCAGAGCACGGGCTCTACGTACACGGGCTTCAGTAGTTGTGGCACACGGGCTCTAGAGCGCAGGCTCAGTAGTTGTGGCGCATGGGCTTAGTTGCTCCGCGGCATGTGGGATCTTCCTGGACCAGGGCTCGAACCCATGTCCTCTGCACTGGCAGGCGGATTCTTAACCACTGTGCCACCAGGGAAGCCCGATCCTAACAATCTTAATGGAAAAGTTAGGTCTGTTTTTTTTTTTTCCATATCCTCTATTTTGGGGAGAATAGGTATTCTCCAAAAACCATTTTCTAAAAATCCAGATTTGTTGATCTGTTTATAATTGGTGGGTTTTTTCCCCCATTTTATCTTTATCTTCTTCGTCATCATCATTACTCCCCAAATCACTTAAGTTCCCCCCACCTGAACACCTACTACATAGGGAGTGCTGTTTTGAAAAGTCATCTTTCCTTTAATAGATAACACTGCACAGAACAGCAAGGAGGCACTCGGGGGAGGTGGAGTATTTTGCTAGTCATGGAATTTGGAGAGCAAGCTTGCGTTTGGGAACTCAACAGTCAGCAAAGGTGCCAGTCCTTTTTATGGAGACCTGTCAGTCCTCCGTTGACTGTAAGGGTACACTCCTGATCTGCCTGCAGTTTTCATTTGATGACTTTGACCTTTCCAACAGAGTGTGTTACCGTGGCAAGCTTCCCATTGGTTCAATGAGCCTCATTTGGAATCAGATGAGTAATTACGTCTTTTCTGGCTTCCCACCCAATTCTAATTAGTGTACTCTACCTAACCAGAGCCAGCAGGAGCTGCCTCAAACTCTCTGCATCCCTTTCTACTGGATCTACGAAGCTCATTTGACTAGACAGTAAATGCTAATTGCTAAAAGTAGCCCTGGAAGTGTTCGCAGGCTCAGAATCCCTCCTCCCACTTCCTGCCCTCTCCCTCACCCCCTCCAATCTTCTTCCTTGTCAATTTATGTGATGATAACACCTTGATCTGGAATCATTTTTCTAATCTTTTAATCTTTAATCTTTTCAGTTAGTGTCACACCCTTGAGCCCATCTAAGAAAGACTTTAGGGATGGGGTGGCAGGCAGGTGGGGGAGCCTGGAGGGCAGGGAGCTGTGGGGCTGGCCTAAGAGCACAGGCAGAAGACTGAGAACATCTCCGAGGAAGGCAGCCTACTCAGGCTGTGAGGGAGGAGACGACAGAGCCCAGGTGAGCCTTTCTCCAAGTGGAAATGACCAAGGTCTGACCCAGGGATGAACAGCCTTGACGAAGGTCACTCCAAAGCCAGTGGCAGGTATTTGCCTAAAACCATGCTCTCTCCCTTCCTACATCTTCTCACTAGATTAGTGCTTCTCAAAACGTTTTAGCAACAGGATCTTCACCTGAAACAACATTTAGGCAGAATCCACCATTTAAAGCAGACAGAAGTTCAGAATGGCTATCGTCAAAAAATCTACAAATAACAAATGTTGGTGAGGATGTGGAGAAAAGGGAACTCATACGCTGTTGGTGGGAATGTAAATTGGTGCAGCCACTTTGGGGAACAGTATGGAGGTTCCTCAAAAAGCTAAAAATTGAAATACCATGTGACCAAGCAATTCCGCTCCTGGGTATATATCCGAGAAAAACAAAAACAGTAATTTGAAAAGATACATGCAAAAAAAAAGAAAAGAAACGATACACGCAGCCTGGGGCTTCCCTGGTGGCGCAGGGGTTGAGAATCCGCCTGCCAATGCAGGGGACACGGGTTCAATCCCTGGTCCAGGAAGATCCCACATGCCGCGGAGCAACTAAGCCCATGCACCACAACTACTGAGCCTGTGCTCTAGAGCTCATGAGCCACAACTACTGAGCCCATGTGCCACAACTGCTGAAGCCCATGCGCCTAGAGCCTGTGCTCCACAATGAGAGAAGCCACCGCAACGAGAAGCCTGTGCACTGCAACAAAGAGTAGCCCCCGCTCACCGCAACTAGAGAAAGCCTGTGCACAGCAACGAAGACCCAACACAGCCAAAAATAAATTAATTAATTAAAAAAAAAAAGATACATGCAGCCCAATGTTCACAGCAGCACTATTTACAATAGCCAAGACATGGAAGCAACCCAAGTGCCATCAACATATGACTGGATTAAGAAGATGTGTATATATATATATATATATACCACATTATATATAATTATTATATATAATATGTAATATTATATATAATAATATAATATTATTATATAATAATTATTATATTATATATAATATATATAATAGTTAATATATAGATTAATATACATAGGTATATATAAAATATATATAGGTATAGGTATATAATATATATAGGTATAATATATATATAATATACCTATATATATTTATATATTAACTACTTGGCCATGAAAAAGAATGAAATTCTGCCATTTACAGCAACATGGATGGACGTAGAGAATAATATGCTTAGTGAAATAAGTTAGAGAAAGGCAAATACCGTATGATATCACTTATATGTGGAATCTAAAAAATAATACAAATGAATGTATATGCAAAACAGAAACAGACTCACAGACATAAAAAACAAATTTGTGATTACCAAAGGGGAGAGGGAAGGGGGGAGGGACAAATTCAGGGTATGGGATTAACAGATACAAACTACTATGTATAAAATAGGCAGAAGACTGAGAACATTTCTGAGGAAGGTAGCCTGCCCAGACCGTGCCCCTGACCTTGCAGCCCTTTCCCCACCCTCTGTCCTTGCAATACCCCCAGCAAACATGCTGGGAAGAGTGTTAGGGAACCACTGGTACTCTCGACCAGCAGCCTCCTTTAGGCAGAAGGACACTGTAATCCTAGCCTTTCCCACCCCTACTCTCCCCTTCCCCAGCCAGACGGGAGGACAGATGCTTCCAAGTAAATGAGCTGAAATTCAAGTAAGAGAAATTCCTGGGGGTTGTTTACTTGGTGTTCCATGCCTCACAGGTTCTAGCGTGGCCTCTGGCTGCATTATCCCTCTGGGGGGTGGGGCAGGGCAGGCGGCCGACAGTGCCAGGAAGCCTGGGCAGCATTGGGTGGCAGTGCCTCTGGATCGAAGATACGTGGTGTCTGTCTGATACCCACCCACCTGCTTGATGCTTCCCACGTCTCTCCCTCTAGCAGACAGATTCCTGGCTCTTGTGTGGGGTTTCCTCATGCCTTCTCACCCCTTCTGTACCAAGTCTGCCCCAAATCAGACAGCAGGGATTTGGTGGGGAAGAGAAGGTATAGAAATGTTAGGACAAAGACAGTCTTGCTTTTATTTCTTTTTAACTACTGGGCAGCACTTAGCGAGCATTCAGTGGAGCAGACGGAAGACCCCTCCTTGGCCTCTCCTGGGGGCAGCAGAAGGTGTGCTGGACCTGGAGTCGGGAGCCGGGCTCTACATCCAGCTCTGCTTCCAGCTCTGCTATGAACAGTCCCAGGGGTCCTGAGCAAATGTCTTGACTCACTACACTTGGCCTTTCAATAAAATTAAAAGTTGGTTTCGGGGCTTCCCTGGTGGCGCAGTGGTTGAGAAGCTGCCTGCCAATGCAGGGCACACGGGTTCGGGCCCTGGTCTGGGAAGATCCCGCGTGCCGCGGAGCGGCTGGGCCCGTGAGCCACGGCTGCTGAGCCTGCGCGTCTGGAGCCTGTGCTCCGCGGCGGGAGGGGCCGCGATGGTGAGAGGCCCGTGCACCGCGATGGGGAGTGGCCCCCACTTGCCGCAACTGGGGAGGGCCCTTGCGCAGAGGCGAAGACCCAACACAGCCATAAATAAATAAATAAATAAATAAATAAAAAAAAAAAAAGTTGGTTTCTAAGGTCTCTTCTAGCTCTAGCATCGTGTTTAACAGGCCACCAATGGTTACTGCCTGGCGAGCCCTTAGTCCTGCTCTGAGGAAAGGGATCCAGGAGGCTCTTTTGGTGAAGTTATTTTGGATAGTGTCCCGCCCGGGACCAGCTGGAAGACAGAAGATGCCCAGACCAAAAGCAATCCACACACTGGACCAAGTGAGGCTGCCACCAGGGAGGTGGGCCAAAAGGGACACTCCTTATTGATGGTGACCAGATCCTCAGGTCCCCCTGTGTCAGGGGTTGAATATGAGGGTCTCACAGAGAGCATGTCGGAGTGACCACAGGAAGACGGGGTGCTCTCAACAAGGACTGGCCCCTGTTCCACTTCTCCAAGGCAATCCCATGGCCAGAGTTGGCAGCACTGGGACGAGGCACAGCTGTGCCACTGTTGAGATGCTTTCCAGGGCTCCGTACTTCCTCCTGTGGCCTTGTAGTCAACATCCATCACCTGAGGAGAGCCAGGCCTCCGTGTCTTGTCCTTGCAACCCTAAGCACCTTGAGCAATTATTCCATTCTATTCTATAAGCGGGTCATGATGGGTAAGGCCTGGGTCATAAATCACCTGACACCTTGAGTTCCCTTTGGTGCATGACTTGTTCCTAATCCAACACGCCGGATTAACTCCTTGTGGGTCAACGGAGCAAATGTTCCTTCAACATCAGGAGCCCTGAATAGTTTATTACTAACTAGTAAGGCGATGCTGCCAAACGTGCTCGACCTGTCTCTGTCTCCTCAGCATCTGATGGGGACAATATTATTCAATCCACCCATCTCCTAGGGCTGTTGTAGAAAGAAATCAAATGTGATCAAGTATGTGAACCTACTTAGGCATAAACAACGTGTGAGATAAATACTTGTCCTTGATACCCAAACAGTGAAGGGCATGGGACAGCAGGATGTGAACATTAAGAGCGCTGGCTCTGGAGTCAGACTTGATTGGGGTCAGATCATGGGTCTGGCACTTCCTGCACAGGTGACCTAGAACAAGTGACTTAGCCTCCCTGTGCCTCAGTTTTCTCATCTGTAAAATGGGGATGATAATAATAGCATCTGTTTTACAGGGTTGTTAATGAAGCTGATGCATGTCGAGTGTTTAGAACAGTGCCTAACATAGAGTAAATGCTCAATAAATGTTTATTATTATTAACAGCAACATGTTCCCCTGGCCAGAAGCTGGGCGGGTCCTCCTCCCTCCGAGGCGGGGCCTCGCCCTCATTCCGCTGCATGTGCACTGTGGGGCCTCATCAGCCCCATCCTGCCCAAGAGCCTTAGTCTACCCCAGAAGAGAAAGGCCACTGTAATGACCTGTCGCCCAAACAATCATCTGGGTTCCTTCGTTTGCAGGGTCCCAGAAGCGCCCCTTACTCCACGATTTCCCAGGTGTGCCCCTGACTATAGTGGGGGGAGCATGAGCACATACATGTCACGGAATCAGGACGAGAAACAACTCTTTTCCCTAAAGAGCTCCCCGGGGAAAGTACAGAGAATCGTCTTTACCCTAAACACCTTTAAAGAAGGGATTGCCCAGCTTTTCCTCTGCCTTTCATTTTCCTGGCTGGGGACAAAGAAACCCCCCACCTTGAGTTCGAAGTGAGGTGGACCTTTTAAAAAAGGAGTTTTAATTTCCAAAACGCAGCCTGTTCTTCTCTGCAGAGCCCTTTACTGGGAGCAGCAGTCCTTGACCCCCTTGGTGGGCTGGGAGCAGGGAAGGCAGGCACCCAGCCTGAGTGACTTCACTCTGCTATTTCCAAGGGAGCAACGTGAGCAAATGAGCCCCAAACCCTGGGGGCCTGGCCCGAGCTGACCACTCCGGGCAGCAAAGGGCTGGGGGTCTCCCACGCATCACTCAGTGTTTCTGCAGTGGTTCTAATGTAAACTGCCCAGAGACGATCATCCGGTGACCCTGAGAAGGGTCTCCTCTGGAGCAGAAAGACTGCAGAGGAAGAGGGTCCCACTGCATTTTGAGTGGCTCTTGTGTGTCGGGTTAGCCGCTGGCTGGATTGCCACACTGGCCACAGCGTCTGTCAATGACAGTCTTCTTGTACAGCCGGAATGACATCTTTGGCTCTGAGTCTGGATTTCCTAAACCCCAGATGTGAGCCGTGAATGGCATGCAGCAGTGACCAGTTCTTGGGATTTGCTCAGATGGCATGAAGACCTTTGTCCTTGAATCAGATCCCAAGCCAAACCGTGGACTCTGCCGGCCTGGCTTCCACAGCCGCTTCATGAGGCAGTCCTAGCAATGGACCAGTGTGATCAGAGGTAAGAAGTGTGATCCTAGCAATGGACCAGTGTGATAAGAGGTAAGAAGCAGCAGAGTTCTGGAGCTTCACCAAGTACGCCAACACACAATCCCAGCAAAGCTCTGGGTTAGAAAATAAGGACTGAGAGTTCCTGTGTTGTGACCCAGCTGCACAGGCCCTGACCTCTGACTCTTGTCATCTTCCTCCAGGAGAGAATTACTCTCTTTACGCAAGTAAGGGGCGTAGGCACTGAGATTTTCTCTGTGGAGGTCAAAAACCTTTTGCAGATTTTACCTTTTCCAATCTCAAAAGTATTTTTTTAATTTCAATATTTTCTGAGGCAAAGTCTATGTGAGGTATGATATTATTATAATGAATCCCATCATACAACTAAGCTAAGGCCCATGGAATCACAGGAGCGTAATTTATTCTCTCCTTCAGCAAATATTTGAAGCAGCCTAAGACTAAAACAGTCTGCGACGCAATGTGTAAGTTTCTCTCACTAAAACACAGCCTGTAGTCACAAGATTTGATGGTTCGGTGGTAGCGGTTAGAACCTGATTAAGACCTTTAGAGACCATAAATACAGAACCGATTAAGAAATCTCACCCCAGGCTTCCCTGGTGGCGCAGTGGTTAAGAATCCGCCTTCCAATGCAGGGGACACGGGTTCGAGCCCTGGTCCGGGAAGATCCCACATGCCGCAGAGCAACTAAGCCCGTGTGCCACAACTACTGAGCCTGTGCGCTAGAGCCCATGAGCCACAACTACTGAGCCCACGTGCTGCAACTACTGAAGCCCGCGCGCCTAGAGCCCATGCTCCGCAACAAGAGAAGCCACCGCAGTGAGAAGCCCACGCACCACAAAGAGGAGTAGCCCCTGCTCACTGCAACTAGAGAAAGCCCACGCACAGCAACGAAGACCCAACGCATCCAAAAATAAATAAATAAAATAAAATAAATTAAAAAAAAAAAAAAAAGAAATCTCACCCCAAATAATAACAGCACTAAATTGCATTTTTTTTTAAGTGCAAAGGGTCAGAAACGAGACTCTGATTTTCCCCATGATGAATATTTCACTAGCAAAACATCTCCGTCCCTCCACCCTCCTCCCTCCACCAAATTTTTAATCTGGCCTAGGTGGGTGGGGGTAGGGAGGGGTTGCATTTGAGTGAAGTTATTGCCTAGAAAGTGAGAGATCATCCTCAGGGGAGAGAGAGAGAAAGAGACTTCTTTACAGTGCAAAGTCGTCTAAAGTAGGCCATGGCATTTGCGAGCCAGCTCACTGGGAGAGGGATGAGAATTCTCTGGAGGAGCTGAGCTTGAGGCTGTAATCTTGGAGCGGGGAAGAGATGGCTGAGTCCAACTCAGGAAGTCTCGTGAAAGGGAACTGAGGCTGTTCCAGCCTCTGGGAGAATGACACTGGAGTGCAATCAAAGGGTGGACATGGAGCCCAAGCAGAAAATTACCTTGATTCACCCAGGAAACTAAGGACAAAAGCAATAACTCAGTTTCCACAGAGAAGTGTGTGTTGTGTTATGTTCTTGGAAAAACAAGGGGGAGAAACATTGGCATTTAAGGTCAGCTTTAGAAGATACTAGACTCAGAAGTCAGGGCTAGGGGAATAGAGAGGAGCAGGAAACTAGAAAGGTTTGGAAATAACAGTAATATTTTTGGTTAGTACAAGCTGAGCCTTCTAACCTCCAAATCCCACAGTCTTGAACGTACTGTCCCCTGAGATTCGTCCTCACTTGCTTGTGCACCAGGAGGCTGGATACATAGACGCCATGTGGGAGGGACATCATGGGAGGGACATCGTGGGAGCCACGAGGGGAAAGGCTGTGAATCCCAGGGTACCCCCTTTGGAAAAGCCATTTCTCCTCCACCTTGGATAGTTCTGGAAGCGCATGAACTACCATACAAGGGGCAATGAGAAGTGTCCAGAGGCCTTCTGTTTGCAACTGCCCTGAGGCCAGGTTTTCACCCAGTACGCTTTTGTGTATGTTTATTTGTTGGTTTAATTTCTCTCTAAACGAGTTTCTTTAGCTGTTAAAGAAAACAGCGGTTCTGAAAGCAGGGGCCCCTGGACCAGCGGCGGCAGCATCTCCTGGGAACTTGTTAGAACTACAGATGCTCTACTTGACCCCAGACCTAGAGCAGCAGCAACTTTAGGGGCGGGGCCAGCAACCGGTTCCAGTGACGCTGATGCCGGCTTGTTTGAGAACCACTCCTCAGCAGAATGCAGGCCCACTGAGCTATATAAAGTCTTAAATAGTTCACCTCTTCACTACTTATCGATCTCTGTGTGGCTTTTGTATTTAAACTTTCAATGACATGTAGCTCAATGTTTCCAGGGTTATTATGTACATTGTTGAGTCAACTATTTTAACCTTGGGGGTGAGGAGGAGGTACATAGGCCACATTTGTAATTGGATCCGCTGGATCTGCTTTCTTTTCTAGACTGGGGGAAGCGCAGCAAAGTAAACAAAGAGCTGTGGCTGCATTTGGCTCCCTCTGAGCTGTCTGGACTGGCCAGGCAACTGAGAAGTGTCCTTAGGACCTGCACCAGCTGGTCCTTCCCTTTGGAAACCAGAACTCAGAGGGTGGCACGTGACAGGCGAGTAACAGCTGAGATCACTCACGGGCTTACCCAGTTCCTTTTCATTTTCAGGTTCATTTATCCTAGCATTTCTCAACACCCCACCCACCGGGGGAAAATGGAATTTTATAGCGCTGGAGACTCAGTTCCACCCTCACCCTTTAGCCCCTCTCCCCTCCCTCCCTCCAGCCACACGTTCAGTCTGGCTCTCTCCGTGTGGGTTCTGGGCCTGCCAGAACATTCTAAGACAGAGGCGATTTCTTCCTGCCTGGCTCACCCTGTCAAGCAAGATAGGTGAGGCCAAAGACAGGTATCTGTCAGGGAGGCCGAGATGTGTGATCCCTGCAGCCTCTGGCACGGGAAGAGGAAGAGGCGACAGGGGCTTTCATGTGATGCCTGGAGCCAGCTAACCAGGAGGGCTGTTATGTAAGGAAAGCATGTGGGTTTGAGCACAGCTATTCACCTGTTGCTAATTAGTGCCTGCCTGTCAGCTGTGCAAGCTCACCTAGCTGTCAGATGCAGACAGAGACGCAGTCGAGAAGGATGGGTTCAGTTCAGCAAAAACATTTATTGAATTGTGTACTCTGTTAGGTGCTGGGGATACCGAAATAAATAAACCAGGGTCCGTGCTCACAAGGAGCTCGTGGTCAAGAAGAGGGACACAGGCCAGTAAACAGTCATTCACGATCCACATGAAACTATCTCCCATGGACAAAAAATCCTGCAGAAGTGCTTTGCAAGTTGAGTCAGGCAGACCTGGTGGTATTTTCCAGAAGGGTGTTCCAGGCAGAGAGAACAGCACATACAAAAGCTAGGGAGCGGGGCTGAGGTACTCTAACTCCGAAACAGTCAAATTAAGCTCAGGTTCAAATGCCAGGAGCAGAGTCAGGAAGGTGGCCTCCTTCTGACAGGACCAAAATCTGAGCAGGAGAACCAGAGAGAAGAGGCAGGGCTCGCTGCTGCCAGGCAGACTCTGTGTGCAGACCCTGATGTCCCCAAGCAGGACACGTGGAGCTGCTCTGCATGAAGAAAGAGTGGGAGCTGGAGCCCAGGGACATTTTAAAGCCCCGTATGTGTCTGGGAGGCTGAGAACCAGCCTCCCAGATAAAAGGGAGTATCCAGGAGTGCAGCACCGAAATCTGTCCATTTGTACACGAGGAGGTTTTGTAAGAGCCCTGGGGGCAAAGAAGTTACAAGAACAGAAACGCTTACAGAACAAAAAATTCTCTGGAGGTGTGTTCTGTTCTGTGTCTCTACCTATAAAGAGATTTTTCCCTCCAACGTGGGGCTCTGTCCTCAGCTCTCTCCCCAGTGTCACTCTGTGGGTTACCTCATGTGACCCAGGACTTTAGTTACCACGGACAACCTCGGTCTCCAGGCCAGTTTCTCTCCTGGCAGACAACTGCTTACTGGACATCTTCACCTTGACACTGGTAGACACTCAAACTTAACATTGTAATGTGTCCAAAAGGGAGTATCTCGTCACCATCCCTCTTCCCCCAAGCCCTCTCCAGTGGACCCTAGCTCAGGGTACGGGACTTCAATTCACCTTAATGCCTGACCCAGAAATCCCGTGAGGCCTTTCTCTCCCCTCCTCTCTCTCATCAAATTATTTACTAAATCATTCTTGAACCTATTCACCTTATATTAGTTGATAGTTTCCTACGGCTGCTGTAACAAATTACTACAAGCTTAGTGCCTTAAAATAACACAAATTTATTATCTTGCAGTTCTGGAGGTTGGAAGTCCGAAAATGGGCTTCACTGAGCTAAAATCAATGCGTCAGCAGGGCTGTGTTCCTTCTAGAGGCTTTAGCGGGGAGTCAGTTCCCTTGGTATTTTCCAGTTGCCTGCATTCCTTGGCTCTTCGCCCCTTCTTTCATCCTGAAAGCCAGCAGCACAGCATCTTCCACTCTCTCTGACTTTGACCATATGCTTTCTTCCACCTTTTAATGATTCTTTTGACTACCCTGGGCCCACACAGATGATCCAGGATAATCCTCCCATCTCAAAATCCTGAACTTAATCACATCTGAAAAGTCCCTTTTGCCTTGTAAGGTGACACAGGTTCTGGGGATTAGGAAATGGACCTCTGTGGGCCGTTACTCTGCCTACCACACACCTCTTCCTTTCCCAACAGCACTGCACCAGCATCTCTCATCTGGCCCCAGTGGGTACAAGCACCCTGCTCTTATCCATCCCAGCACTTATCTCATCCTTTTATAACTGCCTGTTCACAGGCCTACCTTCTTTCTCCTCTGAGCTTTACCTGCCTTGAGGACAAGATCAGAATCTTGTTCCATGTTGTCGCCCAGGTACCTCATAAGGCTCAATGAACATTTTCTGAATAGGATTTTTAAAAATAAAATAATGGGAATTCCCTGGTGGTCCAGTGATTAGGACTCCACACTTTCACTGCCAAGGGCACGGATTCGATCCCTGGTAGAGGAACTAAGATCCCACAAGCAGCGCAGTGTGGCCAAAAATAAAATTTAAAAATTAAAAATTAAAATAAAATAACTCTCCCTCTGATTGAAAACTCTGAGCCTCAGACCTGCTCTGGTTTGCTTTCTTAGTGCTTACTACCTATTGTGGACAAAGGCAGCAGAGGAATACTTTCCTAGTGGAAGGGAGGGGCCAGTGCACAGCTCAGGGCTTGTCAGTACCAGGTCAGGAAGGCAACTGGGGACAAGGCCCTGGCAGAGAGGTCTGGGAGGTTTTCCAAAGCCGGCATCCAGAAGAGAGGTTTCCCCTCTCAGGTCACATGGGTGAGGCTGGGCACTGTTGTCTGTAATTTCATCACTGGCCAGAGCCAGATTCCTGAGACATAATAAGAATTCCAGGACAGCACACAAGAGGCAGCCGCTGGACTGTCAGCCTCAGGCTAGAGGAAGGCAGAGCCAGTGAGGTAGCTCCCCAGCCCTCCCACTCCTACCCCTCCTCTTCCCCCACGAAAGCCCCCTCCTCACCCCTCTCCCCTCCCTTTGTACTTCCGAATGCCAGGCCCACTCAAGGCAGACATTTGAGAGAGTACCTCCAAACTTCTGGCAACTTCAACAGCTGCTGGGACTGATGAGAAAACAATTTGTTAACAAATGACACTTTTCCGTCTGTTTTTAATAGATGAAAGATTTACAAAATCAGAATTAGTCTCCTTCAGCAGTTAGTGTAGCCAAGACAAATCACATCAAAAGTACTTGTCAACTTACTTCCTGTCGACTAGAGGATAAACAAGTCTCTCTCCCTCTCTTTTTTTTCTTTTTTCAAAATAAATAAAGTATACATTATTAGGACTTTTCACAGCCGAAAGTCAGTTTTTCACTTCCATTCCATGTGGAAATTTTTGCTGTATGATATTCCGTAGCATATTTGCTGTATGATATTCTGTAGCATATCTGTTTCACAATGTATTCATCCATTTTTCTCTTGCTGGACATTTAGATTGCTCTAGGTTCTTTTCCTCTTTCAAATAATTCTGCAATGTATTCTTCTGTGTGTCTCCTTATGTACATGTGGGAAAGTCTCCAAAGATGGGTAAGTACTTCCTCGTCTTATATAAAATTATTTATTTATCTATTTATTTTTTGGCTGCTTTGAGTTTTCGTTGCTATGCCCTGGCTTTCTCTAGTTGCAGCGAGCGGGGGCTACTCTTCGTTGCGGTGCACAGGTTTCTCATTGCGGTGGCTTCTCTTGTTGTGGAGCACGGGCTCTAGAGCGCACACTCAGTAGCTGTGGTGCACGGGCTTAGTTGCTCTGCAGCATGTGGGATCTTCCCGGACCAGGGATCGAACCCATGTCCCCTGCATTGGCAGGCAGATTCTTAACCACTGCGCCACCAGGGAAGTCCCGTCATCTTTACTAAATGAGTAACGACTAAACTGTCCAACGTGGTCGCATGAATTCACCCTCCCACCAACAGCACACATGTTCCTGTTGCCCCACATCTTACCCAATACTTCAGCAAATGTTTCGCGGTTTTTTTGTTTGTTTTGGGTTTTTCGGGTTTTTTTTGTTGTTGTTCTTTTCAGTTTTTACCAATCTTACGGGTATAAAATGGTATCTGGTTTCCTGTAATTTACATTTCCCCGACTACTAGTGAGAACAGCCATCTTTTCGTGTATTCATTGGCTTTTTAGATTTTTTCCGTGGCTTGCCTGTTTGTATCTTTTGCCTAATTTCTATTGAGTTATTTATCTCATCAATCTGTAGTCTGTTTGTTTTTACATATACATTCTGGATACTAGTCCTCTGTTATTTATAAGCTATGTCTGTTCAGGTCCTCCAAGAAGCAGACACCAAGAGGAAATTGGAAGTGCAAGACAATTATTGGGGGGTCAATGCTTCTGAAGGGTAGTGGGAAAAGGAACAGGAGTGGTTGGGAAGAATCTTCAGACGCCAATGCAGCTCTTGATACCTGTGATGGAAGAAAAGAGAGGAGGATTGAGTAGGAAGGGCCTTCTTCTGTAGGCAGTTCTGAAAGGTCTCGGCCAGGCTAATGGGGAGCCCCAGAAGAAAGTTTGCCTTTTAAAGGAGACCAACACTGGGCAGGAATGGCTCAGCTTAGGTTCTCCCACCATGCTCAGTCACTGGCAGGGACCGGGCAAGGGAGAGCATGGCCTTGGCTTGAACACTGGTGGATCTTAAAGGCATGGCGTCTACTGGCTGTCAGCCAATCACACACCTGGCAGGTGTTTCTCTCATGAAGGAAGACCAAGCAGCACACCCCTTATGGCTGCCCCACTGCCAACTTCTTCTCTCAGTTTGTGCTTGTCTATTTTTTATTTTTCCCATATGGCCTCTTCTTTTTTTTTTTTAATTTTATTTTACTTTTTTTATACAGCAGGTTCTTATTAGTCATCCATTTTATACACATCAGTGTATACATGTCAATCCCAATCTCCCAATTCATCCCACCCCCACCCCCACCCCCCGCCGCTTTCCCCCCTGGGTGTCCATACGTTTGTTCTCTACATCTGTGTCTCTATTTCTGCTCTGCCAACCAGTTCATCTATACCATTTTTCTAGGTTCCACATATATGTGTTAATATACGATATTTGTTTTTCTCTTTCTGACTTACTTCACTCTGTATGACGGTCTCTAGATCCATCCACGTCTCTACAAATGATCCAATTTCGTTCCTTTTTATGGCTGAGTAATATTCCATTGTATATATGTACCACATCTTCTTTATCCATTCATCTGTTGATGGGCATTTAGATTAATTCCATGACCTGGCTGTTGTAAATAGTGCTGCAATGAACATTGGGGTGCATGTGTCTTTTTGAATTATGGTTTTCTCTGGGTATATGCCCAGTAGTGGGATTGCTGGGTCATATGGTAATTCTATTTTTAGTTTTTTAAAGGAACCTCCATACTGTTCTCCACAGTGGCTGTATCAATTTACATTCCCACCAACAGTGCAAGAGGGTTCCCTTTTCTCCACATCCTCTCCAGCATTTGTTATTTGTAGATTTTCTAATGATGCCCATTCTAACTGGTGTGAGGTGATACCTCACTGTAGTTTTGATTTGCATTTCTCTAATAATTAGTGATGTTGAGCATCTTTGCATGTGCTTCTTAGCCAACTGTATGTCTTTGGAGAAATGTCTATTTAGGTCTTCTGCCCATTTTTGGATTGGGTTGTTTGTTTTTTTAATATTGAGCTGCATGAGCTGTTTATATACTTTGGAGATTAATCCTTTGTCCGTTGATTCGTTTGCAAATATTTTCTCCCATTCTGAGGGTTGTCTTTTCGTCTTGTTTGTAGTTTCCTTTGCTGTGCAAAAGCTTTTAAGTTTCACTAGGTCCCATTTGTTTATTTTTGTTTTTATTTCCATTACTCTAGGAGGTGGATCAAAAAAGATCTTGCTGTGATTTATGTCATAGAGTGTTCTTCCTATGTTTTCCTCTAAGAGTTTCAGAGTGTCCAGTCTTACATTTAGGTCTCTAATCCATTTTGAGTTTATTTTTGTGTATGGTGTTAGGGAGTATTCTAATTTCATTCTTTTACATGTAGCTGTCCAGTTTTCCCAGCACCACTTATTGAAGAGACTGCCTTTTCTCCATTGTATATCCTTGCCTCTTTTGTCATAGATTAGTTGACCATAGGTGTGTGGGTTTATCTCTGGGCTTTCTATCCTGTTCCATTGATCTATATTTCTGTTTTTGTGCTAGTACCATATTGTCTTGATTACTGTAGCTTTGTAGTATAGTCTAAAGTCAGGGAGTCTGATTCCTCCAGCTCTGTTTGGCTATTCGGGGTCTTTTGGGTCTCCATACAAATTTAAGATTTTTTTTCTAGTTCTGTAAAAAATGCCACTGGTAACTTGATAGGGATTGCACTGAATCTGTAGATTGCTTTGGGTAGTACAGTCATTTTCACAATATTGATTCTTCCAATCCAAGAACATGGTATATCTCTCCACCTGTTTGTGTCATCTTTGATTTCTTTCATCAGTGTCTTATAGTTTTCTGAGTACAGGTCTTTTACCTCCTTAGGTAGGTTTATTCCTCGGTATTTTATTCTTTTTGTTGCAATGGTGAATGGGATTGTTTCCTTAATTTCTCTTTCTGATCTTTCATTGTTAGTGTATAGGAATGCAAGAGATTTCTGTGCATTAATTTTGTATCCTGCAACTTTACCAAATTCATTGGTTAGCTCTAGTAGTTTTCTGGTGGCATCTTTAGGATTCTCTATGTATAGTATCATGTCATCTGCAAACAGTGACAGTTTTACTTCTTCTTTTCCAATTTGTATTCCTTTTATTTCTTTTTCTTCTCTGATTGCCATGGCTAGGACTTCCAAAACTATGTTGAATAATAGTGGCAAGAGTGGACATCCTTGTCTTGTTCCTGATCTTAGAGGAAATGCTTTCCGTTTTTCACCATTGAGAATGATGTTTGCTGTGGGTTTGTCGTAGATGGCCTTAATTATTGCTCTATTATTATCTACCTCTATTATTGCATAGAGGTAGGTTCTGTCTATGTCCACTTTCTGGAGAGATTTTATCATAAATGGGTGTTGAATTTTGTCAAAAGCCTTTTCTGCATCTATTGAGATGATGATCATATGGGTTTTATTCTTCAATTTGTTAATATCGTGTATCACATTGATTGATTTGTGTATACTGAAGACTCCTTGCATCCCTGGGATAAATTCCACTTGATCATGGGGTATGATCCTTTTAATGTGTTGTTGGATTCTGTTTGCTAGTATTTTGGTGAGGATTTTTGCATCTATATTCATCAGTGATATTGGTCTGTAATTTTCTTTTTTTGTAGTATCTTTGTCTGGTTTTGGTATCAGGGTGATGGTGGCCTCATAGAATGAGTTTGGGAGTATTCCCTCCTCTGCAATTTTTTGGAAGTGTTTGAGAAGGATGGGTGTTAGCTCTTCTCTAAATGTTTGATAGAATTCACCTGTGAAGCCATCTGGTCCTGGACTTTGTTTGTTGGAAGATTTTTATTTTTTTATTTTATTTTATTTATTTTATTTTTGGCTGCGTTGGGTCTTCGTTGCTGTGCACCGGCTTTCTCTAGTTGCCGTGAGCAGGGGCTACTCTTCATTGCGGTGCACGGGCTTCTCATTGCGGTGGCTTCTCTTGTTGAGGAGCACAGGCTCCAGGTGCGCGGGCTTCAGTAGTTATGGCTTGCCGGCTCTAGAGCTCAGGCTCAATGGTTGTGGCACACGGGCTTAGTTGCTCCGCGGCATGTGGGATCTTCCCGGACCAGGGCTCGAACCCGTGTCCCCCGAATTGGCAAGCAGATTCTTAACCACTGCGCCGCCAGGGAAGTCCTGTTGGAAGATTTTTAATCACAGTTTCAATTTCATTACTTGTGATTGGTCTGTTCATATTTTCTATTTCTTCCTGGTTCAGTCTTGGAAAGTTATACCTTTCTAAGAATTTGTCCATTTCTTCCAGGTTGTCCATTTTATTGGCATGGAGTTGCTTGTAGTAGTCTTTTATGATGTTTTGTATTTCTGCGGTGTCCGTTGTAACTTCTCCTTTTTCATTTCTAATTTTATTGATTTGCGTCCTCTCCCTCTTTTCCTTGATGAGTCTGGCTAAAGGTTTATCAATTTTGTTTATCTTCTCAAAGAACCAGCTTTTAGTTTTGTTGACCTTTGCTATTGTTTTGTTTCTATTTCATTTATTTCTGCTCTGATCGTTATGATTTCGTTCCGTCTACTAACTTTGCGTTTTGTTTGTTCTCCTTTTTCTAGTTCCTTTAAGTGTAAAGTTAGATTATTCATTTGAGATTTTTCTTGTTTCTTGAGGTAGGCTTGTATTGTTATAAACTTCCCTCTTAGAACTGCTTTTGCTGCATCCCATAGGTTTTGGATTGTCGTGTTTTCGTTGTAATTTGTCTCTAGGTATTTTTTTTATTTCCTCTTTGATTTCTTCAGTGATCTCTTGGTTATTTAGTAACGTATTGTTTAGCCTCCATGTGTTTGTTTTTTTACGTTTTTTTCCCTGTAACTGACTTCTAATCTCATAGCGTTGTGGTCGGAAAAGATGCTTGATATGATTTCAATTTTCTTAAATTTACCGAGGCTTGACTTGTGACCCAAGATGTGATCTATCCTGGAGAATGTTCCATGTACACTTGAGAAGAAAGTGTAATCTGCTATTTTCGGATGGAATGTCCTATAAATATCAATTTAATCTATCTTTTCTATTGTGTCATTTAAAGCTTGTGTTTCCTTATTAATTTTCTGTCTGGATGATCTGTCCATTAGTGTAAGTGAGGTGTTAAAGTCCCCCACTGTTTTTGTGTTACTGTCAATTTCCTCTTTTATAGCTGTTAGCAGTTGCCTTATGTATTTAGGTGCTCCTATGTTGGGTGCATGCATATTTATAATTGTTATATCTTCTTCTTGGATTGATCCCTTGATCATCATGTAGTGTCCTTCCTTGTCTCTTACATCATTCTTTATTTTAAAGTCTATCTTATCTGACATGAGTATTGCTGCTTCAGCTTTCTTTTGATTTCCATTTCCATGGAATATCTTTTTCCATCTCCTCACTTTCAGTCTGTATGTGTCCCTAGGTCTGAAGTGGGTCTCTTGTAGACAGCATATATACGGGTCTTGTTTTTGTATCCATTCAGCGAGCCTGTGTGTTTTGGCTGGAGCATTTAATCCATTCATGTTTAAGGTAATTATTGATATGTATGTTCCTATTACCATTTTCATAATTGTTATGGGTTTGTTTTTGTAGGTCCTTTACTTCTCTTGTGTTTCCCACTTAGAGAAGTTCCTTTAGCATTTGTTGTAGAGCTGGTTTGGTGGTGCTGAATTCTCTTAGCTTTTGCTTGTCTGTAAAGCTTTTGATTTCTCCATCAAACCTGAATGAGATTCTTGCCGGGTAGAGTAATCTTCCCTTTCATCATTTTAAATATATCATGCCACTCCCTTCTGGTTTGTAGAGTTTCTGCTGAGATATTAGCTGTTAAGCTTATGGGAGTTCCCTTGTATGTTATTTGTCGTTTTTCCCTTGTTGCTTTCAATAATTTTTCTTTGTCTTTAATTTTTGTCAATTTTGTTTATCCTGTATGGGACTCTGCGCTTCCTGGACTTGGGTAACTATTTCCTTTCCCATGTTAGGGAATTTTTCGACTATAATTTCTTCAAATATTTTCTCAGGTCCTTTCTCCCTCTCTTCTCCTCTGGGACCCCTAGAATGCGAATGTTGTTGCGTTTAATGTTGTCCCAGAGGTCTCTTAGGCTGTTTTCATTTCTTTTCATTCTTTTTTCTTTATTCTGTTCCACGGCAGTGAATTACACCATTCTGTCTTCCAGGTCACTTATCTGTTCTTCTGCCTCGGTTATTCTGCTATTGATTCCTTCTAGTGTATTTTTCATTTCAGTTATTGTATTGTTCATCTCTGTTTGTTCTTTAATTCTTCTAGGTCTTTGTTTAACATTTCTTGCATCTTCTCGATCTTCCCCTCCATTCTTTTTCCGAGGTCCTGGATCATCTTCCCTATCATTATTCTGAATTCTTTTTCTGGAAGGCTGCCTATCTCCACTTCATTTAGTTGTTTTTCTGGGGTTTTATCTTGTTCCTTCATCTGGTACAAAGTCCTCTGCCTTTTCATTTTGTCTATCTTTCTGTGAATGTGGTTTTCCTTCCAAAGGCTGAAGAATTGTTGTTTTTCTTCCTTCTGTTGTCTGCCCTCTGGTGGGTGAGGCTATCTAAGAGGATTGTGCTAGCTTCCTGATGGGAGGGACTGGGGTGGGTAGAGCTGGGTGTTGCTCTGGTGGGCAGAGCTCAGTAAAACTCTAATCCACTTGTCTGCTGATGGGTGGGGCTGGGTTCCCTCCCTGTTGGTTGTTTGGCTGTATGGCCTCTTTTGATGAAAAGGAGCTTTACATTTTAATGCAGATGAATTTATCACTATTCTTTATAGTCTGTCCTTTTTGTGTTTTCAGGTATTATTGCCTACTCTCTGATCTTGAAAGTTTTCTATATTTTCCCCTAGAAGTCCTAAAGTTCTGCTTTTCAAATTTTTCACCTAGAATTTAATGGGTTGTTTCTGGTTTTGTTTTTCTACATGGGTTTCTGAATTTCCAGTGTCATTCATTGAATAATTCATCCTTTCTCTACAGATCTGCATGTTGCCTCTGTCATATATCAATTCTTCGCATACACAGGAATCTGCCTGAGGACTCTCTGTTCTGTTCCATGGGTCTATTTGTCTCTTTCTAGGTTAATACCACACCACCTTAACTTAATAAGTCTTATAAAGTAAGTCATTCATCTCCTTTTCTTCAAAATTTCATAGTTATTTTGGCCCTTTGCTTTTTTGCAGCAAGGCTAGAATCATCTTTTTTTTTTTTAATAAATTATTATTTTGTTGTTGTTGTTGTTGTTGTTGTTTATTTTTGGCTGTGTTGGGTGTTTGTTGCTGCACGTGGGCTTTCTCTAGTTGCGGCAAGCAGGGGCTACTCTTCGTTGCAGTGCCCAGGCTTCTCATTGCAGTGGCTTCTCTTGTCGCATAGCACGGGCTCTAGGTGCACAGACTTCAGTAGTTGTGGCACGTGAGCTTCAGTAGTTGTGGCTCGCGGGCTCTAGAGTGCAGGCTCAGTAGTTGTGGTGCATGGGCTTAGCTGCTCTGCGGCATGTGGGATCTTCCCAGACCAGGACTTGAACCCATGTCCCCTGCATTGGCAGGCGGATTCTTAACCACTGCACCACCAGGGAAGCCCAAGGCTAGAATCATCTTATCTAGTTACACAAAATATCCTGTCTGGATTTTTAGAATTTATAGATTAATTTAGGAAGAATTGAAATCTTATGACAGTGAATCTTCATATCATGAACATACCTTATCTATCAAAGAATACCTAAATCAGTGAAGTTTTATAATTTTCTTCATAAAGATCATGCATATATTTCATTAGATTTATTTCTGGTCCCTTATAGCTTTTGTTTCTCTTATAATTGTAAGCTTTAAAAGTTTTTGTTTCCTAACTGTGACATAAAAATGCAAATTGATTTTTGTATAATGAGCTTCTACTTAGCAACTTTGATGCCTTCTCTTAGACATTGAGGCTCTTTTTCACAGGTCTCTAGACAACCTGGATCCTTCTGTACCCGAGGAAAATCCATCAGCAGGTTACCCAAGCAGTCCAAGTAGGAGGAAAAGTCATTTGCTGACTCCCCTGGCTAAACAGCAACGCCCCCTTCTGGAGACCTGCCAGCAAGACAGAACTCTCCAGAGATAGCTGCTCTGCTTGTTTAGATCCAACAAGGATCTGGACAGAGTAGCCTAGCTTGAGGTCAGCATTACTGTTACAGAACAGAATGATCCCCAGGCAAAAGGCCCAGCACCAACTGGGTTAGACAGGGGGCTGTGTGGGTGACCTGATTAGAGGATGGCGTTTCTTGATTCGCCACATCCACTCTGTCCTTCCACTCTCCCTACTTGGAAAGGCCTTGGGGACGTCAGAAAGCAGGCCAGGAGGAGGAGGCAGCACTGCGTCAAGAAAGGGAGTTAGAGTGAAGCCTGCCCCTGCCAACCCTTCACTGCCACTCAGCTCCCACGATGTTCCCCAGCTAGGTTCCTCGTGAAGTGTCCACCTGGCCTGACTGCTGGAGGTCAGTTGGGCAGCTTCGAGAGCTTTGTGTGAGGCCAGGAAGATGTGTTCTGTGTTCTATGGACCTTTGGCTTTGGGGTCATCCTAAGTAGATACTGGAGAAAGAAAGAGAGAGAGGATGAAGAAGTGATGCCCACTTGGTAGACACAGGCCTCTCACCAGCTCTCAGCTGTCTCCATAAAACAGTCCTGAGGCAACGTGTCTTCCAGAGGTCCCATTGTCTCTTCTCTCATTTCTCCATGGCCTGCTTGGGTGTCTAGGGTCCTGATGACTTAATGCAAAGGCCTAGGTTTTAGTTCCATATCCAACTGCAACCAAAGCATGAGCCAGTGGGGCACAGTGAACAATGAATGTGCAGAGTCAGACAGACCTGAGTTCCAATCCCCGAGGGATCCCAGGTATGCCACAGTCAACTCTTCTGAGCTCTGGTTTCTCCCTCTGTTTAAGGGAGAAGAAAGTACCTTCCTTGTAGGGTTGTTGGGATAATTAAATTGAATCACAAACATCACTGCAGAGCAGATGCCTGATAAAGCTGTTTGCTTCCTTGCAAGGTTCGTGGGGAAATCACTGAATCACTTCTCCAGTTTAAGGGGGTGTCAGGTACTTGCCAATCTCACCTCTTCTCCAAGGAACCAAGAAACATGAGTTCTGCTGAAATGAGCATTTCAGCTTTATGACAACCCCGTGAGGTAGACAGAGTAGGTATTATGGCCATGCTGCAAATGAAGAAACCGAGGTTCAGAGAAGCAATGTGACTCCCGAAATCAGAGGCAGGACATGGCAGAGCAGAGATAAGAAGCCAAGTCCTTCCTGGAGCCTTTGTTGCCCGGGCCCCACCCGGTCACTTCCCTTCCCCTGTCCTGGCAACCCACTCCCAGACCTCAGGTAACCCCATGGTTTTTAGCTCCAGGGCATCTTTTTCAGATGACAAGTTAAGTATTTCAACTGCCAGGAGCAACAGTTCACTGACTCACAGGACCCTTCCAGTCTCTGGTGTTTTCCTGTGAACAAGAATGGACTGAAAGGCTGTTGTTTTTCTTGCTCTTGCATTTCATAAGAACTGCTATTCTATGTAACGCCCATAAGCTGGAAAGTGCAATCAGGTAAAGGTAGAGGTGAAAGAAAGGTTAATGGGAAGAAACAAGGGGCAAGAGAGGCTATTTATAGGAATCAGCAAATCATTATTTAAACAAAAAATGATTGTTCTTATTATATATTGCCTTTATTATAATGATCTATGCATTTGTAAGGCTTCCTCCATTTGTAAGGTTCTGGAGGAGAAAGTGTGTGTGTCTGTGTGTGTGTGTGTGTGTACGTGCACTCACGCCTGTCAGTCTGTCTGTGTCTGTATTTAATCTTCTGCAGCACCTGACCTGGTATCTAACACATAAACAACTAACCTATAGAAGGAAGGAATGGGTAGCCCATCTTCCCAGAAATGCCTTCTCCTCTGGCTTTCGGTTATGTCTGACATTCGCACCATGAGGGTCTCCACCTCCTGGTGACTGTTCCCTTTTACTAGGTTAAGTACTAACTAGGTCTTACTCACTGTCTACAGAGCAGAGCAGAGCAGAATACCATGGGAAGGGCCCTCTGATGAATTAAATGGGGGGAAAAGCTGACCCATGGAATGTGGTCTTTCGTGTGATGGGCACTTGCTCCTGGGACGTGGAGCATGTCTCTGGCCTTTGTAGGAAGATAAGGAATTGCTCCACAAGGAGGATCCCTGAGAAAGCAAGTGTTGCTCACACCATCATCTATCAGGACCAGTTTGATTTGGGTCTGGCTCCGCATTGCAGCCTGGGCCACCAGGCAGAGCAAAACTAAAGGGCTCCTGTACGGGTCAAGCCAATGACCCTGGTCTCGTTCCTTTAGCCTCCCTCAGAATCGGGCTGGACTACTAAGGACCTCTGTGGAGCCCGAAACAGACCAGCCAAGAGGCTACTGATGTATTTTTTTCTCATTTGTTTCTTTCCTTTATCATCTGGTCATTGGTTTATTCAGTCACTCATTCACTAACATATTTATCTTTGCCTTGTTACAAAATGGATTTAAGGTGAAACCAATTTATCCAAAAGATGACATTTTTAAGTTAATTCACATCTATCATCAATGGCATTCAATAATTTAACTCAACAAATAATTATTAAATGCCAACTCTAATAGCAGTGAGACAATATCAGTGAAAAGATGAAGATTGGCCGCACCGAAAGGTACCTTCTAGTCTAAGTGCAGCAGTGGACAGGTAAACAGACAATTACAAGACAACTGCGTGTCAACTCTTTTATAATTCCTGTGATCGTGGCTAAACAGTCTCTCTTACTATCAGTCAGTCCCAACTATCACAAAAATTAGTGTTCCTAGTGGTTTATATTTTATGCACTCTAATGACATCTCACTAGTTGTCATATCATTCCTCAGCAACCAAAAATTGCTCCCCAGATTAAGGCTGATGCAGCAGCACCCCCTGTCCCCCACCTCCAGCCTTTGCTGCCTAACAGCCTACTGGTCCTACCCAGGCAGGGGCCGTTGTGATGGAGTTCTCTCCTTATAAATGGAAGAACTTACAAAGAAAAATATCAATGAGAATGAGCGTTAAAGCAATGAATGTGAAAGACAATTTTAAATGCAACTTGCAAACTACAAGTAAGCATGGGGAAGCAGCTACATTTTCAGAGGCTCCATTCACGGTCTAGTTCTACTTAGCTCAGATGAAGAAATGGCAGCTTGGGTTTCCCTGGTGGCACAGTGGTTGAGAATCCACCTGCCAATGCAGGGGACACGGGATCGATCCCTGGTCCGGGAAGATCCCACATGCCGCAGAGCAACTAAGCCCGTGCGCCACAACTACTGAACCCACGCGCCTAGAGGCCATGCACCACAGCAAGAGAAGCCACTGCAATGAGAAGCCCGCATGCAGCAATGAAGACCCAACACAGCCTAAAATAAATAAATTTATTAAAAAAAAAAAAAAAGAAAAGAAAAGAAATGGCAGCTTGACCACTGGCTCCAGGTCACCCCACAAGTAAGTGAAAAACCAAGACCCAGGAGCCAGTCTTCACCTCCCCAGTGAGAGATTCAGGATCATGGCCAGTATTTGTACCTTGAGCTTTAAACTTTTTCTGAATGTGTTTTAATTTATTCTCTCATTTTATCTCCTCAAGATGTCACATTTGGCAAATGGAGGGAAATCAGGCCAAAGAAAGATAGATGACTTCCCTGTGGTCATTCACATTATTGTCTGGGTTGTAATGGAATCCTAGGACCCAAGTTTCCCAGCACCTGGTTTTAACAGTGAATAGAGCACTTGCTGTACCTTTTGAGAACAGAGGTACATAAGGAGCCTGGTAATTTATGAGAAAGCCCTGGCATGTCGAGAGTTGCTATCATTACACATTTTAGCTTGAAGTGAAGAAAAGTCTCTGGTCTGGGCTGAGGGCCAATCTACTCTTTAATGCAATGTAATGATCTAGCACAGTAGTTCTTACGGTGTGGTCCCGGGACCCCCAACATCAGCGTCACCTGGGGATTTATTAGAAGTGCAACCTCACCGGAAACTGACTGGGTCAGACACTCTAGTAAAGGTGCCCACAGTCCATGTTTTAACAAGCCTTTGGGGGGATTCTGATGCATGCTCAAGTTTGAAGACATCTGCTCTAGAGCAGTGTTCTCAAATTTTGGTCCTGGGACCGCTGGCCTCAGGATCTCCAAGGAGAGTTTCTAGAATAGGTGCAAGAAAATGAGAGAACCAACCAAGGTTTACTCCTTCGGTCCAGCATTTCCCAAAGAGTCTAATCTTAAGTATTACTGGGGACCTCATAAAAAGGCCAACGTCCTGACCCCTGTCCCAGGGGATTCAGAATCGGAGTGGGAGGGAAGAGTCGAAACAGCCAGGCTCATATTCAGATGTCCCTTGTGGGGTGTGGCCCACTCACCCAACCTCACATGAGAATTACTGCTCTGGGCTCCAGCAACCACTGGTTTACTCATAATACCCACCTCAGCCCAAGACCGTCAACATCTAAGAGGGACCTGACGCTGGTTCTCCATTCAGAAAATAAATACTATTCAAAACCTTTGGGTTTTTTAGCCTGAGAAAGTACAAGAAATTTTAAATGCAAATTTCTGTCTCTGATCATTTTTCGGGGTTAATTATGGATGGATCAGGCAAAGAGCGGCCCATAGAGACCCCTGAAAACAAAGCATTCAGTCAGGATGGAGAAAAGACTGTCAACAAACTAAGAAAGAAGAGGGAGACTAAGTGGGAGAGAGGGGCAAGAAGACAATGGAGGAGGGGCAGAGAAGCTGAGATTTCATGAAAAATGAATAAAGGATGATTCTGGTCCATTAAACTCATGGAAGGGAGCCCTGGTTGGTGGTTAAACATGTGGCTGTGTGTTGAGGTTGTTTAGTTTAAACACCAATTCTTTTTCTTTCTAACCAGCAGTTGACTCAACCTTTTTGAGCCTCAGTTTCCCAGCCTATAAATAGGCTAATAACAGTGCCTCTCTTGAAGGGTTATAAGTAGCAAATGCAATGAGGTAGTTGGTATTTACCAGGCTTCATCAGCTGGTATGGCCACACTGATAGCAAGAAGCACTCAGCCAGTGTGAACCATTATGATTCTAACACCTCTTCTGAAGAAATCTTTTCCAATCTAAAATCTAATTTATCACATCTCAGTCAAGAGAAAGGTTGTACCCTTGTAGACCATCCCTGTGATAAGTCCTGTTCTTGACTTACTTTAAAACCAGACCACACAGCAATAAAAGATGTTCATCCAGCTCTTCTTTCCCACTGATGAATGAGGAGAGGCCGATCAGACCAGGAGCCTACTCCTGGGACGGTGGGGCCCAGCAGCCCTCAGGACACAGTGGGTGTCTGAGCCTCCCATTTGGCTCAGTTTAATCCAAGGTGCACCCTCTGTTTGCAGCTCAGCTGGGCTAAGCAGGTACTTCTCTTGCTGTCCTGAAGAATGGGTCCCTCTTCCTCACCTCAACTCACTACTCCAGACAAAACAAGGCAACTTGATTAGGAAAGAGACAAGGTTGACAAGAATTGTATTTTCTCTGGGAGATTTCCTGCAAAGGGGTGGGCTGGTGCTCCAAGCTACAGGAGGTTAATAGGCTACTGACTGGTTAATGGGTTACTCTCCCCAGTGGTTCTCAAACTTGAGTGCATCACAGCCCCCTGGAGGGCTTGTTCTAACACAGATGGCTGCACCCCACCCCCAGAATTTCTAATTTCGGAGTACTAGGGTGGGGCCTGAGAATTTGTCTTTCTAACAAATTCCCGGGAGATGGTGGTGATGCTGTCAGCTCTTAGACCAGACTCTGAAGACCACTACTCTACGTTCTGAAGAAAGAAACTACAACTTATCAGAAAACGTACACTATCATCGAAAAGTCAAATTAAAGGATACTCTTCCTCAGTGGCTAATTATAATGGGGGCTGGAGGGAAACATAAAATAATATCACTAAATAGACATCAGATTATCTTTGTATGTCATACTTAATTAGAGCACTGGTCCCAATCACCAAGCACAGTATTCAGTTGATTGCTTATGAGGATGATGCTTGTCTCATAATTTTGTTTTTAATTTATGAAGAACTTTAGTATCCAGTATCCTATGAGATCGCTTGAATGACCCACTGGCCCAAAAGCGTCTCCCACTTTATGAAAAATTTCCAACATCAGAATCACTAAGTCCATGGTGTGCCTCGACCTATACAAGGAACTCAGCGGGGAACCTGGAGTACCTTCTGGTCTTCTCTCATTTGGCTTGGGAACATTAATTAAATTAGTTTAACACTTTGGTACAGAGATAGTGAGAAGCAATGAAGTTCTACGGGTAGGACCAGCCCCAGGGAACAATGAGATGGGAGGAGGGGGCAGCCTGAAGACTTGGGTATGAGGGTGGCTGCCCAAGGACAAAGGAGGAAGGGAGACACTGAAATAAGGTTACGAGGAGCTATTGGGTACCTGCTTTTGTATACCGCCATCTTGATTGTCAAAGGGGTTACAAGATGCGAAGGAGAGGAGTAAAGGTGAGGGGAAAAACAGTTCCTGACTGCTCCAGAGGGAAATCAGAGAAACATTAATAACTTGGCTCCTGACCACTACGTGTGCCCTGTTTAATTCACAAGCCTCAACTCTCCCTCGTGTATTGTCCCAGTTCTCATCCCGAACCCAGGAAGGCATGCTTTCTGTACAGGCCATTCTACAAGGAGGCTGGGTCACTTATTTCTGGGCGGATGTGGTACAGGTCCACAGAGGGAGAAGACAGAGAGCACAACCTCAGATAGAAATATGTACCCTGACATTTGAGATGCCTTTTGCTAATTCCCTTGGAGACCGGTGTCAGGGAACTGAGGACAAGATTGTAAACACAGGCACCTCTGTCTGCTCCTGTGCAGTGAACTGTGTCCAGGACACTCTCTTCCAGGGGTAGCCTCATCGGGCCTAGAAGCCGGTTCTTGGTATAGAAATTTTGCCTGGAAAGGCATATTTTCATTGTGCAGGCTCAGTAGAGGCTTCTGGGTGAGTTCAGTGCCTCAGTGGACAGCAATGCACTCAAAAGAGGGGGCGCTGATTAAAGTGTCGGAAAACAGGATGGATTAGGTTAAGGGACTCAAAACACAGAAGGCTGAGGGCTTTGGAACGTAGCAACGAAACTATTTTTCGCAGCATCCTGCCCATGAGCTCTGCCGGTGTTGTTCAGTCTTTACCACAAGCAGGCAAAGGGGCAGAAAGAGGCTCAGAGCTAAGTCACTCGCCTGAGGTCACTCAGCTGGTAGTGACAGAGCCAGGGCTGCATGTGACTTGAGACCCATGCTCTGTTCATCCCATCATGTGGCCCTCTAAGGGGAAACACAGTAGAGTCTGTAAATAAGGGAATAAAAGGTGGTACTCAGGTATTCTCTATTTCTGCAACATAAGAGTGTTAGGTTACACATAAGTAGGATTGTTTAAAACTGAAGTGGATTATCTCAGGAAGTTACAGAAATCCCTTTGGGAGTACTGCCCTGCCCTGAATGGGGAGAACGCGTGCTGAAGGGCACCCTTTGCAATCGAGGGGCAGCCCAGAGGAAGAGGCATGGGTGTAGGGTCTGGAAGTGGTTCCAGAGAGTCATAGGGGAGGGTGAGCCACAGAAGCCTCCCACCCCCACCAAACACACACACACACAATCAAAAAGATTAGCTGAAAATTTGGGGGCCTTTTTTCACACTAAGTCTCAAAGGAATGAGGCTGTGATGCAGGACAGGTGGTGAGGTGGCTGCTTTAGGCTGTAGACTCGCCTGCGCCTCCTCCCTGACTCCATCCCCAACAGAGATGCCATTGCTTCCTCTGACACTTGGAGGAGGAGGAGGAAGATTTGTGCCCAGAGTTCTTCTAAGCAGAAGCCGATCTGAGCCTGGGTGGTTGCCCTCTACAGGCCCTGCCAGGCAGCTGCCATGTGCCCATCCGCGGAGGGTTGGCTGGGTCCTGGTGCAGACCCAAGGGTCCGCACACCATGGGTGCCAGCCAAGAATGGAATAATGAGGAGCAAAATCAAATGCAAACCTTGACAGTCCCTTTGCCTGTGGGCATCTGCAAGCTTCAGCACCTGCAAGCAGCTGACCACTAGAAACGAGCTCCTTGCGGAGGGGTTCTGTGAGTAACTGGATCCTCTGAGAGGCTCCCAGTCCCTGGAGACTGAGGACAGCTCACCTCATGTCAGGAGCAGAGAGCCGTACCCCCAGTCACAGTGCACAGTGTCAGATGTTCAAGGCAGACCCTCTGACCAGCCCTGCCTTCCTGGTCCCCTGAATGCCCTTAAGAGCCCCCATTCACCTCTGCTCACAATTTGGTCCTTGCCTCCATGTGTCTGTTTCCTCCCTGTCAGTCTAAATCCTATTCATCCTTCAAGAACTAACTGGAGGGACTTCCCTAGTGGCGCAGTGGTTAAGAATCCACCTGCCAGCGCAGGGGACATGGGTTTGAGCCCTGGTCTGGGAAGATCCCACATGCCGCAGAGCAGCTAAGCCTGTGCACCGCAACTATTGAGCCTGTGCTCTAGAGCCTGCAAGCCACAACTACTGAGCCCACGTGCCACAACTACTGAAGCCCGCACGCCTAGAGCCCGTGCTCCACAAGAGAAGCCACCACAGTGAGAAGCCCACGCACCACTACAAAGAGTAGCCCCGGCTCACCACAGCTAGAGAAAGCCCGCACACAGCAACAAAGACCCAACGCAGCCAAAAATAAAATAAATAAATAAATAAATTTATTTAAAAAAGACTAACTGGAAGACGCTTTCTCCTTGAAGCCTCCAGGGCCACCCCTGCCTATGGAGATCTCTCCCTCCTGTGAATTCTTCATCCTCTGTCTATACCACTTATTCAACTTTTTCCATGGCCCCTACTCCCATCAAGGTGCACTGACTTTTAGATATGTCCGTCTAGATCATTATGCTTTTTCTAAAATTTTCTCCAGCACATACCGTGGTTCAGAGTGCACAGGAGACATGCAAATACTTGTTTGGCTGCCTAAGTATGAACTAAGAATCGACAAACTTCTTCCAAAAAAAGTTTTTATTGGGCCTGCCTTATATCCTCTCAGAAATAAATATTCCAGCCTTCTGAGGTGTATAACATAGAAAGACGTTCTTGCAAATACAGGAGAATAGAATATGGCCTACCTATTCATGTAGAGAAAAAATAGAGAATATTTACAATCCTACCATCCAGAATCAACCACTACATATATATATATATATATATATATATATATATATATATATATATATATATACACACACACATATATGTTTGGAATAGTATATCCTAACACTTAAACAGTGGTTTTATATATATACATTATATATAATAGCTCTATTGAGATATAATTCACATACCATACAATTGGACACCTATAGGGAAAAACATAAAATTGGATCCATTTCTCACACTAAACACCAGAATAATTCTAAATGGGTCAAAGATCTAAACGTAAAAATGAAACCATACAAATAATAGAAAAAAATTGGGTGAAATATTTTATAACTTAAGAGAGGCAAAATCCAGAAGTAATAAGAGAAAAGATTAATAAATTTGGCTCCATGGCATTTTTTAAGTCCTAAGTAAAATCAAAAGGCAAATGAAAACCTGGGAGAAATTACTGCAAATTATCAATATATCATAGACAAAGGGCTAATATCCTTAACAATTAAAGACTCTGAAGAAAAAGCCTAATAACTTGATTTTAAAAATGAGATATGAATAGGCATTTCACAGAAAAAGAAAAGCAAACGAAATCAATGAAAATACTTCCCCATTGCTCATAACAAGAGAACTGCAAATTTAAACTATACCATTTCTTATCTTTCAGATAAGCAAAAACCCAAAAGTTTGAGAACACACTCTACTGGTGAGGTTCTAGGAAAACAGTTACTCTGCTACACTGCTGATGGGAATTCAAAATGTACCAATCTCTTTGGAGGATTTTGTCATGTCTAGCAACATTGCACGTGCCTTTTCCCTTTGACCCAGCAATCACAGTTCCCGGGAGTCTACCCCAAATATAACTACCAAAATTGTGAAATTACATACGCTCAAGGTTATTCTCTGCAGCACAATCCGCAATAGCAAAGCTTGAGTACAACTCAAATGTCCATCCGTATGGGACTGGCTGGACAAATTCTGGAATGCACACACAGTGGAGTGTTATGCCGCTGTAAAACAGAATAAGGATGGCCTCCAGAAATACAAGGTCAGAAGAGTACGCATCATATTAGAAAGTGAGGAGGAATACAAGTTCACACACATAAACAAAAATGGCAGGATAAAGCCAAACTAATAAAAAATACATCTCTAAAGCAAGGAAGAGACTGACGGTTGAAAGGGGAAGAGAGCAGACATGGAAGCTATACTTCTCTGTTTATATCTTTTTTATAATTTTGACTTTCAGCCATGTAGATATCTTGCAGTATTATAAAACAAAATCATATTTAGAAAAGGCAACCCCCATCAATCAAAAACAAACTGGAACAAATGAAACTAACAGTGTATCATATTGATTTCATAATCACATAGAGAAGAAGTATTTCAAGTGATTTTAAAACACGGTATTTTGACTGAACACACCTAGTGGGATAGCGCCTAGGGACAAAGAGGGTCGCAAAGACATCTTAAGCCGATTTTCTCTGTCTTCCTACTTATTCCACAGGACAAATGACCCAGTTTTGCTAACAAATAAAATGTATAAAAACTAAAAGGAAGACATTCTTTTATAGATCAGAAAAGACTTAAGAGGGATTTCCCTGGCAGTTCAGTGGTTAAGACTTTGCCTTCCAACGTAGGTGGTGCAGGTTCAATCCCTGGTCAGGGAGCTAAGATCCCACATGCCTCGTGGCCAAAAAAACCCAAAACCCAGAAGCAATATTGTAACAAATTCAATAAAGACTTTAAAAATGGTCCACATCAAAAAAATATCTTTAAAAAGAAAGAAAGAAAGAAAAGACTTAAGGGACCTAAAACCAAATATACCTGTGAAAAGAAAGTTTTGAAATAATCACAGAAAATAGAAATAATCAGAGAAAATTGGACTCTAATATTAGATGACATTAAGGAATTATTTTCAATTTTATTGAGTGTAATAATGGTATTGTGGTTACTTTTTTAAGATCCTTTCTCATTAGAGTTTTTTCCCTTATGTCTATGTCTTTTTGTTTTTTATTTATTTCTGGCTGCACTGGGTCTTCGTTGTTGCCCACAGGCTTTCTCTAGATGCGGAGAGCGGGAGCTACTCTTCATTGTGGTGTGCAGGCTTCTCATTGTGGTGGCTTCCCTTATTGCAGAGCATGGACTCTAGGACACGCAAGCTTCAGTAGTTGTGGCACGCGGGCTCAGTAGTTGTGGCGCACAGGCTTAGTTGCCCCGTGGCATGTGGGATCTTTCCCAGACCAGGGATCGAACCCATGTCCCCTGCAGTGGCAGGTGGATTCTTAACCACCGCACCACCAGGGAAGTCCCTTTTTTGTTTGTTTGTGTGTTTGTTTTAATTTATTCTGAGCCTTTTTTAAAAATATTTATTTATTTATTTATTTTTGGTGCGTTGGGTCTTCGTTGTTGCATGCGGGCTTTTCTCTAGTTGTGGCGAGCGGAGGCTACTCTTCGTTGCGGTGTGCAGGCTTCTCATTGCAGTGGCTTCTCTTGTTGCAGAGCACGGGCTCTTGGCACACGGGCTTCAGTAGTTGTGGCTCGTGGGCTGCACAGCGCAGGCTCCGTAGTTGTGGTGCACGGGCTTAGTTGCTCTGCGGCATGTGGGATCTTCCCGGACCAAGAATCGAACCCGTGTCCCCTGCACTGGCAGGCAGATTCTCAACCACTGCGCCACCAGGGAAGCCTTATTCTGAGCCTTTTTTAAGTGTGGCTTTAAGTAAGGTTCCCAGGCACCTGGACAACAGAGAGCTAAGAGGTGACTTCAGGAGCCCCTGGGTGATGTGCCAGGGCTCTGTGACACCAAGTCCTACATCAAACAACTAAGTCAACGGTGAATTTTTCAGAAGGTGCAAGTGAGGAAATGGAGTCTTAAAAGGAATGACCTTATAACACATATTCTATTGGATCAAGTTGGTTGAAGTGGAAAAACTTTCTTGGCAGGTAAAAATCAAACCACCCATCAAAAAGATACAAGCACCCCAATGTTCATAGCAGCTCTACTGACAATAGCCAAAATATGGAAGCAACCCAAGTGCCCATCAACGGATGATGGGTAAAGAAGATGTGGTATATATACACAATGGAATATTAGTCATAAAAAAAGAATGAAATTCTGCCATTTGCAGCAACATGGATGGACCTAGGGAATATTATGCTTAGTGAAGTAAGTCAGACAAAGACAAATACTGTATGATACCACTTATGTGTGGAATCTAAAAAATAATGCAAATGAATATATATGCAAAACAGAAACAGACTCACAGATACAGAAAACAAACTAGTGGTTACCAAAGGAGAGAAGGAAGGGGGGAAGGAACAAATTAGGGCTACAGGATTAAAAGATACAAACTACTATATATAAAATAGATAAGCAGCAAGGATATATTACATAGCATAGGGAATTATAGCCATTATCTTGTAATAACTTTTAATGGCATATAATCTATGCCATTAAAATACTGCCATGAAATCTATGCCACGAAAATACTGACTCACTATGCTGAACATCTGAACCTAACATAACATTGTAAATCAACTATACTTCAATTTTTTTTAATTAAAATTAAAATTTTTTTTTTAAATCTAAGCATCCAATGCCAAGAGCACAGGTTCTAGAGCCAGGCTGCAGGTTCAAATTTCAGCTCTGCTGCTTCCTAATTTGGGGGCCTTGGGCCAGTTACTTAGCCTCCCTGTGCCTCAGTTTCCCTGTCTTCCTAGGGGAGTAATAATAATACCTACCTCACAGGGCTGTTGTGAGTAAATACATGTAAGTTAAATACATGTAAAGTGCTTAGAGCTGTAACTGGCACCTAAGAAGCATAATATGTTAGTAAATACAATAAATCATTTTTTAAGCATTTTTAAAATTATTATTATTTTTTTGGCCATGCTGTGTGGCTTGTGAGATTTTAGTTCCCCAACCAGGGATCGAACCCAGGCCCTCAGCAGTGGAGTCCTAACCACTGGACTGCCAGGGAATTCCCTTAAACACTTAATTTTTGAAATAAATTTATCAGTCATATAGATTGCTCCTTTTAGTTTTCCAAAGGAAATAGTTTATTGAAATTCCTCAATAAACTGTCTAGAATTTTTTTTGCACCTTTAAATAGAGAGCTTGTTAGTGGGGAAATATAACACAATACAGTAGATCCTGACATCCTCCCTGCAGCTCTGCTCCTGCAGTGGTGCGCCCTCTTCCGGCTGATTCTGGATGGTGACCCCGCCCCTGGGTTCTGAGGAGTGTAGGAGCTCAAGGCTGCCCTTTATTGAGGGCAGACCAGGCCAGGTGCCAAACAACCTTAGGACCACCTCCTCCAGGAAGGTTTCCGTCATCCCTTGGTCCAGGTTAGGTGCCCTTCTTCGCCTCTTTTCCTACAGTGAGTAACCACTACCTGAGGGTGCCCTCCTCCTCACATTACACTGAAGTTCCCATCTTGTTTATCTCCCTGCAGGATGGCACCTGGTAAGGGTAGAGCTTTGCCTTCCTTGCTCTCCTTTGTAACCCCTAGCACAGTGCCTGCCACACCATTTGTCAAACTGAACTGGGTTTCAGTATCACCTTGCTGATAGAGAGCCTCATGCCTGAGCAGAGAGGAACAGATGAAAGAGGGGGCCACGCACAAATGCCATCTGCATTTCCACTCGGAGCCTGCCTTGCCCATCAAAACTTAAATCCCATCTCATTAAAAGCATGTTGTCTAATTCCCCTCAGCGTATGTTCCTTGCTTCGCTCCACAATCATTTACTGAAGATGCCCCGGATATATAATCGTGCCCTCCAAAAACTTTAGACTGGCGAAAGAAATGAGCCTCATCAAAAGACACAATCAACAGTGAAAAGGCAACCGACGGAATGGAAGGAAATATTTGCGAATCATATACCTGGTAAGTGGTTACTATCCAGAATATATAAAGAACTTCTACAACTCAATAATAATAATAACAATAACAACAACAACAACCCAATTTTAAAGTGGGCAAAGGATTTGACTAGACATTTCTCCAAAGAAGACATACAAATGACCAACAAGCATATGAAAAATTGCTCACCATCACTATGCATTAGGGAAATGCAAGTCAGAACCACCATGAAATAATACCTCACATCCATCAGGGTGGCTACTACCAAAAAAACAGAAAATAACAACTGTTGGCCAGGATGTGGAAAAATAGGAACCCTTGTGCCCTGCTGGTAGGAAAGTAAAATAGTGCAACCACTGTGGAAAACAGTATGGAGATTCCTCAAAAAATTAAAAATATAATTTCCATATGACCCATGTAAGGGACCGAATGTTTGTTTCCCCCTAATATTCTTATGTTGAAATCCTAACCCCCACTGTGATGGCATTTGGAGCTGGGGCCTCTGGGAGGTGAGGTGATTAGGTCATGAGGGCAGAGCCCTTATGATGGGATTAGTGCCCTTATAAAAAAGACCCCACAGAGCTCCCTCACCCATTCCACCATGTGAGGACACAGCAAAAAGACAGTCGTCTATGAACCAGGAAGCAAATCTCACCAGACACCTAATCATGCCCTGATCTTGCACTTTCCAGCCTCCAGAACCATGAGAAATAAATTTCTGTTGTCTATAAGCCACCCAATATATGGTATTCTGTTACAACAGCCCAAACAGACAAAGACAAGCCAGCAATCCCACCTCTGGGCGTATATCTAGAATAATCCAAAGCAGGATCTTGAAGAGATACTTGCATACTCATGTTCATAATAGCGCTATTCACAATAGCCAAGAAGTGGAAGAAACCCAAGTATCCATCAACAGATGTCATTAAAATGTATGTATACATACAATGGAATATTATTTAGCCTCAAAAAAGAAGGAAATTCTGACACATGCTATAACACAAAGGAACCTGGAGAACATTATGCTAAGTGACATAAACCAGTCACAAAAAAGTCAAATCCTGTATGATCCCACTTCTATGAGATATCTAGAGAAGTCAAATTCATAGAAACATAAAGTACATCCATAGTAACTAGGGGCTGGGGGCAGCAGGAAATGGGAAGTTGTTCAATGGGCACAGAGTTTCAGTTCTGCAAGATTAAAAAGTTCTGGAGGTTGGTTGCACAACAGTGTGAATATACTTAACACTGTACACTTAGAAATGTTTAAGATAATAAATCTTATGGCTTTTTTTCCCACAATTTTAAAAACGAAAGATCAGCCAAGTGCAAAAATAATTCTAAAGATTTTATTGAATAATGTCAACTAGTTGGGAGATAAAAACATGATTTTTGGTCCTATAATTACTCTCCAACTAGTCCAAATTGGCTCATCCCTCTTTTTTCTAAATAGTGGGTCCCTTAATCACTTCTTTGCCATATTCTATAGCTTTCCAGTCACCTTTGATCATTTCAGATTTAAGACTGAGTCTGTAACCCAGCAGAACCCTATGGAGCCTTCCTGGGACCGATTCCCCCTTGCCCTCCTGGTCAAATCCATCTAAGTATGTGATTTGCTGCAGCAGTTCAAAAATAATTTCTCTATAATCTTCCTGGCTTGTGATCTCACAGTTAAACAAGTCAAGACTTTTCAAATTTTTAAGATTCTGCAGAGCTTCTACTATACCAAGATCTTTGATTTTGTTTCCACTCAAATTGAGGTAGGTAAGATTTGGACATTTCTCTGCCAGGATTTTCAAGCCTCCAGAAATTATGTTGTCACTAAATTCCAACTTTCAAAGTTTACTCAAGCTGGGCAGTCGGGCCAGTGAACTTTGTTCCACACTAGCTATACTCGGAAACTCTTGTTTTTTAAAAGTATCATTCAGGCTTTCAGGTTCCCCATTGTTCTTTCACAGGGCCGGTGTTACCGGAAACAGACCAGAACTAGATAAACCAGAGCTCGATGGCCTCTCAGGGTCGCAGTTCCCTAGCACGAGAATGGAAAATTTCCTACCTACCTACTGTCCCAAACGGGGGTACAGCCCAGCCTCAGCCTTCACCGGACTTTCCCAGCACCACTCAGGCGGAGCCAGACGGCGGAAGGACTCCTCAGCACAGAGGGCAACACCCAATTAAAGCGGCACTCCGCTCAAAACCAGGTGACCAAGTCTTACACCTTCCCCCCCCCCGCCCCCCCAAAAAAGGAAAATCTCCAATCAAGGCACCCCAGTAGGGAAGTACACCCTGGTGTCCGCACGCTCGAGGTTCTGCCACTCACCAGAGACGTCTCAAAGATCGGACAAGACCAAACCAGACCAGCACCGTTTCATCCTCCTCCTCCGCCTCTTCTTCCTCCTCCTCTTCCTCACATCCTTCAGGTGGACCACCTTCATCTTCATCGTGTTCATCTCCATCCTCATCCTCCTCCTCCTCTTAGCCTGGGGCTTCGCCAAGATGGCGGCGCCCATGTTGCAGTGCATTTCCCAGGGTCGGTGGTTTGGTACCTGAGGAGGGTCATGAGTCTGGCCCCTGGGGCTGCGTGAGGCCCACACGGGCGCTCAGGGGTTTCTGGTGGCGCAGAAGGCTCGGGGTCTGTTCAAGGAATTCTTCCCCGGGAGGGTGATGAAGAGAGAGCTCCCAGAGCTCTTCCGCCGCGGCGCGGCGCGGCGGGCAACGTGCCCCAGATCCTCTACACGCGGCTTCGACCCCACGGCCGGCTCACTTCACGTGGGGCGTCTGCTGGCGCCGCTGGGCCTGTCTCACTCCCAGCGAGCAGGCCACAGCACGCCTGCGCTGGTGGGAGGCGCCGCGGCGCGCCTGGGAGACCCGAGCGGTGGTTCCAATGAGCGCGAGGCACGGGACGCAGAGCACCTGCGAATCAACGCGCCCGCCCTGCGGCAAGGGCTCAAGGCCCTGGCGGCTGATCACCGGCAGCTCCTCACTAACGGGCGGACCCAGGGCAGCTTCACCTTGCTGGACACCTCGGTGTGGTCCCAGAGGTATCACCTGGGGCACTTCCTAGCTGCAGTGGGCGGCCACTTCCGCAGGGGCACACTGCTGAGCCGGCTGAGCATGCAGCCTCAGCTCAAGAGCCTGGAACGCATGAGGTTGGCCAAGTTTTTTTTGTGTGTTTTTATTTATTTATTTATTTATTTATTTATTTATTTATTTATTTTATTTATTTAATTTATTTTATTTATTTATTTATTTATTTATTTATGGCTGTGTTGGGTCTTCGTTTCTGTGCAAGGGCTTTCTCTAGTTGCGGCAAGCGGGGGCCACTCTTCATCGCAGTGCGCGGGCCTCTCACTATCGCGGCCTCTCTTGTTGTGGAGCACAGGCTCCAGACGCGCAGGCTCAGTAGTTGTGGCGCACGGGCTTAGTTGCTCCGCGGCATGTGGGATCGTCCCAGACCAGGGCTCGAACCCGTGTCCCTTGCAGTGGCAGGCAGATTCTCAACCACTGCGCCACCAGGGAAGCCCCTGGCCAAGTTTTTAATACCAGGTGCTCCAGGCCTATGATTGCTACTACCTGTTCTAGCCTCATGGATGCCGGGTCCAACTAGGTGGATCTGATCAGCTGGGCGATATCATGTTTGGATATGAGTTCATCCGTAAGTTCACTGGAGAAGACATTTAGAATCTGTTGCTCTAATTACAACTGGAGCAAAATTGGGAAAGTCCGCTGGCAATGCTGTTTGGCTAAACAGATGAGACATTTCCATTTGAATTGTATCAATTCTTTGTGAGGCAGCAAGATGATTTGGTAGAAACGTCCCTGAAGCTCTTGGCTCTTCTGCCCCTTCCAGAGATTGACCACATAATGTAGCTGCATGTCAGCGAGCCAGAAAAGCGGGGTGGTCAGAAATGACTCACTGCAAAGGTAACAAAGCTTGTTCGCAGACAAGAAGGACTGGAGTCTGCTAAAAGGTGTACACAAGCCCTTTATCATAGTAGCATAGACGCGCTAGAGGTCATGTCTGATCAAACTCTTTTAGAGTTTTTAAAAGAAGCTTCATTTTCTGAATTAGTTCTTGACCCTGGAACAAGCATCCTAGATACCTGCTGCAAAGCAAATGCCATGTCAAATGGACCCCGAGGGTATCAGATGATAACAGAAGGCAGAATCAGTATAAATCACAGACAAGTAACACATTCTGAGACTGTTTTAGTTGTTGGACAATGTATTCTTAAGAATGGACTTCGGTTACTTAAAATAGGAAAAAGACATTTCTACGTTATAAAATGGCTTCAGCAATGATGAAAAATCCTTCTGGTGGTTCAAACTTATCCACAGTTCATTCTCAAGACATACGAACTTATACCTTCGCTTATGCAAATCAAACAATAGGCAGGCGGGGGACGGGGGAGAAGTGACTCAGGAAGGCCTCAGAGGGTCCTGCTCGGTAACACGAGAAAAAGAAGGTGCAGGACTTGTAGGCAGCACCGTTCAGCTACATCAGACGTGCGTGAAGGGGGTCATAGATATGAAGTTGGAACATGCCCAACCACGCCCAGTACTCTATTTCCTGTCACATTTGGCTCAGCCTGCTTTGAGGAGGGATAGAGACATCTGTGTGGCCCTTTTCAGGACCAGCACAAGCATATCAAGCTGAGAGCACCGAAGTTCACTTGTGCTGGCAAGGAGCCGTCGGCCTTGAAAACAGGGTCCATTTATGGTTTACCTTTTCCTTTGTCTCGGGACATAAAATTAGCAAAATTTCTCCTGCAGCCAATCACCGTTTTCTGTGGGCTTCTTGCAGAAGCACCAGCTGTCACTCCATGACTCAGATCACTCCACACAGCACATTCTAACCTGAATGACACTGGCCAAAATGCACTAGCCATCGGTCCTGCCTGCTTTGAATTTCCATCGTTGCACAGCCCAATCTTAGCAGACGGAAGCCCGCTCGAGGAAGCAGAGCTGAAGGTTAGCTCTGACCCCTGACTTGCCATGTGACTTTGGACAAGTTAGTCTGAACATCAAATTCATCAGAAAAATAGGAGTGAATACTATCTGCCCTGGGGTAGGATCCAATGAGGGAAGTAATGTGCGTGAACATGCACTGAAAAGTGACAAGTGACACAAAGATAAGAAGTAGTGATAATGATGTGTATCCTTATACACTGAATGCAGCGTCTCTCCTCCTCTGGAGACCAGGAGGATGTAAGTGCATAAGGAAGTGGATGGCATTTACGTTCCCGGGGGCGAGGCTGTGCACAAAGACATGATAAATACTCCTGCCAGCTCAAAATAAACACTGGTGTCACAAAGACACTTCTTCCAGCCCCCTGGTGTTTGGGGTCCTCCCTTTCTGTATTCCACCTCCCTGCTCTTTCTCTCTATTTCTGTGGCGCCTGTCACCATGGTTTCTAGGTACTCACATAAACACATTAAGTTGAAAACAGAGCCGTATGTGGGAAGACACGCTCCCTATTTCCCGAAGCTGAGCTTGCAAGAGGAGCGACCAGGTGGAACTGACTCCCCAGATGACGGAATCTTGAGATTTCATGTGGGAGAAGAGAAGCAAACACCAAAAATCTATCCAATGCCTGCAGGCTGTAACACCTTATCAGCTGCCTGAAGATTCAGAGTAATGATTCCGTGTGCCTTGCCCTCGAGGACTTACAGCCTCCAAGGCAATAGCAGACTCTCCAAATACACCACTAGCTTAGGGACACTGGATTGCACCAGGGCTCGTCCTTGCCAAGGGTAGATGGATATACATACAGCTGAGAGCTCACCTGTGGAAAAACACCAGCTCAGCCCAGAAGTGAACTCTGTCTGGTCTCATACTGTGCCAGGGGCATCCGAACTAACAGATGAAAGCCATCACTATGGAGATGTGTTGAGGAGGGGGGAGGGATGAGTAAAGACCTGCAGAATGGAGCAGGCAGAGCTTGTTCCAAACCAAGAGATGATTCCTGTATCTCATCATGGGTAGCTGGCCCCTCTTGAGCCAGAATTTCTAAAAGCCTCAAATAACATCCAAAGAGAAGTCAGATCCTTGGTTCTAGCTCCTATTCTGCCACTATGTCATTAGATAATCTAAAATGATTACTTAATCTTGTCTGATAAATGTGGGGTTACAGACCTTCAGAGTTGGATAAAGCCCTAGCAGCTTGCCCATATCTTTACGAACCGCAAGTCAGAATATATTTGCCAAAACATCCTTATTCTGTTTCCAAGATCAAGAGGCTTTCAAAGGGGTATGGAGTGAATGTGGGCATACTGGAGTTTCTGGGACATGTGATGGTTTATAGTCACCGTCACAGGCAGAATATTGAAAATAGGACTGTTCCAGAAGGCCTGAGACAAGGGATGCAGGAATGGAGGGCTTTCCAGCAGGACGTTCCTTCCCAGGGCACCACCACGTGGTCAGAAACACCTCCTTGAATATCTCCATGGGCGCTAGTTTTACTATTGAAGCAAAAAAAGAAAAAATCCACTTCCTAGTACCGTATTCCTCGGTCCCAATTTTGTCCTCTAATCCTACCCCCCCCAAAAAAAAATCTTCTCTTCCAGGAACCTCCTGAATATTTAAAAGAGAGACTGGTCTTTGCATGCCTTCTTTATCCTAAACCAAACATCCTTATTTACTACAACTGTTTCTTGGTTGCCAGGTCTGTCATCTGGGATGACCTTTTAGCTAACTGTATGCTAATGGAACACACATCTTTTTAGAGAGGTGGTTTGACCAGAGTTATGGCACACTTTAGCCACGAGGGGAAGGTCGAGGTTCCCTTAGTCCACCCTAGGAGAGGAGGCAGCTGGAATCTGGTTGAGGGTATGGAGTTGGGCATTCTTCTGACCGCTTCCACTCTCCTTTTCAGGATCTCCATCCTGCAGAAGCACATGCCTCCAGTCAAAAGGACCAGGACTTGCCCCTTGCATGGGGATGAAACCTGCCCTTGCCAGCAGGACCAAGGTGAAGCCAGGAAGAGGAGGTAGGGAGTGGCTAGCCTAGAGCTCTACTCTAGGCCAAGAGAAATAATGTGGTCGCTTTGCCAGGCCTTCTCATCAACCAAGTAAAAAGGTCAGATAAAGGGGGCCAAAGAGGTTTTTCACTTAGTTTGAGGGAAAAGGAGTACTTGAAGCTCACCCAGCCGTGAGGGCTGGCCAAGACCCAGCCATCTCCACCTCCTTCCAACAGAGGAATGGTGACAACCAGCAAAGAATAAGTATACTACAGTGAGATAGTTACATCCCTTGGCCCAGTTGCTGTGCTTGCTATTAATAGAAGCAAACTTGGCATTTACCTTCTTAACCAGTTTCCCTGTTGGCTCATATCAGAACCATGGATGACAAGGAAAAATGTTTTCCTAAATAAAACTTAAACCTAGATCCTGCAAGGTTTAGCATCAGAAGGAGAAGTCAAAGAGGAAGGGATGATTATCTAAGGAGCCCCGACTCCATCACTAACCTCTGGGTGCTCTCACTTCAGTTACCAAGTCAGTACTGCACTGGTACCCAGGGGCTACAGCCTTCTGTCCCAGCTCTAGTCTAAGAGTAGAACCACACCTTCCCTCGTCTGTTGGTTTTCCCTTGACTCTGCTAAGAACAAATGGCATTGCCAGTATGGGGGTTGGTTCCAACATAGCTAATTTGTCCCCAGAGTTCACAGCACTAATCTCAGGATCAGATCTGAGAAATGTTCCTCCTCCTTAATAGAGTGACGTAATAAATGACTTCACCCTTCGGATAGGACCCTGCCTTTTCATGGAGAGGGGTGCCCTTGCGCACAATAACACAGTATTCACAAAGTAAACTAGATGGCCAGTCTAGCCTTGGGCCAGGAAAGGTTCCATACACTTGGGCCTTCGCTGAAGTATCTCCGGGCAGGTCTGGATGAGGGGCCACCTTGGAGGGGCTGCCTTCCCTCTGTGGCACCCAGGACCTGCTTCATGTAACAGGAGGTGCCAAGCAGCACGTGGCCTGTGGCCTGCAAGCTGAAGAGGACCCAGGAGAGAGCTTCCTTCAGGATGTGCTTAGCCCCAAGGCAGTGCAAACCATAGGAAAGGGAGCATGTGCCATAGAGGGTTGCCTTCAGGTTTAGGTAGCCAATGAAGTCCTGGGAATTCACCTTGTGCAGGTAGTAAGTTACGTGGGCCTCACTGATCTTCTTGCCAGGCTAATGGAAGAGGGAGAATTGGTACCTAGGCCCCTGCTCTGATGGGGGCTGCACCTTCTGGAGCACTGTGCCCTCTGCCAGGGCCCTAAAGTACTCTTCTGCCTCTCTGGTTGTGTCATTTTCCTCCAGCGCCAGGGGGAAGGGCTGTGCTGCCGGTCAAGGAGGTGCTCAATTCTGCGGCCAGATGCCCTTCCACACAGTCTGGTCGGCATTGCATAGTCCATAGGTCAGGGCTCTGGGGGTCATCACACTTACTCTTCACAAGCCTAAAATGACTGTTGTGAGGGAAAAAAATTGTAGGACATAATTCCAGCTTTAATACCCTTTCTGGAAAGAGGTGAGGATACAAAGAAATGAGCATGTGCCTATATGCAAAAATACATGAGTTTTAAGTGCTTGTAAATGTTTAAGGGCTCATTTTCAGAGTCCTTAGGCAAAACCACCCCCTCTGAAATGAATTCCCACTTCTCGAAGGCGGAGCAGGTTCTGAGGGGAGCCCTGCCTCGGGCTGGGCAGGCGGCTTGGAGGGAGGGCTCACCCAGTTTCCCTGGCCGGGCCCAGATCGCCCTCCGGAGGCCTGCTCCACTCAGACAAGAGTTAAAGGGCGGCCCATCTGCCCTGGGTTTGTAACTGCGAGGACTCGCACACCCCTCCGCTTCGTCCCCCGGAGGACCGCGCGCCCCGCCCCACGGAGGCGCCGCTGCCGGGCTTCTGGCCACCAGGTGGCGCCACGCGGCGGCCCGCGCGCCGCTCCAGCTGCGGGGGCGGGTCCGGGAACGCAGGACCCGGGGTAACTGGCCTCCTGAGCCAACCCGCCCGACCGCACCCCGGGAGCTGGGTCCCGCCAAACCCGCGCCTGGGGCCAAGGAGCACAGGCGGCTTCAGCAGAATTGCTGAACACTCTTGTAAAAAAATTTTCCAGCCCATCCACCACTCCCGAATCAATTTAAAAATTAAAAATAAATTGATACGGGAAGTTGCCGGCGAAAATGTACAGAACAGCTTGGATACAGGCAACAGCAGAGGTGCTGTTTAAGAAGGAGCGTGAGTTCTGGAGTCTTGACTGCGTTCAAATCCGCTTAACGACCTTGGGCACGTTATTTAACCTGCATATCACCTCATTGCCTCATCTGCAAATGCCGGTAATTTACACAGAGCTTACGTCATGGGGTTGTTGACAGGAATTAAACGAATTGATACACTACATACACGTGTGTGTATTTAATATATGTACAGATTAAATTATGTATACAAATTAAAATAACATATGTATATCTATACATTACATAAAATACATAATTACATATGTACATAATATAAAGTTATATGCCAAGCACACAGCACCGATGTTAGCTATATTTTATATTTTAGTAAGCAATTTCTATGAATTATTATTATTTTTAAATTTTGTTTATTTATTATGTATTTTTGGCTGTGTTGGGTCTTCGTTGCTGAGCACGGGCTGTCTCTAGTTGCGGTGAGCAGGGGCTACTCTTCTTTGTGGTGCGCGGGCTTCTCATTGCAGTGGCTTCTCTTGTTGCGGAGAACGGGCTCTAGGCGCGTGGGCATCAGTAGCTGTGGCTCGAGGGCTCAGTAGTTGTGGCTCGCGGGCTCTAGAGCGCAGCCTCAGTAGTTGTGGCACACGGGCTTAGTTGCTCTGCGGCATGTGGGGTCTTCCTGGATCAGGGCTCGAACCCGTGTCCCCTGCATTGGCAGGCAGATTCTTAACCACTGAGCCACCAGAGAAGTCCCGAATTATTTATTTTTAAAAACATCTTTCATTCAAACAAGACAAAGTCATACTTTCGGGGTTTTTTGTTAACTTTTTATATGGAAATTTTCATATGTTTACAACAGTAGAGAAAATAGTGTAATGAACCCCCACGGACCTATCACCTAGTTTCAATAATTATCAACACATGGCCAGTTCTGTTTCATCTGTACCCCACATCCTTTCCTCCAGTAAGCTGCAAATCCCAAATTTCATCTCATATCACTTCATTTGTAAATACTTGACTATTCACAGTACTTTTAAAGCTCAACGTTTATTTAATATTGTCTCTGTGCACAATCTGTTGTAGTCATCAGTCCAGAGACTCCCCATAACACAAGAATTTTTTCCACACCAGCATTTGACACAGAAATTGGAACTGAATATTGAATCAGCAGCAGTTTCTTTGCTGGAAAAGTATTTCCTCTTCTCAAGAGATGTGTTCTCTCTACGGAAGGAACATTGCTTTCAGCCCCTGGCTCCCTCCCAGTGAGAATCCAAAGACTGCTCTGTGATCCATGGTGACCCACCCCAGGCTGAATTATCGCAGTCGGGGGAGGAGATTTCTCCTAATTAGTCAGATTCCTGCACTCAGAGCAGGATATGATCCATTTTAAGAAGGAAACCACTTTTCCAGATACTTGAAGATTTTAGGATATACACCCAATACTTCTGGGTGGCACGGGGTGGGGACCATTGGAACTACTGTCTCCTGGAGTGTTCTTTACACAATGCCAATGTCACTTTCACACTGAAGATTTAACCAAATTTTTCCCCTCAAGGCACCTTGGAACTGTGTTAACATTTTAAATTATTGACTTAAGGTACATGCGCGTGCACACACACACACACACACACACACACACACACACTTTAATTAGTAGTTTAAACAGGCTAATTGGATTCCCTCACCGAATCAACAGTGTTATAAAAACCTTAGTGCTGGCAGGGGGCGGGGGGGTTGTTTTTTGGTTTTAGCGTGCCACATGGCTTGTGGGATCTTGGGATCTTAGTTCCCCAACCAGGGATCGAACCTGGGCCCTCGGCAGTGAAACCGCTGAGTCCTAACCACTGGACCGCCAGGGAATTCCCTCTAGTGCTGTGTTTTTATATTTATAAAGTAGGCATCTGTCTTCTTTTCATTCTCAAAACAGGAAAGAATGTGACCATGTTAAATCAAGCAGGGAGACTGTCTAGGCGTAGGGACATAATTCCCAATTCCTCCACTCCCTTTCAGCAAGCTGAATGAGTTATCATAATTACGCTTTTGACACTAGTGACCCCTTTTTCTGATCATTTTTCTCCAGTCTCTGAGAGTCTTATAATGATCAGTTTCCAATTCCTACGGCTTCTGCACCTTGGGGATGAGACTCCTTAGGGATCAAGAGAGCTAAGCAGCAGTTGACTCTCTCCTGAGTCTGTCCTTCTATCAGGCTACCGGCATGCAAGGCAGAGACATGGAGGGCCAGAGAGGATGTCTTTTAGGGACCAGGACCCTCACACACTTCCAAGAGAGGGGCAAGGAGGTGACCATTATGTCCATGGCTGTCAGCCAATGAACTGAAGCCCAGATCAAGAACTCCTCAAGATCATTTTCTGATTTTAAAATCCAAACTTTACAACCTTGATCCTTCCAGTAGATGTAATCATCCCCTTCTTCCCATTACCATGGTGATCTGGGTACATTTCCTATGCCTTTGCATTAGATTTTTTGATATACTTCCAGCCTCCCCACTAGATGACAAAGATCAGCTCAGTTATCTTTTAATTCCTCAGCGGCCAGCCTCGTAGAAAGTAGGTGCCCAATAAACATTAGTTAATTTGATGATTCAAATCACAGGGGCAACTTGCTATTGACTTGACTTTCCTCTCTTGAACACCATCTGCAGCATGGTACATGTTGGATTTTTTTTTTTTAACGTCATTCAAAATCACCCTGGGTTTTGTTTGTTTTTAAATACAAATGCTCCAGATCCAAAAGTTCCTTGCTAAGGGAGGGATGTGCTAGCTTGAAGGTCTACTGGGGTACTATCAACTATAAAATCCAGGAACTACCAGAGGTAGCGCTGGTGAGAAAAGAGTGGTTGCAAAATGTAGCTCTTGACATCTGTCATCTATTTTCTGCTTCCTTGGAGTCAGTTGTCCTCGGGCCAAAGTGGAATGGCCTGCCTTGGTCACTCACGTACAGTAAAAGGCGGAAGAAAGCCAGAACTGACCTTCAGAGCTCAGCGGCGTCCTTCCGGTTAGAAGCAGCCCTTCTCTGTGTGATGGCAAAGCCCTGGCAACAATGCACAAGTGGAAGGTGTTATAGCCCATGGAGTTAAGGGTTAGAAGTAGGCATCCCTCCGCTGACTGCTGCACTCTGAGGGGACCTGTTTCTCTTGCTGTCCCCACCAGCCCAGAGTTTGGCTGCCTTTCTGGAAGTGTCCCTAACTATATCATTTCTTCTTCCACCCTAACCCACTAAGGCTTGCTGCATGGGACACGCTGTGTGGCATGCCCCCATCATTCATTTTCTCCAGCTGTGACAATTGCACTTCTTTTGAGAAGACTGCATACCCTCAGTAAGACGGTGTTAAAAACGGGCTTAGGATAGGGTTTGGGCTTGTGTTCAGTGATTCTGGGGAGGGTTCAAGGAAGTGGGGCTCTGCTCTGGATTGGATGTTGTCAGGAAGCAGGGATGATCCTAGGATTGGTACCCTACTCCTTATCTAGAAGGCAGGAGGAACAAGGCAAGCCCACAGCTGTAATTGCTAAAGAAGACAAAGTCACTCATGTTACCCAGGATAGGGGAATGTTTGGTGGCCATTTTTGTGGTCTGGACAATTTCTTGGTTTTGATTACGGTCAGACATGATTCCAGAGGGGTCCTGTTTTTGTCTTGATCCATCAGGGTCACAGAGTGGTCTTCTCTGATACAGATGTTCAGTGAGACTGCTTGTGTTTAAGCAGAGTGCACCCCAGACTGGCCAACAGTGGTGGGCCGGCTGCCCTTCCCTTTCTCACTCTCGCTCCACCCTCGATACGGCCGGTGTTATGGTTCACAGTTTGATGTCCCCGATCTCCATCCCTCCTTCCAGCCCCGTCTGGACCCTGGGCCTTTCCCTTCACTGAATTTCTGCCTTCCACACACAACTTAGCATTCATGGTGTGTGGGCCTGCCCCCGGAGGCGGATCCCACATAGAGGGCCCAGGCATTTCTGAAGAGTGGGACCAGCCTGGGAGGGCTGATGTGCTCGCGGAGCCCAGGCGGGCCCCCATGGTGACCACCCAGCAAAGGGTGATGGGGAAGGGGGAGGAAAGGCATTCCTCCTTCCCCAACAAAGGCGCTGCTGGGATTTCGGGAATCCGAGGGAACAGGTGCCACCTTGCAGCTCTGGCAGAGGGCTGAGCATGGACAGCGCCCCCTCAGGGCAGGCATCTGCCTCGGAGCTGTGCTAAGGCCCCTTCCCAAATAGGAGAAGTCACCCGGTGAGTTTTAGTGCAGAGCTGGGGGTACCACAGAGTGAAAGATGGAACCATATGAGCCAACATACGTCCACACACTGGTGAGGCCTGAGGAAACAAAGGTTATGCTTTTTGTTTGCTTGTTTTACAAAAGCACTTTTAAAAATTATAATACACACTTATTGTAACAATTTAAACAAACTGAATTACAGAAAGATAAAAAAAAAAAAGTAATTCCCTCTTCCTCCTCTGTCCAACCCCACCCTCTTAAAGTAACTGGTGGCAGGATGTTGGTGTGTATCATTCCACACTTTTTTTATACAAACACAGAATTGCCTATTTAGAGTCTCAGTTTTGCTTTTAAAAACATGATCATTCCCTTCATATTGTTCAACGCTTGCTTATTTTCACTTGACAATATGTCTTCTACACCTTTCCAAGTCAGTACATATAAATGTGATTCGTTCTATTTGATGATTACATAGTTTTCCATAGAATGGATGCACCATGATTTACTAAATCAGCCCATTATCAATTCTGGCTCATGGTTATGTCTTATCAGCTTTGTTTGACGATTGTTTCCCCTGTCTTATTTTAGTTGTAGTCTCCCAAATAACACAGAGCACATCTTAAGTACAAATTTCCTTCCTAGAACCTAACACATCACTGCCTACACCCATCTCACATTTGACACGACATGAATATTTTTTTAATTTTGGAAATGCTCATAATGTCTTCTTCTGATTTGCTAAAAGAAAAACAGTTCTTAGGATGAGAGGCTCATATTTGGCATATTTACTGAGCAGGAGGAGATAATTTTTAATTTTCTAATCCCATATGGTACAATTTTTCTCCATATGTCAACCTCCCTCCCAACACGTGCCTCCTATTTTCCCATGGAAATATCCTTGTATCACTATAGAAAACATTTAACTTCTACTTGCATACCATAAAATTATTCACGTTTCAGAATGAGGCTGCCTAGTCCAACACCCTCATTTTAAAGATGAACGAAGTGAGGCTTGGAGGGATTAATAATTTGGCCAAAGTCACATACTTAGCAAAGTAGTTGGGGCTAGGAGTAGCCACTGGAGGGTTCTCTCCGCTGCAGGAGACAACACTTCCAGGGCTTGGGGTGGTTGAGGCACAGCACATAGGCAATGGTATTTTTATATGTGGAGGATTTAAAGGGAGATCACTCATTTTTCTCAAAGACTTTTAGACAAATAACTGATTACTGCCACTTAACCACCCATCGCTCTGAAGAAAGAACCCTTTGCACCAGACCAGAGTCTATAACTTCTTTTGTCCTCAGGAGGTATGCTCTTGCTTCAGCTTGCAGTTTTCTCTGCATTCCAGTAGCTAATTGAGTGACGAACACGCCTCTGTTCTTGCATTCCCCCTCTATCCTCGGCATTCCAGCGTGTCCTGGCCTGCAATTGAAGCTGCTTACCATCTGGTTATGTAAAGGTGTGGCCAGAAAGGAAATCCTTGTCAGGAGTGGATCCAGATTCGTAGGACCTAAAGCTTATAAAATTTTTGAAATCATCTTTAATAGAAAACAATACAAAATATCTTATGTTTGCTGTTTATACACAAACATATGAACACATCACTAGGCCACCTCCCAGTGCCTTAGAAAGAACAAGGCCCTGGCAAGTGAGGGGTGCAGAAGCTTAATTTCTTAAAGCTTAGGGGTAAAATTGCCCCTGAGCCTTATATGAAGTAACGTAGGACATACCTGGGGCACCCTTTTTTTTTTTTTTAATTAATTTATTTATTTATTTTTGGCTACATTGGGTCTTCATTGCTGTGCGCGGGCTTTCTCTAGTTGCGGCAAGCAGGGGCTACTCTTCGTTGCGGTGCGCGGGCCTCTCATGGCGGTGGCTTCTCTTGTTGCGGAGCACAGGCTCTAGGCGTGCGGGCTTCAGTAGTTGTGGCTCGCAGGCTCTAGAGCGCAGGCTCAGTAGTTGTGGCGCACGGGCTTAGTTGCTCCACAGCACGTGGGATCTTCCCGGACCAGGGCTCGAACCCGTGTCCCCTGCATTGGCTGGCGGATTCTTAACCACTGTACCACCAGGGAAGCCCGGGGCACCCTTTCTAATCCTTCACATGGACCTGGACAGAGCTGCCCAGACCCCTCCAGGAGTAGTACTCACAGCAACCAGAAACCCCAGAGTTTTCAGGACAGTTTCAGTTTCAAATATTTTATCAGGCCATGTGTCAAAGGATGCATCTTGACTTTTCAAAAAATATAGGTGATAATGTTACAGGATGGAAGCATAAAAGACAACGAAAACAAAGCGAAAAAAAACCCTCAAAAACCAGTGTCCCCCACCACCACCAATAAGTACAAATAGGGACAGAACTACCAATTGTTTCCTCTGGATGTTTTGTTTCCTGTCTCAGAATGGAAGGAATGAACCCAGGAAGGACACTAACAGCACACAGCCTCTGCAGCACACAGAAGTTTCCACCTGCTAAGGAAAGAGCAGGAATCTTTCAGGAAATCATCTTCCCTTATTGGGTAAGCAATCATTATGTTGCCATGAAAATCTTGCCTTCTTAGACTTACGTTGGATAAGAAATAAAACATACCCAGAAAGGACAAGTTGAGTTCGAAAGGCTGGGGAATTTCCCTCTAGTTCCTGTGCTCAGCTTTTTATTCCACAGTAACCAGAACCGAGATTTCAGAACACAATATTGAAGCAGCTGTGCTGTGTAGGACTCCCATGCCAAAGACTCAGGAAACTGTTCCACAGACAGGCTGTCAGGGAACAGATGTGCAGTGTAAAGCTGTTCACCAAGCATTTATGAATCATCTGTGCGGATCAGGAAAGAGGAGTTCATTTTGTTTTCCAGGGGATACCCTACATTTGAGAGACAGTGACACACATCGCGCACTTCCAGGGTCAGCCCAGTGCAATGCCTGCCTGTTCAGTAATAGTAACAGTGATCATAATAACAGTCATAACTACTGTTTATTGAGACTTACTATATGCTTTAAATGTATTACCTCATTTAATTCTCATAACTTTATCAATGTTCCTATTTTGCCTAAAAGAAAACAAACCTAGAGATGTTAAGAAACATACCCAGTGCCATACAGCTAATAAGTGCTAAAGCTGGTGCTCAAACCAGTTCTATCAGACTGCAGAGGCCATTCATTTAACCACTGTACTTTCCTGTCTCTTTTAATAGGCAACAGATAGATTGCTGAGTCATTAACTCAAGAAGGAAAAAAAAAGCAGAATTCAGTTAAATATATCCACAAAGATTAGCCAATCCCTGCTTAGTGCTGACATCAGCAGAAAAACTGCTTTAGGACAAGCTCCATTCTCTCACTGGTCCCAGCATCAGAATCACCTGGGCACTTGTGAAAAAGGCCAATTCCTGGGGCACCCTGGAGCTACTGAATCAGAATCTCTGGGAATGGGGCCTCGGAAACTTCATTTTACATACCCAACACCCACCCACTCCCAGGCAACTCTACAGAACGATGAGGTCTGAGAACAGCTGCTTCTAGGATGGCCATTCTTCTGGCTCACCTGGAAGAACCAATTTATATCTGTTGTCCTGGCATAAGTATCAATAGTGCCCCCTTTATTCTCTTAAGTGTTCCAGTTTAGACAATCAATTTGCATATACAGTTGGCCCTCTGTATCCCTGGGTTCCATTTTCATGGATTCCACCAACTGCAGATCGAAAATATTAGGGAAAAAAATTCCAGAAAATTTCAAAAAGCAAAACTTGAATTTGCTGTGCTGGCAACAATATATTAATACATAGCATTTACATTGTATTTGCAACTATTTACATAGCATTTACACTGAATTAGCTATTACAAGTAATCTAGAGACAATTTTTTAAATACTTATTTATTTTTGGCTGCGTTGGGTCTTCGCTGCTGCGCGCGGGCTTTCTCTAGTTGCAGCAAGTGGGGGCTACTGTTCGTTGTGGTGCACTGGCTTCTCATTGCGGTGGCTTCTTTTGCTGCGGAGCACAGGCTCTAGGCACTTGGGCTTCAGTAGTTGCGGCACGTGGGCTCAGTAGTTGTGGGTCGCGGGCTCTAGAGTGCAGGCGCGGTAGTTGTGGTGCACGGGCTTAGTTGCTCCGCGGCATGTGGGATCTTCCCGGACCAGGGATCAAACCTGCATTGGCAGGCAGATTCTTAACCACTGCACCACCAGGGAAGTCCCTAGAGACAATTTAAAGTATACAGAAGGAAGTGCATAGGTTACATGCAAACACTACATTATATGAGGGACTTGAGCATCCTTGGATTTTGGTATCCACAAGGGATCCTGGAACCAATCCCTCTGGGATACCAAGAGACGACTATATATTTCTGTATTTTTTGTACCAAAGTCAGACCATATTATATATGCTATTTTATAACCTGGATTTTTATTTATTACTACTGTTCCATATAAATAAAATTTAATCTTTTCTAATACCAATCCATATTCAGATTTCCTCAGTCATCCCTAAAATGTCCTATAAATCTGGCTTAAACAGTCCACACACTGCATCATAATCATTTTCTCTTCTGAAATAGTAACAGTTTCTCTCTTCATAACACTGATTTATTAAACAGACCAAGCCAGATGTGCTATGGTCTGTGCCACACTTTGGATTTTTCTGGATACTTCTTTACAGTGTTGATTAGTTTCTCCTGTTTTCTGTATTGCTTATCAACTGGAGATTAAAGTTTGATGGAGTCAAGTTTGGCTATACATCATAGGTAGTGTTGTTTACCTCATCTGTGTAGCACATCAGAAAACATGTAACATTTGGTTGACCTACCATTAGTGGTGCTAAGATCAACCACTGGATGAAGGTGATCCTATGATGGGACAGTTACATTTTCTCCCCTGCAACTGGGAAGTAATCTGTATGGTATCACTTTGGCTCTATATGAAAAGTTTCCCATCAACCTGATGCTTTAAACACCATTGATAATTGTTGCCTGACTTTAAGGGTGTTGTAGAATGTTGATTTGCTATCAACCCTACTACATTATTGGGAGATATTGTTTGGTAAAAAGAGATTTTTCCTCATCATCTGGGGCCATTTGGTTACCACAAAATTTTTTTTTTCAAATTAAGGAGCTAGTTTAATAGCTGCCTGGGTGCAATTTCTTCTTTTTTTATGTTTATTTATTTATTTACTTATTTGGCTGTGTTGGGTCTTAGTTGCAGCATGTGGGATCTTTGTTGCGGCATGCGGGATCTTTTTTTTTAGTTGTGGCATGCAAACTCTTAGTTGTGGCACGTGGGATCTATTTCCCTGACCAGGGATTGAACCCGGGCCCCCTGCATTAGGAGGGCAGAGTCTTAGCCACTGGGCCACCAGGGAAGTCCCTTGGGTCTAATTTCAAGAGAGTGAGCATCTTCTAGAAAAGTCTAGAGGTTGGAGGAGAACTGAACAATGCCTAAAAGTTTGGCCACACCATGCACAGACATGATTGGCAACCAGAAATACGCCACTGAAAACAGCAGCCACGATAAGTGTTGACCTAAGCTAATTACAGTTTTCACATCTGACCCTCAAGCCACAATCCTGTACTGCATTTCTTTGAGCTCAGACAATTCTTGAAGAGCACTTAGTGTATGATAGGACACACTCTGTTGCCTCTCAGAAACGAGCTTTCATTAACCAGAGGCAGAGCTGTTCTGGTTAATGGGCTCTCAACAAACAGGAGCACTGTACTACGTTATGGGACAATGGTTCTTTGTGTTCTGAGCTTGATATGTGATGAAGGGCTTTAAAAAGGGTTAGTATGTCTAAGGACACCGTGGCATGTTCAACAATATCTCTCATCCCACATGCTCTTCCCACACTGGGACTTTGACACTACTGCCAGTGAGAGGTGGAGTCTGTGTACCCTTCCCTTGAATCAGGTTGGTCTTGCGGCAGGGCAGAACTGACACTACATATGGACATACCACCATTTGTTTATTCATTCACTTGTGGATGGACATCTGGGGCTGTTTCCAATTTGGGGCTCTTGTAAGTAAAGCTATTGATGCTATGAACATCTGTGTACAAGTCATTGTATGAACATATACTTTCTTTTCTCTAGGAGTGAATGGCTGGATCACACGACAGGTGCATGGTTTAACTTTTAGGAAACTGCCAAATTATTTTTGCAAAGTGTTGTACCATTTACGTTCCCACCAGAAATATATGATAGCTCCAGTTCCTCTATAAACCTCACCAACATTTAGTATTGTCAGACTTCTTAATTTTAGCCATTCTAATAGGTATGGAGTGGTATCTCACTAAAGTTTTAATTTCCATTACCCTATGATGTTAACCATCTTTGTATGTGCTTATTGATCATTCATGTATCTTCTTTGATGAAACATTTTAATAGGGTTGTTTTCTTATTGTTGATTTTTGAGAGTTCTTTATATTTTCCAGATACAAGTCCTTTATCATATATACACATTACAAATATTTTCTCCTTGTCTTCTCATTCTCTAAAATCAGAGGTTTTAATTTGATGAAGTCCAATTTATGAGTTTGTTCTTTATAGACCATGCTTTTGGTGTCATAACTAAGAAATCTTTACCGAAATGAAGGTCGCAAAAATTTTTCTCCTATGTTTCTGTCTACAAGATTTATAGTTTTAGTTCTTACATTTAGGTCTTTGACTTATCTTGAATTAATTTTGTATATGGTACAAGATATGAAGTTACGGGGAGTTTTTTTTGTTTTTTTGAGGTTTTTGGCATAAGTATATCTAATTGTTCCAGCAACATTTGTTGAAAAGACTATCATTTTGTCACTGAATTATCTTTTCATCTTTGTCAGAAATCAGTCAGCAATGTGTGGATCTATTTCTACATTCTATTCTGTTCTACTGATCTACCTGTCTTACAACACCATCCACTGTGTTGCTTACTGTAGCTGTATCATAATATTTGAAACCAGGTCGTTTTAGTCCTCCAACTTTGTACTTCTTCTTCCAAGTTGTTTTGACTAGTCTGGGTCCTTCACAGTTCATGTGAATTTTTAGAATGAGGTTATTTAAAAAAAAAAAAAAAGCCTGCTGGGATTTTGATAGGGATTGCATTAAATCTATAGGTCAATTTTGGGAGAATTGACATTTAAACTGTATTCAGTCTTCTAACCCATGAACAAAATACACCTCTCAATTTATTTATCCTCTTCAATTTCTCTCAGCAACATTTCATAGTTTTCAGTGTACAGGTCTTGCACATCTTTTTTCCGGTTTATTCCCTAAACAGTTCATATTTTTTATGCTACTGTAAAGTGGTATTATAAATATTTTCAATTTCTGATTATTCATTGCTAGTGTTCATTGACTTTAATTTTGACTTTAATTTTTTAAATTTCTTAGAGCTCTTTATGGTTCTGTTCTTTTTTGTTGTTGTTTAAAAGCATTCCATACTTGTTTCACTCATGCAAAACTTTCTCATTTCCCTAAGAATGTAAAAGATTTTGTTTTTAATTTTCTTCTGCTCCTTAATAGTCTGTGTTCTCTGGACTTCGTTTTTTCTATTTGGGTCTCTGTCTTTCATGTTAAAGGACTATATTTTTGGCAGTCTATTCATGTTTAAGAGGGAGATACAAAAGAGCTGATTTTTAAAAAAATTTTAGGCATTTATTGAAAATTTGTACATGCCATATGGACTAGACTCCTTAAGCTGGTACAATGTTTCCACAAACTGTCTGCTATATAGAGAGGTCTGGCAGCCTCTGGACTGCCTGCAGCCTGACCATATTCTCTGCCATTGCCCATGAGGGCTTGTTTAAGAGGGAGATACTAAAAAGCTCTGCATGCATGGGCAAGGATGGTTCACTAATAGCCATCTCTGTAGGGTAACTGCCCATTTCCCAAGAAACCCTAAACTGTCAGAAGCTGTGGTATTTTTGCCTTGGGCCAGACAGGTTCTCCAGAGAATTCTTCAATCTTTTGCCCAGAGAGCCTAGTTTGAAGAAGGAAAAGGAGGCAGGATAAGGACCAAGTGTAGGGAGTCTCATCCTTCCATATGTAGATTTTCTCTTAATTTTCATTTTCAGGATGGTGCCTCAACACTCATCCTCTCTGCCTTTGTTCCCAAGTCTGATGCTTCTCTGTAGATCTTCCTCGACTTGCAGTAAGGTGACATCCCAATAAACCCATTGTAAATTGAAAATACTATAAGTCAAAAATGCACTTAATACACCTAACCTACCAAACATTATAGCTTAGCCTAGCCTACCTTAAACGTGCTCGGAACACTTACATTAGCCTACAGTCAGGCAAAATCATCTAACACAAAGCCTATTTTATAATAAAGTGTTGAATATCTCATGTAATTTACTGAATACATTCAATAAATAACTGTATTCAATACAGTTACTGAAAGTGAAAAACAGAATGGCTGTATGGGAACAGAATCACTGCAGGTGTTATCAGTTGTTTACCCTCTTGATGGAGTGGCTGACTGAGAGCTACTGCTCGCTGCCACTGCCCAGCATCAGGAGAGAGTATTGTAGGGTATATTGCTAGCCTGGAAAAAGACCAAAATTCAAAATTTGAAGTACAGTTTCTACTGAGTGAGTTTTGCTTTTGTACCACTGTAAAGTTGAAAAATCGTTAAGTCAAACCATCATAAGTGGGGCTTCCCTGGTGGCACAGTGGTTAAGAATCCGCCTGCCAATGCAAGGGACACAAGTTCGAACCCTGGTCCGGGAAGATCCCACATGTCGCGGAGCAACTAAGCTCGTGCACCACAACTACTGAGCCTGCAAGCCACAACTACTGAGCCCGCGTGCCTAGAGCCCGTGCTCCGCAACAAGAGAAGCCACTGCAATAAGAAGCCCGCGCACTGCAGTGAAGAGTAGCCCCTGCTCGCCACAACTAGAGAAAGCCCACGCGCAGCAACGAAGACCCAACGCAGCCAAAAATAAAGAAATTTTAAATAAATAAAAGTATGAAAAATAAAATGAATGAGGGTAGCTTACTCTGCCAGATATCTAAACAAAAGCAGAGCACTGGCTCAGGAATAGATGACCAGTGGAACAGATTAGAGAATACAAAACCAGACACAAGTACTATGGGGATTTAGAATATGGTAAAGGTCACCACCTGGGTGGGATTATTCAGCAAATTCTGTTAAGACCATTAGTTATGCATACAGAAAAAATTTTAATTAGATCAGTATATTACATAGTACACAAAAATAAATTCTCAAGTAGACCAAAAAATCTAAATTAAAAAAAAAAGCCATTAAAGTGTAGGAAAATATTTGTAGAATCTTGGAATAGGTTTTGTCTTTCAAGATTCATAATCTATAAACCTTGTGATGCTTTTTACTCAAAAATATAAACACATATATAGATAGGTTAATAGACATATAAACAAAAAGAGTAAGATCCTGCAAGACTATGAGAGTGGGGAGGAGTAGGGATTAGAGTGGACTTCTGTCATCTATTTTATATTTTGGAGATGTTTGAATTTTGTCTGATAATCTTTGAAATCAGAAAAAAAAATAGCAAAAAAATCTATGTTATATACCTTGATGAAATACATCAATACTCCCAGAAGATACTGGAATAGGACAAAGCTAGGTGTGTACAAAATGCATCAATTTCCAAAGTTTTAAAATTTTGTGACTCCGAGGCTCATCACTCTTATGCTTGATTCACTTTTAATTTGCTGATGACTTTCAAAATACGGCTTTCAGAACTGACCCAATATTCCCGAAATAGTCTGGCCAATCTAGAAAATAGTAAGACATGACCTGAGAACTAATGCTTCTCTATCCTTATTTTGTTAGTTTTGTTTTAGCCTCATCGTAGTGTGGTTTAATATTTAGACTGTGGTTTCTGTTGGGAAATGAATGCAACAGTATTAGTTTTCTACTCCTGCCATAACAAATTACCATTAACTTAACTGCCAGCAGTTAAGTGTGTGTGCTTTAGAACTCCTCATAGGTTGGAATCCTGGTTCTACCACTTAATGGCTGAGCTACCTAGGATAGGTTACATTAAATTTCCCCATCTTTATAATAATGATACCTACCTCATCTGTCATAAGAATTACATAACACGTATATCTAACAGGATGCCTAGCATAAATGCTCAATAAATATTAGCTATTATTATTAAATATTAAACTTAAATCAGGAACCTTTTCTTATCACAGTTTAATTTCACCTTATGGTTTCCAACCCAGGGCCACAGCCTGTCAAGATAGTTTTTAATCTTGACTCTGTGGTCTTCAGTATTATAACTTCCTTTTAGATTTGTTATCTTCCCCTTGATAAGCATGCTTGCTTTTTCCTCCCAGACACAAAGTTAGGCAAGGTCAAGCTGTGGCTTTGGCACCAATGGAGACAGCACTCAACTGTGAAGATAATTTCATGTGGGAGACTGACTCTATGGGTGAGGTACTGAGAGGAAGGGGAAAGAAAATACAAAGGTTCCTGCCCTGTGGAGTTCAAAGTCCAATGAACCCTTCACAAACAAAAGAAAAAAAAAAAAATAGGGTCACTGTAACAGTACCCAACGCCCACTCTATGATAATTTAATTTTAAATGGATAAATGAGACACATAGATGTTAACTTCTCCATTTTATAGATTAATAAACAACCGAGGCTCAGGACATTTTTAAAGGACTTTCTCAGGCTCATATAGCTAATAAAGGACAGAGTGAGGCCATGAACCTAGGATGTCTGACTCCAAATCCTACACTCCTTCCGCCTCAGCACTCTTCCTTCTAAAGGTATGGAAACCAAAACGGAAAACAGCCTCCTATGAACTGGAGTGATTACACAGCTGACATACAGTTCTGCTTGACGCATCTCAGAACCTGAGAAAAAGGACAACTAAATGATGGAAATTTGGGGGTTTTGGTGAAAGCAGAGCTACTTCATTAGAATAAACTAAACTAGGGAAAAAGAAAGAAAGGAAGGAAGAGAGGGAGGTAGGAAGGAAGGAAGGGAGGGAGAAAGAAAGAAAAGTGGAACTCTTCAGCCTAGAAATATTAACAGCTGAGAAAAAAAGAAAAATTCTATCAAATCCAGACAGACAGAACTGACAGGTACTGTTTGCTATAACCTAGTTGGAACCTTTCAAAGTCCTGTAAAAGTACTTCACAGAGTAGAAAAGAAATGTAACAACCTCTGTACTTTCATGAAGTAGCCAGAAATATTCAGGCAGGCAGTCTTCATACCACTGAGTTTCTGGAAAATATTATAAATTGGTCATTAGGAATTAAATTGTTTTCGCATTGTTTCCCATTTCCCAGAAGAATGATGAAGAGTCTTGACCAAGGGAATATTTGTCAAATAAATCAGATATGGCCAACACAGTGTTAAAATCCAGCATTACAGCTTCCAAACTCCCTATTCACTAAGAATAAAAGGGTCTATGTGTACCACATCCTGGTTGTATAAGAGATCTCCATTTATTATAAGATAGGTATACAAATATACATAATTTGTATATATCCAATATTAAAAGTAAAGTTCTATCATATACTTCTTTCAAATGAATAGTTAAATTTAACTTCGCCTGCCTCTAGAATTTAGGAGGGCTTTTATTGATCTGGACATGGATTGTTCAACACAAGGGAGGGGACGGGCCGAGGAGAAGGCAGCTTCCACCTCTCGCTCTGCTGTCATGAGCAGGTCTCGGGAAAGATTTCCATGGGCAGCTTAGCTGTGTTTGAGGGTTCTCACCAGATTTCTGTCCCTGCCATACTCTTTGTTAGTTAGTATCTCATCGGGGCTGCCTGCACTTATGGGGAAAGTGCCCCATGCTGCCCTTGGGTCTGTGCAAAACTCTTTCTCTCCCATTTAGAAGAGAAGCCAGATGTGAGCCAAGTCTTTTTTAAAACAAACAAACAAACAAAACTGTCCAGATAGGTTGAAATAATTTGAATCATCAACTTGATGGATCTTCTATTACCTGAGCTATACTACTTTTTATCTATAAAATTCATTTGTATTGCTGAAAAATTCTCAAAGGAGTAGCTGAACACAGATTTAAAATGGCAATGATTGAGTTGTGGCAGCCTGTATTTCCTCCCCAAGTGTCAATCCCATGACAGTGTAGAAGCCCTCTCAAATGGAAGTGCCCCATCTCTCCTGAAGATTTATAATGAGTATCACCAAAAGTGCTTTTTTATATGTATTTTTTCATTGTCAATAAGTAGGTCAGATATTATTGTTCTCATTTTACACAAAAGGAATCTAAGGTTTAAAAGTTCCTTTAAATGACTTGCTCAAGGTCACACAGCTTGTTAGTGGCACAGCTGGGATAAGTCAGTCCTTACAAGTTCTAACCCAGTGCTCTATTACACAATACTACCTTCAAAGTTATTAGGAATTATTTTTGACTCATCCAAAACAACCAGAATGTAGTAAGAGTTCTGTTTCCGTCCCTTCTTAATTCCAATATATTATCTTGGGATGTGTATAAACTGTGCCTTAATTGAAAAATACCACTCTTTCTTGCAGTTTATTCAGCCACCTGTCTGCCAGCACAGATATTTCTTTCAAGAAGCTTTGGGAGCTGGCAATATGTATACACAGTCAAAGCAGGATTTTTGGTTGATATGGTATGACTCTAGTCCAGATAGACTATAATCCAGGTTCTCCCAGTAAAGTCTCTCCCACTTAATGGAGCTGTTTTTTAAATGCCTATGATCAATCCCTCTCACCTCTAGATAGCCAATGGCACAGTGAGATTTTCTTGTGACCACAAATGTCTAGATTTTTCTCAAAGCCACATAGAATTTTTTTTTTTTCCTTGAAGCTTAACTACCGTGCTCCTTTTCTCCAAGTCTCGAAAGTTAGGATCTGTGTACTCAGATATTTCTTCAAGCTCAGACAGGCTGATCTTTGAAGAGCAGTTTTCAAGATATCCAAACCTAACACCTAGGTGTGCCAACACAGTCACTCCCTGCCCGCCACCATGGCAACCCAACCCATATCCTGGGCCCATCCACCTTACCCGCAACCTAAGCGACAGGCGGCTGGTGGCATTTGGGAACCCATGGAATGGAACCCCTACTGTTAGCAACCGCCTCCTCAGCTAGCTTTATGTTGGGATGGGACGTTCTTACCCTAATCCAAGCTACCTGACCTAAACCATTTTTAAGGTTCGTCACGTGGCGGGTGAGGGAAGGGGAAATGGATTAAGGTAGTCAAAAGGTCAGGAAGGAAGTCAAACTTCCAGCTATAAGATACGTAAGTACTAGGGGTATAATGTACAACATAATATAACACTGCTGTACATTACATATGACAGTTAAGACAGTAAACCCTGAGTTCTCATCACAAGGAGAAAGGGTTTTTTTTACATCTTATTTTCTATCTATATGAGATGATTGATGTTCACTACACTTACTGTGGTAATCATTTCATGATGTCTGTAAGTCAAATCATTATGCTGTACACCTTAAACTTATATAGTGCTGCATGTCAATTATATCTCAAAACTGGAAAGAAAAAATGATAATTATGTGAAGTGACAGAGGTGTTAGCTAACACGATGGTGGTGATAATCATACTGCAATTTATAAATGGATCAAATCAACTCATTGTGTACCTTCTATATGTCAATTATAATTAAAAACTTTTTTTAAAAAGGATCATCACATGAGCATTCATGGTGCAAGATACTGGGTAGCCTAATCCTTTCCTTTATTCACTAAGACTGCTACAAAAGCAAAATTACTAGGGAATAAGAATAACTAACCTGATCAGTTTAAGAAACCTATCTGAATAATTCAGGAAAAAATAAAACTGTTACTCAATAACAATTTTACCTATTGATCTTTTTTTTTTTTTTTTTTTCTGAGGATGGGAATGGGAGTGTTTTGCCCTGAGAACAGTTGGATAGAACTGCTCACTTGGTTCCCAAGTGAGGCTATAGGATGGGCCTCACTGTTGCCTGGATTTTCTGGTCAGGCTTACTAGATGGTTGGGACCGGATACTATATTTGGTAGTACATGGGGCTATGAATTAGCTTCCCTGTGCTGGCAGAGCAGCAGGATAGCAGCCAGGGCCTGCACGGCTTGTTGTTTGGGGACCTGAGTCAGGCAAGCGTGCACTGAATTCCCTGGTCAGGTGAGGCCACAAGTTTTGCTCTGCAGATGGGGAAAGCCATGGGCTGTGCTCTCTGTTCAAGTCCCACTGTATGTAGAGCTACTGGACGGGCTACACAGCTTCCCATATCCTCAGGTTAGGTTCCCTGGTCCGGCAGGTTGAAGGCTGTATTCAGCAATTACCAGGGCTATAAATTAGTTTCCCTGCCTGTGTGCAGTGGGAGAAGCAGCTCTAAAGCTAGTAAAGCTCTTTGTTTGTTGTCTTTTTTTTTTTTAATTGAACTATAGTTGATGTACAGTGTTATGTCCCTACTAATTACAACAGCCCCTTTCCACAAGTGGTAACTGCTGGGTCAAAAAAGAATCAGAAAAAATATCACCGTTGAATAAAACTGTATTCTTTAGCAAACTATGTCATCTAGCCTAAACTCTACATTGTATCAATGTGGAAGTAGACTAGGAACCATCACTGTAATACAGGTCTCTCCTACCTCAGTCTCTGCCCTTTCCCTTATACACAATCACATGCTTACCTGCTGCTCACTGGAAGAGCATCATGGCCCATGATGCAGCTCTAGGTTACAGATCAATCCAGTATGTCACACCTGGTGGCGAGGAGGTTGAGGCTGAGGCTCCAAGATGTTATCCCTGTACGTTCTCTAGAATTTATAAACCACGTGGTCCTCAGTCACACGTGATGGAAATAACTCCCCAAAGCAGTCCCGCCTTCCTCAGAAACATAAATAAACTAAGGAAAGTAACAGGTTTTACTGATTCGGAGACTAGTGTTTTGAGCAGAAACCGTAGGGAGCAAAGATTACACAGCAGGAAGGAGTACAAGAGGTGGTAGAACTATTTTAGTCTCTCTGGTCAAGGGTGGAAATTTCAGCAGATATCAGCACTTTGCTGATAGGTATCATGGCATATGAGGCCTTTGTAGGACAAGTCTGAATTGTGCTAGCAACAGTACTGTGGATGTTACTTGTAACAGTCTAATAAGAAAAGCTCTACCATGATTGCGGTCATTGACATTTGCATCAGTCCTATCATTTTGTATTAGGCAGAAAAGTTCAGGTTTTATCATGTATCACACAAGGGCCTAAAACAAAACGCATTTGCATTCTCATCTTGTAACCAAGCAGGACCATTCTGGAACAGACCACCCCAGCCCCCACCCCTCACCCCTCACCCCCCACCCGTCTTCTGCCTGCTTTTTTTTTTTTGGCTGAATTGCTTGCATCTTTGTTGCAGCGAGCGGGGCTACTCTCCGTTGCAGTGCGCGGGCTTCTCATTGTGGTGGCTTCTCTTGTTGCGGAGCACGGGCTCTAGGCACGCAAGCTTCAGTAGTTGTGGCTCGCGGGCTCCACAGCGCAGGCTCAGTAGTTGTGGCGCACGGGCTTAGTTGCTCTGCGGCATGTGGGATCTTCCCAGACCAGGGATCGAACCCATGTCCCCTTGCCTTGGCAGGTGGATTCTTAATCTCTGCACCACTAGGGAAGTCCCCTGCCTGCCTCCTGTCTGCAGAAAAACTTTAGCCTCCTAGGCCTTTCCCAAGTTCCAAAGAATAAATTTAATCAGAGAAGTGAGAAAATGCAGAAATAAAGGAAAACAGTCAAGCAAGACAAAATAATAATAGTTTAGCCATTAAACAAAGTCAAGGACCTTTAGTTCCTCCTCAAGAGCTATAGATAATATTCTGAGCCATAACCTTTGAGCTCTTTTGCGGATAATGAAACCCTCACCAGGTGGAAAAAGTTACTGTATGCTGCCCACAAGCATGTAGACCCCAGATGGGTTGGAACCAGAAGGTTGATGATGTTGACCCCCGATTACCTCACCACCAACCAATCAGAAGAATGTCCATGAGCTGATCACACACCCTGCAACCCTCTCCCTCACCTTGTCTTTAGAAACCTTTGCCTGAAAGCCATTGCGGAGTTTCGGTTTTTTGAGCATTAGCTGCCTGGACTCCTTGCTTGGCACCCTGCAGTAAACACTGCACTTTCCTTCACCACAATCTGGCGTCAGTAGATTGGCTTTAGAGTGTGCGGGTGAGTGGATCCAAATTTGGTTCGGTAACAATTTTAGATAAAAGGCTCCTAAAGCCCTCTGAAGAACTTACATATATTATATATAAATGTTTTTGTTTCTATGTATTGTTTTCTATGTAAATCAATCTCTTATTGAATTCCTCTTCAAGACTTTGAAGCAGCTATACATGTTAGCACATGGGTGAAAGTCTAAATAAAACTGGGTAGAGTGGGTAAAATAGTCTCTTAATCTTCAAGGAAATTTTAGACATATTCACGAATACGTCTTCCTGCAGGCTGAGACTCATTAAGTCAGGGTAGCTCAAAACATAGTAGAGTCCCAGCAGAACCTGAACTGTGCAGCCAGTGCATTACTTTGGCTTAGGAACACAGAGAAGTTCTAGTTTTTTTTTTTTTACCCCCTTTATTTATTTATTTATTTTTTACAGTTCTAGTTTCTACTCATGGAATCATCCCCTCCCCGTCTCAAATCCTTTCCTAACTGCTCACTGTGCACATGACCCCAGTCTCTCCTCTGGCCCCAACTCCCCTGATAAACAGTCCAGGGTGACTTGAGAACAGAAGCTGTCAGCCACCACAGCAATATAACCATAAGCCAGACCTGGAATTACGTCCCCACACCCCTCTCTCAACATATCTAGCCAGCTTAAAGAGAAGCACTGTATCGGCCCTTGTTTGAATGGAAGGATTTCTGGGCCAGACTTTTTTTCATTGTAGTAAAATACACATAACATAAAATTACCATTTTACCATTACCATTTAACAAAACCATTTTAACAATTTTAAAGTGTACAATTCTGTGGCACTTAGTACATTTACAATGTGGTTAACAATTACCACTCTCTAGTTCCAGAACAGTTTCATCACCCCAAAAGGACCTCCTACACCCATTAGCAGTCACTCCCTATTCTCCCCACTCCCACTCTCTGGTAACCACTAACCATTTACCAGAGCAATCAGTTTGGGTTAATACAGCTAATACTGTATGATCAAAGTAGCCTATGTTCACAGTGGTTTCCTTATGCTGTCTAAATTAGGGTGACTTTAGTTCTACCCTCCTCTGTGTATCATCTTTTCTCTTCCAGCTAGTTTCTCTCAAGAGAGCAAAATGGCTAGAGCAAAGCCAGGCTTACCTCACACATGCAAACCATGTCCCTTTGGAAGAGCATCTCCTCACCAACTCTACCACAAATCCTAGGCTTCACAGTTTTGGGATTAACCTAGATTCACTTCCTCAACCCAGAACAAGATTACTGTGGGTTTTTTTTTAAGATTTTTTTTTTTTATGTGGACCATTTTTAAAGTCTTTATTGAATTTGTTACCATATTGCTTCTGTTTCCTGTTTTGGTTTTTTGGCCCCGAAGCATGTGGGATCTTTGCTCCCCGACCAGGGATCGAACCCGCACCCCGTGCATTGGAAGGCAAAGTCTTAACCACTGGACTGCCAGGGAAGTCCCCAGATTACTGTGCTTAAAGCAACGGTTCCCAACCTAGACAATCTGACACCCTTTTATTATGCTGAAATAAAATTCTTGGATAATACCTACCTAACTACCTACACACGCACACACACACCATTTAATGAAAAAACAAAACAAAACCCTAACTGTAATATAAGGGAGAAATAAAATTATAATAAAATGCATATTGTGATACATAAATGCTCAGTAATGGCTACCACAGAAGACAAAACGAGATGAATTTGACCACTACAGATGAAAACTGACCCTGATATGTTGCAATGTCAACTCAAATAGCACTTGGATGATGTAATTTTCCAAAGTGGTGAACAACTCTTGGAAATATTCCAAATAAAACAATCCTCTTTCCTTGATTTATTAGGTAGTTGCATTCCTAGAAAATTCAGTGTACTGTATACAAAAATATTTTGTGTTTACAAATATAAAAGAGAGTTACTTTCTAGGATAATATCTGACGGGATACTGGAAAATCATTGTAGGGCAAGGGGCAATTTTTCCTGATCTCTGCCAATCAAATATTTATAGTATCCCCCATGCTGTGAAAAAGGACCCCTACAAACTGTCAAAATGTCCTCCAAGGGGGCGGTACCTTTGTTATTAAGAACCACTGGGCTAGAGGGACAAGACTCAGTCAGGCTCACTCAAACCTTGATTACTCTACATAACGGGGAAGGGCGGAGGCGCAGCAATACCTACCATTTCTAACTTCCTCATTCATAAATTAAACCTAAGAGAATTTCAAGTGTTCCCTCAGATAAGGGGCTTTATATTGAAGAAACTTTTACTAGTAAAGCAAAATCCACTGTATTTGTTCAAGTTCAAAGCATGTTAAAATTGAGGTGGCAAGGAAAATGACAAGCTTACTAAAATAAAATAGATCATTTTAATTAACACTTGAATCCATTTGTTGGAAATGCTAGGTTTTAGGAAAAAGCAATGACATCACAGGTTAAACAGCCACTAGATTTAAAATCCCCAGCAACTTTTTTTTGGCTTAAACAAGAATCATGTCTGCACACTCACTTACTTTTTGGTTCACACTGGAAATCATTATAGTAAAACAAAACAAAACAAAACAAAACTCTGAATAAAACATGCTGAGAGGGCTTCCCTGGTGGCGCAGTGGTTGAGAATCTGCCTGCTAATGCAGGGGACACGGGTTCGAGCCCTGGTCTGGGAGGATCCCACATGCCGCGGAGCGGCTGGGCCCGTGAGCCACAACTACTGAGCCTGCGCGTCTGGAGCATGTGCTCCGCAACAAGAGAGGCCGCGATAGTGAGAGGCCCGCGCACCGCGATGAAGAGTGGACCCCGCTTGCCGCAACTAGAGAAAGCCCTCGCACAGAAACGAAGACCCAACACAGCCAAAAGTAAATATAAAAATAAATAAATAAATAAAATATTTAAAAAAAAAAAAAAAAAAAAACATGCTGAGAGACAGAACCTATGAACCTTACATTTTCATTTCATCAAATGGCATTGTTTTCTTAAGGCTTAACTCTATGAGCCCAACCAGCAGTACTATGAATAAGAAGGCTCTCTTTACATGGCCCCTCAAATGGACTGAAAGTCTCTTGAGCCAGACAGCCATATGGAGACAGAAAGGTTACTGTAAGTTACCTTTCGTACAAGGACCTTTGTCACCTGAACTTTTTAAGTAAAGCAAATCTTGTGCTTTAGATTCCTAACTATGGAAGAATGTTCTGCACTCAAAATTTCTTTATTCTAGAAAGAGAATATCACTGATAACTACTAAGAAGCATTTACCTAGCAACCTATCTATTCCTCCAGATAGCAATGTAAAGAAAACATGAAACATAACTGACCCCATTTAGTCATTCTTGTCCTCATCTCTCAGTTCAGTCCTAGAAAACATACTGTTTAGATAATCAAATCACTAAGCTGCTGCTAAGTCTCATGTCAGCTGCAACTGCAAATATTTTTTATTTGGTAGGGTAATACCCTCTGCAGGAAAGTAGGAATTTTAAAAGGCAGCTTATATTCCGTAAATCACTTGTGTAGATTTATTATCAAATATTTCATGGGATTTGGATATGGAATCGAATTTCAGTATTAAAAAAATAAATTCAAAACTACTATTTCTTTACAGCTATAAGACCTAATCTTTAATGTTCTCTTAAAAGCAGAAAGATAACAAAGGGAAGAATGTTGCTGGTGTTGCCAAAGCAAACTCCATTACAGTGGTGATACCCTTGGGCTTCCCTGGTGGCCCAGTGGTTAAGAATCTGCCTGCCAATGCAGGGGACACAGGTTCGAGCCGTGGTACGGGAAGATCCCACATGCCGCGGAGCAACTGAGCCTGTGCGCCACAACTACTGAGCCTGCACTCTAGAGCCCATGAGCCACAACTACTGAGCCTGCGCTCTAGAGCCCACGAGCCACAACTACTGAAGCCCACACGCCTAGAGCCCGTGCTCCGCAACAAGAGAAGCCACCGGAATGAGAAGCCCGCACACCGCTCGCCGTAACTAGAGAAAGCCCATGCCCAGCAACAAAGACCCAATATGCAGCCAAAAAGTAAAATTAATTAATTAATTTTTTTAAAAAAGTAAAAGATTAAAAACAGTGGCGATACCCAAGTAAACTGTCAAAGACGTTACTGACAGCAACAGAGTAGGACTGACACACCAGTGCATAAATCAGCAAGGCCCAACCTACCAACTCACTTACACCTGAAGAATTTACTTGTCACTTTGGTGGGGAGAAAGCATTAAGATAGAATTTATATCTAAATGTCAATACTACTTAAAGCAAATATAAATTAAGTAAGCCCTGTCACCATCCACAGGTTTGTCTCCTAAAATTTTAGGCACAAAATAATCTATAACACTGACATCCACCTTAATTTTCAGAGAAGGGCAAGGGAAGGAGACAACTATTGCATAAACTCACAAGTTACCTTTTAAAATTAAGACATACCAATTTTGCAACAAATGTAGAAAAGTACTTATAGAAGAGGGAAAAAAGCTTCATTTATTGTAAAGTCAGGTAAACTTAGGTACACAGCCCAGTATCATACATTTATAGTTCATTCACAGGTTACCTTTGGCGTAACTTACTGGGTTCCATGATAAGGGTCTAAAATGCTTCTAGATTGAATTTAAGATTTTCTAGATCTAGAGGGCTAAAGGGACATTGGTCCACTGCTGTCAAAATTCAATGAGAAATAAATGTTAACGTGTCTGTTTAATTTCCATCTAAACTTTCTATTCAGTAGCTCTTAAAATTTTTTTAAACCCCTGCATCATTTCTAAAAGGATTAAGGCAAACTGCTTTTTTTTTGAATTTTGTTAAAATTCAAAATAAAGCTTTTTCAAAAGATCTAAGTGAAACTTCTGTATACAAATTTGTTTAAAACTCTAAGGATCACAAAACTGCTATTGCCAACTATAGACTTCACAGTTACTCTAGGTAGATAAAACATATTCTCCCTTCTTTTAAAGATGAAAATAAAATAGCTAGATCAGTTTTCTATTACTAAAAAGCTGTGAACCTGATAACATGTGTGTTACAGTATAGTCTCTCAATACGATGCTTAGTCCTTATATCTTACTTGCCTAGGTATGCGTTATGTTGTTTTCCCAAAAAGGGCAAAAAAAAAAAAAAAAAAAAAAAAGCAGATCCAGTGGGAGAAAGAATGTTTAATAAATGGTATTGAAACAAATAGCTATCTGTTTGGAATAAAAATAAAATTAGATCCTTATACCTTGTACCATGTAGAAAAATACATATATTACTGATGGATTTAAGAGTAAAAAATAAAAATGCAAGTACCCAAAATTCTACATACAATTTTAGGGAGTTCACAGACTCCCTAAAGCCCATCCGTGGACCTCAGATTACCTAGAAGAGGAACTGTTAATCATAACTTCTATTAAAATTTCAATGCCAAATACCAGGTGTGTTTTCAAGATCAAGTCACATGCAACAAATGAAGATGAACACATTAACTCATTGTTGTAACTTTATAAAATCTCCAAACTGTAACTAGAAACAGAGGCATGTCAATACAAATGGACAATGACCTAAAAAAAAAAAATACCAGTTTAAATAAGTTTGAGTGCATATTGTACAAGTGTATCCATATGTCTGTTAGCCTTTCAGAAATATAAAATCAGCTAAATCTGTAGTACTTAAAATTTCATATATGCAGTGTTATTCTCAAACTTGATTAAAATACTTAATAAATACAAGTTATGTTTAATACGAATAACTGCAACATACTTAAACATCTAAACATATAATTGGAATTCTATAATATTAAAATGCAATACTTTCACCTGCATTAATCTCATACACAATGGAAAAATACTTGCAGATAATTAGCATTAAGAATGCAAATATATTTTCACTGTGGAAGAAAAATAAGATTAGAAATCATATATTTGTGTAATCTACAAGAAAGCTGTAGATAGTCTACATTATGATATTCTATTTAAAATGAAAGCAATTCAATATTTAAGTTTACAACAAATTTACTCAAGGCAAAATATTTATTACAGAACAGGATATTGAATCAAAGTAAGCAAGGCAACATTAGATGAACCATTTTAGTTCTTTTTAAAAATGAAGTGTAGCTTTGAAGTTGT